>NC_059157.1:157585672-157927573 GCF_019923935.1 Bubalus bubalis
TATAAAAACAAAACAAAACTCTAGTGGGCACTATGACATTGAGTACATATTAACAAATTATAAATGTAGTGGATACAAGGTAGTGTAAGGCTCCATATATTTATCTTTTTAAAACCTATCTCTCTTCTATTACAGAAGACCCAGAAGATTATGTTAAATCATTTGCCTTCTCCAAAAAAGATTTTTTTCTTTGAGGACCATGAAAAGACTCTGAAACTTTTCAACAACTATTTTTGAGTACTCCTACATGTCTGACACTATTGGGATCTGAATATATGTCGTGGTGAATAAACAGGTATAATCCCTGCCCTCACAGAATCTGCAGGGTTTCCTCTGACACAAGACTATTTCTTTCATGATGCACATGAATTCCTATAAAGTAACTGTATCTAGAAAGGAAGGGTTGTTATGCTCCACTCTCAGTGTGCTTCTATAAATGAGCTTATTATGGGTGATTGTGTGGACTAACCAGGAGTCTGAATGAGCGTACTATGAGTGAAACATATTCCTAGGATAGAGGAATCTTCAAGGATGATGGTCAAAAACCAGCCACACTTAGCCAAACAGAGACATTCAAGAGAAGGTGAGCACGGGGTCTCATTAAAGGAGAGCAGAGATGAGTTACTGAGAAGGGAGAAGCTCTGAGAGAGCTGGTGTTGGAAAAGAAAGGCCAGACTAGTGGAGATTTTGGTCATATGAAGCTGGAAATGCTTATGTAAGTAGGAAATTAGTTACAAAATCTCCCTGAAAGAAGAAAATAGTGGGAAGAGAAATACATAAGAAACTGTCTCCATGTTGACCCAGTTCCAGCTTAGGAGGGTAGAATTAACAAGGAAAATTAAACCACCAAGAAGAGAATAATTGACTACTGCTAGCAAAAGAGATAGATCAGACAGAAAAGGGCTAAACTCGGGAAATCTCGGGAGATACAAAACTAAGAAATCAAAAAAAAACCAAAAAAACCCCACAAAACTAAGAAATCTGATTTACACATGTGGAACAGTCAGAATGAGACCACTTCTTTGCTGCTGTATTTATGTATCAGGTGCCCTGAAAACACCTTGCCTAGATAGCAGTGGCTTTGTAACCAAGATAAGGAACCTGACAGAATAAATATAAACAAATATAAAATGTAAATAAAATACATAAATATAAAACATAAAATATTCATATACACAATCAGTATTTATTGGTGACTTCTATTTGCGATGCACCTTGTTAGCTGCTAGAAACAGACTGATGAGTAAGATAGAAATAGTTATTATAGTGGGGCAAATCTAGACATTGGACAACTAACTACAAGTGTGATGTGAGTTATGGGTAAACATATAGGATGTGTTGGGAGCAAAGGAGTTAGCTAGGCAAAGGTGAAAGAGGGAAGACATTTCGTTCATTCACTCAACAGATAGTGGAGTCAGGAACAGAGCTGCAGTCCAGGCAGAGAAGGTGAGTGACAGGCTTGACAAAAGAGGCAACTGAAAGAGGACTGGAGTGTAGAGCGGCTCTCTGTGAGTATGGAAAGGTAGGCCATCCTCAGAAGGAAGGATACAGGATGGATAAAGAATGAAGGGCTAGATCCCCAGGGCTTCAACATCCCCAGGGCAAAGCATCCCTGAGGAGGAGCCCTGGCTCTTCAATTGGCGGAAAGAGATCTGTGGGAGCCAACAAGCAAGGGCTTGGCTTTTGTCACCCTGTCCAGTTTAGGGAAGGGAGTTGATCATGGGAAAGGATTTTCTCTTGCTGAGCTTGCAGGAAATAGCCAGCCTTGTCCTAGAAGTCCTCATCATGTGCATCTAATAGAAATGGGCCTTTTGATCCTCAGTCTATCCGGATGGCTGGTCAGAAAGTTATAAACCATCTTTCAGCACATGCCCTTGCCCAGTCAACTTAGGCTTTCAGGAGCCCTTGCTTGGACAAGGCCTCCCCATGAATCCAGACAGAGTTCTCATGGATTACAGATATTAAGCTGATGGTTGACCTCTTCTGTAAGATTTGTACACAAAGGCATCATTTGTATGACTGTATGGGCTAGGTTAGAGATGGAGCTTCAGACTATCAATCATGCAATAAGTTATCAGTATGAGATGTGCAGTTTCTAAGAATTAACTCAAGGTATATTTCCAGGTAACCCACAGACTATAAAAGCAATGATAATTACAAGTATACCCTTTACCCACAGCAATAATTCTAATTCCAATACCTTAAACAATGACTATTCCATAAGAGACTCTCCCAAAGAACCCTTCCTTCTTGTCTTCTGTTAGTGAATTATCACCACCTGTTATTTTAAAGCTGTACTTTAACTGTATCAAAATCTTAAGATATTTTGATACTGGCTTCTTTTTTCCTGTTACTACAGTTAAATATGGCTTTTATTGTTCATTTAAAGTCAGATAGATCAGATCAGATCAGATCAGTCGCTCAGTCGTGTCTGACTCTTTGCAACCCCATGAATCGTAGCATGCCAGGCCTCCCTGTCCATCACCAACTCCCGGAGTTCACTCAGACTCACGTCCATCGAGTCAGTGATGCCATCCAGTCATCTCATCCTCTGTCGTGCCCTTCTCCTCCTGCCCCCAATCCCTCCCAGCATCAGAGTCTTTTCCAATGAGTCAACTCTTCACATGAGGTGGCCAAAGTACTGGAGTTTCAGCTTTAGCATCATTCCTTCCAAAGAAATCCCAGGGCTGATCTTCAGAATGGACTGGTTGGATCTCCTTGCAGTCCAAGGGACTCTCAAGAGTCTTCTCCAACACCACAGTTCAAAGGCATCAATTCTTCAGTGCTCAGCCTTCTTCACAGTCCAACTCTCACATCCATACATGACCACTGGAAAAACCATAGCCTTGACTAGACGAACCTTTGTTGGCAAAGTAATGTCTCTGCTTTTGAATATGCTATCTAAGTTGGTCATAACTTTCCTTCCAAGGAGTAAGTGTCTTTTAATTTCATGGCTGCAGTCACCATCTGTAGTGATTTTGGAGCCCAGAAAAATAAAGTCTGACACTGTTTCCACATCTATTTCCCATGAAGTGATGGGACTGGATGCCATGATCTTTGTTTTCTGAATGTTGAGCTTTAAGCCAATAGGCAGTATCTAAAAAATTTTGAACTTTTGACACATAGATTTTCTTGTATTGAAATAAAATAAGACAAAAAATTGATTCCTCCCTCTCTAAATTTTTAAAATTAACAGGCATGATTGGCTGATAGTTGAGAGAAAAGCCAGATCCTTGGCTTTCTGTATCAGCATACAACATCACTGAGCTGTTTCTTCATCAGCAAATGAAGAAACATTTTCCTTCCATATAAAATGTTGTCATATACATAAAGTGGGCTCAGGTAGAAGTAATCTGAGCCAATCCTGGGAGACTGAATCCCAATTTAGATAGACTATGAGGGATCAGCAACAGAGGAAGTTCCTGCCTAATAGCAATGGAAAGAAGCTACCCAGGGACAAGGAGCAGCAGGCAGCTGTGATGAGGGCACTGTAACCAGCAGACTGTGTGCAAAAGGCAATAAGGTAGGTGCCAGTCCCAGAAGACAGGGAAGAAAAAGCAGAAACTCAATTTCCAAAACTGGGGGATGAGCCAGAAGTGAGGTCCCAAGGGACAAGGTAGGAACCCAGTCACTAAAGTTGGGTCAGAGGTAGTTCACCAGGCGCGAGACTGACCAGACACGGGAGCCAGAGCCAATGACCTTGGCTTAGTAAGTGCCTGGGGCTGGAATGGAGCTGATCCTGCAACAAGGGCCTGCATGGAACTCAGCCAGTTTGTCAGCTTTGCAAATCTTTCCACTTCTTTACTTTAAGTTTATTACCATAGTTGTCGAAATAGATCATGTTTCACAGCATCTGTAGCTGCTACCTTATATTCTCTTTTAGAGATTCATATTTGCATGGATATGAGTTTAAGGAGACTTTCAAGGTTTCACTTGTACCATTTTTTCTCAACACATTGTCACTTCCTTGCCACAGAATATTATATGCAGGGCTTAGAGAAACATTCTGTTCAGTTAATGACACTTTAAATATTGCTCTTTTCTTTGATTCATTTATATATAATTAAATTATTTCTCTGAACAAATATAATTTTAATACTTTGCTTTTGGTTTCTAAGTTAGTGAAATCATTAATTACTATATATATGTGTTTGGGGATAATGAATTCATTCTGGCTTCAGATTGGCAAGAGATATCAGAAACATCTTAATTTCACTCAATTAATTTAATTAAAGCAGAAAATTAAGCCCCTAGATTTAACAAACTTTCTTTTCTGGTATTATTTTAAAATAACTACTAGATCCTCAACAACGTTTTATTATAAGTCTTTAATGATTTGCAAGTTCTTTAGATAAGAAATTCTCATGGCATCTGATCCCATCACTTCATGGCAAATAGATGGGTAAACAGTGGAAACAGTGGCTGACTTTGTTTTTCTGGGCTCCAAAACCACTGCAGATGGTGACTGCAGCAATGAAATTAAAAGACGTTACTCCTTGGAAGGAATGTTATGACCAACCTAGACAGCATATTAAAAAGCAAAGACATTACTTTGTCAACAAAGGTCCGTCTAGTCAAGATTATGGTTTTTCCAGTGGTCATGTATGGATATGAGAGTTGGACTATAAAGAAAGCTGAGAGCCAAAGAATTGATGCTTTTGAACTGTGGTGTTTGAGAAGACTCTTGAGAATCCACTGGACTGCAAGGAGATCCAACCAGTCCATCCTAAAGGAGATCAGTCCTGGGTGTTCACTGGAAGGACTGATGTTGAAGCTGAAATTCCAATACTTTGGCCACATGATGCGAAGAGCTGACTCATTTGAAAAGACCCTGATGCTGGGAAAGATTGAGGGTAGGAGGAGAAGGGGGCGACAGAGGGATGAGATGAGCCAATGGCATCACTGACTCGATGGACATGGGTTTGGGTGGACTCCGGGAGTTGGTGATGGACAGGGAGGCCTGAAGTGCTGCGGTTCATGGGGTTGCAAAGAGTCGGACACGACTAAGCAACTGAACCGAAGTTCAATAAAATCTTGATTAACAAAGGAAACTACTTAAAAGGTATGGCCTAAGCCATCTTCACCACTTTATGGTTGGCTTCTTTATTCTTGCTTTAAGCATCAAGCCCAGAGAAACAGAGGTACTGCTGGCTATTGGTTACCTGCTAATCGATTTCAATTTGATTTCCTAATCCACCTAGTCCGTGCTATGGACCAATCCCCTTTTTATTAGTTTCAGGTTAAGGTACTACTTTGAAAAGTTTTTTTAAAAGACGTGTTGTGTCTAAAATGTGACAATTTTGTTTGGGCTTTTTTTTCCTTTTGATTTTGAAGGAAGATTATGCCTCTGAAAAATGTTTAAACAAACATTTTGCTTTAAGAACTCACTGGTTCACTTTGAGTTTTCATCTAGGCTGATTAAAAAAAATAAAAACGAATTCATGACTAATTCTAATTCCATCAAATGGAGTTCCCACACAACATGCTGGACAGGTGGCCCTCCAGCATCTCCTCTTACCCACTGCTGCGGACCCACTGGGGTGATACAATAACTGGTGACCCATAGAAGTCGAAAACCCTCACCAGAGTGGGTTAATTTCAAAAGTACAAATGATACATTTTATTTCATCTCTGAAAACAAAAACAAAAATGTCCACATCTAATGAGAAACTGAACAACTATTCCCAACTTCAGCTGGAAATGGTATGTTAATAATTTCTTCACAGTAAGGCAGGGTATAGAGAAGGGTTTGGAAAGATACCTTTCATGAAATATTTTCCCATACTTACTTTAATAAAACATAATCATTGCTACTATGTCTGGCAGCGCTAACTTCTAGATCAGGTGGCCCATACTATGATTCTAGAATCTGATTTCTATCAGCAAACATTTACCTCCATTCAGAAGGGTATCTCCTGCAAGTCTGCCTTTAGAGAGTGCAAGAAAGCATTTTGGGTTGTGTGAGGAAGCAGGATCAGAAGAGCATCTCTAGAATTATCTTGGACAAGAAGGCATGATTTATTAATCCCTAAGCTTACTCACAAGTGGTAAAGAATCTGCACAGGATGCAAGAGACCCGGATTCAACCCGAGTCAGGAAGATCCTTTGGAGGAGGAAAAGGCAACCCATTCCAGTATTCTTGCCTGAAGAAATCCATGGACAGAGGAGCCTGGTGGGCTACAGTCCATGGGGTCACAAAGAATTGGACATTACTGAGTGACTAACACACACACAGCCTACTCACAGGACGCTCCCCCAGCTCTCTGATTTAAGGGAGGCCCTTTTCCCTGAAGCTCTCTCTCCGTCAGCACTCCACACACTGAAAAACAAAACCAGCCTCCTACCGTCACTCTACACAGCTTCAGATCATTCCTCTCTACTGGGTTTATTTAGGCTTCTGCCAGCTGACCATCCCCACTTCATCTGCTTTATCTCTGTTGTCTACTAAATTCCTAGACATTCATCTTTATTAAAGACTTGACATCTCGCTCAGTCTTTCCTACCACAAATGTTCTACCATGTTCCCAGATAACATGAGGGACTACGTGGACAATTGCTGCTACTATCTAACTTAAGAATTTCTTACCCTTACAAAGTCTCAGGACCTTCACCTCCATTCCGCATTCATATCTGCATTTTCAGGGTGATGTTCTGATGTTATCATATGGAATAGTTACCTTTGACATCTTTTACTTGCGTCATCTACACGTCAGCCTTCCCATCCTCAGAAGCTTTTTCACTTCTTTAGTCCCTCTGCACCAGCTCTTCTACTTTGCTGAGAATTCTTACTTCAGGTCTACTCTGCTCTTCCTTGGCTTTTCCTTTACCTTCTATTAGGCTACATCCTATGGTGCCATCATTTAAACTGTCATCTCACCAGAGAATTTATTCCCTTCCCCTTGCAAATGAGCCCACCCTGAATGCTCCCTGCCACCTACCTTTTCCTTCCAACTTTAGGTTAAGATAGTTCAGAATATTTGTATAGAATTATCGATTGACTTGTTTATTATCAGTCTCCCTTTTTACTGCATGCTCATTTTGAGCAGGGACTTTGTGTTGTTTACTTCTACATCTGCAGCAACTGGAACAATGTTCAGTAAATATCTGTGGAAGACATTATCTGTGATGCTGGGAAAACCCTGTAACTGCTTAGTTTAATGCCATTTCAAATAAGAAAACTTCAACAGGGCCATTAATTCTGTGCAAAGCCTTTCTACACAGGCCTGGTTAGTCTTTCCTTTCAACTCCACACACTGGCCCTTTCCAGCCTTCAATTTACAATTACAAAGCCTGTAATTTCTCTTACAAAGAGAAAACTGAAGTAACTGGGTAATGTGTCACACAGGTTCCCATCCTTGCCAGCCTCTAACCATACTAGCACTCACACTACCATTGCCACTTTCCACCTGGTAAGAGAGGAAGAGGGGTTCCTCCTCTGTTTAATAGTAGCCCTGCTGTCTTTTCTCTGAACGTATCCTCTCTTATGTCCCCAGGAACAAGATCCATCATTTTTCCCATCTTCCAATGGAATCTTCAATCTCCTCCTTCATTAAAAAAAAAATTTTTTTTTAATGTAGACCATTCTTTAAATTCTTTATTGAATTTGTTACATTTTGCTTCTGCTTTATGTTTTGGCTTTTGGGCCATGAGGCATGAAGGATCTTAGCTCTCAGACCAGGGATCAAACCCACATCCCCTGCATTGGAAGGCAAAGTCTTAACCACTGGACCACCAGGGAAATCCCAACCTCTTCATAGTTTCATAGTTTCATTTCTATCTTATCAACCTCTCAGCTGCATTTAACTCCAATGATCAGACTCTAGCTTTTAACATACTCTCTAATTTCTTCCCGTGTCCCCTGGCTGAGTGACTGGCAACACTTATCACCCAGTTTCCCAAGCCAGAAACATCAGTTACATTTTACTCACTTCTTTTTCACAACCTCACATATTTACTTTATGCCTATATTTACTCCTAAAGATCTCTCAAGTCCATCTATTCTCTCCACTCTGTTACCATCAAATCCAGGCAACCATTAGGGTTATGGTTAAGGGGTAGTAGACTAATTCCCTGCCCACAGCCCTTCTTTAGTTACAGTCAATGAACCTTCTCAACAATTCTGATCTTCACTGAAAACTTCATTCCATAACTTTTCACTGGTATTGGTAGACGGTTCAAACACTTTACCATGGAATCTACCATGGACTACAAAATCCTGTGCCAATGCTGACGTACCCTTATCACCCCTACTCTCACATCCACACGCACGTCATCTATGACTTAGCCTTATAGTCATAATTCTAGTTCCTTGATCTTGCTAAGCTCTCCCTCATACCCAGGACACAGAAATAGTATTCCCTTGTATGGGTAAAGCTCTGTCTCCGCTTCACCAGGCTGGCGTGAGCTAGCAGGCAAGCTTGACAATGCCATACCTCTGCTTAAATCCTTTAGATGCTCCCTAGAACATACTTATGAATTTTCTATAGACTTGAAGAGGAATTACAACCCAGTGCAGTCCACATTACACTCCAGTCATCATGAACTCTTTGCAGACCCTACACTTACCCACGTTTCCCAGGCGTATTGCATCCAGCCTGTGCACATGCTGCCCTCTGCCCCACTGGCCTGCCAACCCCTGCCCGGCCTTCTGAACCAGCAGGCGATGTTTCCTCTTGCAAATGCTTTCCTGGCCCTGTTACAATCACTCTAGCTGCCAAGCTATGTAAGGATTGATTTGGTTTTAGGTGCTCCGTTCTCAGAGCGCCTGAGGCACACTCTGCTTCTCTCTGCCCTAGCACTTACCCAAACCACATGGTAACTTTGTTTATTGGTCTGTCATGCTGAACAGACTGTCACTTTCCTGAGGGCAGGGTATATCTAAGTTCAAACTCCCAGTGTCTAGAAAAGTGCTCAATATTTAGAAAGTGTTCAATTAATGTTTTGGGGAACTATAAATGAATGAAGAGAGGAAGAGATGAGGAAAGATGTTGTTCTGAAGTCTCTATGGAAATATCCGTGCCTATATTATACTAGGAAATTCAAAGGAACAATCCGGGTTCAGCTTCTCCATTTTAATGAGTTAAAAAAAAAAAACAAACAAAAAAAACAGGCCCAGTGTCCTTCATCTCTGACTTAGTTTTCACTGAGTAGCACTGTCCAAAACTGCATCTTTTAAAGCAATCAGTTGGTTACATATAACTTCTTGTAAAAATGCAAATGCCTAGGGAATTTCTATATACCTTAATGTCACTTTATTTACTTAAATTCCTTTTCTGCCAACATTCAGCAGAAACCACTCTGCTGAAGGACTGGGAACTTTGTGTGTCAGGGAAAAGAGATAGGCTGGCATGGGTATATTTTAAAAGTTTCCCCAATTATCGTAATAAGCAGCCATAGTCGAGAATCACTATTGCTCAGTGCTTCTCAATCCTTACTGTGCAGTGTCCTCTCCTGGCAATTTGACTAAAAATGCAGTTGCAGATTCAACAGGTCTGAGTTGGGATCTGAGAATTTGCATTTTTGCAAGTTCTCAGCTGATGCTGATGCTGCTAGTATGTGGACCACACTGTGAATAACAAGAATCTAGTTATTCTCCTCTTATTGTAGCCCTCTGGCTTCTTTACTTTTAGGGTTTAATCACTGGGGAGGGAAGGGATAACAGTGAGTGTCTGCAAGGGTGAGCACAGAAGAGCTATGTGTTCAAATCAAAGTGTGCCTGACTGATTTCACACACACCCAAAAATGTGGTTTGCTTTACAGGAAACATGGATGCAAGTGCCCATTACTAATTTTGCTCATTTTACCTGATTTGCAGGCTGAACTGTCACTCCTTGTGCTAAGATAGAGCACAATAGTCAAGGAAAATGTTAATAAGAGATGACACATTTTTACCTGAGAGTATCTAAAATATACTACTTTCTCTCTCTCCCCCCCTCCAACCCCTACCTTCTCTCTTTTTTAGATGCACCTTCCACTTAAAAAATACGTTGACTGCCTTTTGATTCCCAATAAATAGATTTTTACCCTTCGAAGATCAGCTTTAAATAGTGCATCTGCAACTTTCATGAAAGAACATATTAAATGGACTACATCTTTGCATTATACCTGTGGTGCATCTCCTTGAAGAATGCATAAAATGAAATGCGCTGTCATTAATCTTTGCTGTTTCCCTGTAAAATGAGACACTTTTAATTTCAATTTTGTAGATAAGGAAAATGGAATGCAGAGAGCTAAACTGACTTAATTAAGATCACATACTAGCAACACAGGATGTGGCCCAAACTTACATCTCAGTTCTTTGGTGCTGCTGGCTTTGTGGAAAAAGAAGCCATAATCTTTCCAAAGATTTTGCCTTAATTATTCATAACACATCTCTTTGAAATAAAGTTTACCCTTTAACAGTCTTTCTCATGCACATATCTATTACTGGAAGTTCTCTATATTCTAGTCATCTAATTATTAACCTATGTGGTTCATAAAAGAATTCAAAGTGGCCTTACAGGGATATATAAAATAAAATCGTATACATCAGCTGAGAAAGAAAAAGGAGGGCAGGGATAATGCTAATGAATCAAATGTATACAAAGAGGTCCTATCATTATAGGTTAAAGACAAATCTCTTGACATATTAGTAGTCAGGGTGAAAAGGGAAACAATTCACAGAGCTCTCGGGAAAAACCAACACCTTTTCCCAGGAGCACGATTATCCCCAAGAACCACTCTGTGGTAGACCCTGTATCCTGCCTTTGATTAAGAGGTGGTTGATCTACCTGGCCTACCACACCACATATATCCCCGACTTCCTCTGAAAATGCAACTCCAATACATGCAAACAATGCTTCCCATGTCCTATTCTGAAATAATTTTAACTTCCTAGTTGATTTACTATTTCCATAGACTTTTCATCAATATAATGTTAATGTAATCAGATAATAGGTACTCACTCAAACTGAGAAGCTTAAATTATTTAGAGATTTGGTAGGCATAGAAAATGACACATAATTGCTTTGAATTGTGGAAATGGGAATCAATGGACTCAACATTTACTAAAGATAGCAAGTATAAGATCAAAACAGAAGATAACTACTTATAAATGGACACTGGAGAGATGGAAAAAAGGGATAAGGGTGATTTTGCTGCTTTTAAACCATATACCATAAAATTCACACAGTGACTTTTAATACATCTACATATTTGTACAATGATCACCACAATCCAACTCTAGAAACATTCCATCACCCCAGAATGTTTCCTTATGTCCATTTGTGGGAATCCTTGTTCCAATCCCATCCTGTAGGCAATAGCTATTCCACTTTCTTCCCCTATAATTTTGCTTTTTTTGTAAAATAAACCTTAAGATACCAAATGAACTTATCAGACATTGCCATTTTTTTTCCCTTTAGCCACTGAATCCAATTTATCTATGTTTTGTATACCTTGACCATGTACTAAAAAGAGATGGTGCATGACTGCTTAAAATCTACCTAGAAGGTAAGAAAGATATGTTATATATGAGTGTACCTATCACATAATTGACTCCCTTTCTTGGAAAGGATCTGACTGACAGATGCTAATTTAGACTGGAGAATTTTTGAAGCAAGTATTTTTACACAATTGTCAGGAGACTAGTGTCAGGGAAGCCCAAAGCAAATTGCCACATGCCACATTTAAATTAACAAAGCTATGCTTCAGCAGTCTTCCCACTAAGATACCTGCTGTGTTCTTATTGCCTGAAGGATTTTTTTCAAGCTTAATTACATAATGAAATCGCCTCATCCACTCTGAAAGGCCGTTACATGGCTGGCAGCTCTCATGAGCCAGTCTGCAGTCTTCAGTGTACTCATCTAGTTGCATCATTTTTCTTCTTGGAGGTTTCTCGGGTGTCAACAGAAAAGGAAGGAGGGACAATGGCCCATATCAATGCAAATATTCCTTGTTGTTGTCAGGAAAAGGCCAGTTGCTAATAAGATGCTTCACTGAGGTCACTACCAGGATCTGGCCCTTGCAGAAACAATCAGATATTTGGAAGGTTCATTTACTTCAAAGATTATAGCTTCAGCCACACAAAAGTGATTATATATCAGAATAGGAATACATTATCTCACCAAGCTGAATATATCTATCAAGTGAATAGAATGCCTCCTTTCCTGTATTAATATTTAATACTCATCAAAAGTTTGCTTGGTGAGTAGAGAATTAAAATAAAGAAAATGGATAGTTCTGAGAGGTTCATCCAGGTCCTGGTGCTCCACAAATCCCTCAGGACTGCCACAATTGCACAGTGTACAACCTGCACACCTGTACAGGTGTTCCTGCTGTCTTGAGAACTGGACTGATCATGTCTCTGAACTTGGTTTCTCTATCCCCTGGAGAGTTGAGGACCACACGGCTAACGTTTGCTTCTTTAAACGCCTCAATTCCAAGTTGAGTTTGATGTACTAAAGTCACTGATAAAGTTGCTTACTGTTCTCAGTACAGTAGCTTGGTTCTTGGTCAAAGAGATACTCATTCTTCTCCTTCTCAGTTTGGATTTAATTATTTCAGTTCTCTGAGAGTCATTTATGTCCTTTAATTCCAAGCTCTAGCACGAGGGGAGGCAATTTGCTCTCAAATACTGTATGTACAAGTATAGAGCATCAGAAGTTTGACAGATGCCTAATTTTCTTTAAGGCAACATGGAGAAGTGGTCATGAATACAGGCTCTAGAGCCAAGCTGCCTGGAGTGCAATGCTAGCTCAAGTTTGTTCATCTGTAAAAAGAATGTATGCTGCTGCTGCTGCTGCTAAGTCGTTTCAGTCGTATCCGACTCTGTGAGACCCCATAGACGGCAGCCCACTAAGCTCCCCAGTCCCTGGGATTCTCCAGGCAAGAACACTGGAGTGGGTTGCCATTTCCTTCTCCAATGCATGAAAGTGAAAAGTGAAAGTGAAATCGCTCAGTCGTGTCTGACTCTTCTCGACCCCATGGACTGCAGCCTTCCAGGCTCCTCCGTCCATGGGATTTTCCAGGCAAGAGTACTAGAGTGGGGTGCCATTGCCTCCTCCGAAAAGAATGTATATAATGGTACCTAATTCACAAGGTCACTATGAGGATCAAATGTAAACTGCCTGCAACTGGGTCAGACACACAAACAGTCAATAAGTGTTAGCTATTATTATTCTATTTTATTATCTCCTATTTTTACTTTATTATATTCGATTATTATTCTCCTGTATTATACCTCTCTATTAATCTATCTAACATATCTTCCTTATTTTTATATGTTACACACAATTTAGTAATAAAAGACTAGTTTAGCAAGAGACACTGTGTATGCATGTTTAAGTCTTCAAAGACAGGCCTCAAATAAAGAAAACTATAGAAGGGTGTATTACTAGTTCCCTATTGCTGCTACAACAAACTGTCACAAACGCAGTGACTCAACAGAAATGCATTATCTTACGGCTCTGGAGGTCAACAGGGAAACATTCCTTCTGGATACGCTAGAAAGAACCATGCCTTTCCCTTTTCAGCTTCTAGAGGCTACACACTTTCTCTGGCTCATGGCTGTATTACTCCAATCTTGGCTTCCTCTGCTTCAGTTCTCACATCTTCCTCTCTGATTCTGACCCTCCTGTTCCCTTCCCCTTGTACTGGGTTGGCCAAAAGGTTTATTTGGGGTTTTCTATAAATGGTACCTGAGTGGACATTCTAGCCAACCCAATAAGAACTCTTGTGATCACATAAGACCATCCAGATAACTCAGGATAATCTCCCTGAGTTATCCTTAACTTAATAATCACATCTGCAAAGTATCCTCTGCCTTATAAGGTAACACATTCACAGGATCCAAGGACAGGAAGTGGGCATCTCTAGGGAAGCATTATTCGGCCTAGTACAAAGAGAAAGCATTAGATGATCTCCTGAGATTACTTAAGCCAGTGGTACTCAACTGGAGATGATTCTGCTGCCCCAAGGAGACATCTAGCAATGTCTGGAGACATTTTTTGGTTGTTACAATTGGGAAATGGTGCTACCAGTCACCTAGTGCAGAGAAGGCAATGGCACCCCATTCCAGTACTCTTGCCTGAAAAATCCCATGGACGGAGGAGCCTGGTAGGCTGCAGTCCATGGGGTCGCTAAGAGTGGGACACGACTGAGCGACTTCACTTTCACTTTTCACTTTCATGCATTGGAGAAGGAAATGGCAACCCACTCCAGTGTTCTTGCCTGGAGAATCCTAGGGATGGGGGAACCTGGTGGGCTGCCATCTATGGGGTCGCACAGAGTCGGACACGACTGAACTGACTTAGCAGCAGCAGTCACCTAGTGGTAGAAGCCAGGGATGCTATTAAACATCCTACTTTTCACAGGACAGTTCCCTCCCCACAGCAAAGAATGATTCAGCCCAAAATGTCAACAGTAATGAAACTGGAAAACCTTGATTTAAAGTTCATGATTCTTTGACATCTCAGTAAGGTTTCAGTGCAATGGAAGACAGTTTCAAGATATAGATTTACAGAGACATTTGAGAAATTACATTCAGGCTCTATAACTCCATGTTTTTCACAACCTTGTATGGTAAATAATATTACTCACACTTTAATAGTAGGGTTTTGAACACTGCCATAACTTGTTAAGTAATGTTTGTTTCATTTTAGGTCTGGTGTAATTGCCAACATCTGCTGGATCATCAAAAAAGCAAGAGAGTTCCAGAAAAACATCTATTTCTGCTTTATTGACTACGCCAAAGCCTTTGACTGTGTGGATCACAATAAACTGTGGAAAATTCTTCAAGAGATGGGAATACCAGACCACCTGACCTGCCTCTCGAGAAACCTATATGCAGGTCAGGAAGCAACAGTTAGAACTGGACATGGAACAACAGACTGGTTCCAAATAGGAAAAGGGGTATGTCAAGGCTGTATATTGTCACCCTGTTTATTTAACTTATATGCAGAGTATATCATGAGAAACGCTGGACTGGAAGAAGCACAAGCTGGAATCAAGATTGCCGGGAGAAATATCAATAACCTCAGATATGCAGATGACACCACCCTTATGGCAGAAACTGAAGAGGAACTAAAAAGCCTCTTGATGAAAGTCAAAGAGGAGAGTGAAAAATTTGGCTTAAAGCTCAACATTCAGAAAACGAAGATCATGGCATCCAGTCCCATCACTTCATGGGAAATAGATGGGGAAACAGTGGAAACAGTGTCAGACTTTATTTTTTTTTGGCTCCAAAATCACTGCAGATGGTGACTGCAGCCATGAAATTAAAAGACACTTACTCCTTGGAAGTAAAGTTATGACCAACCTAGATAGCATATTCGAAAGCAGAGGCATTACTTTGCCAACAAAGGTCCATTTAGTCAAGGCTATGGTTTTTCCAGTGGTCATGTATGGATGTGAGAGTTGGACTGTGAAGAAGGCTGAGCGCCGAAGACTTGATGCTTTTGAACTGTGGTGTTGGAGAAGACTCTTGAGAGTCCCTTGGACTGCAAGGAGATCCAACCAGTCCATTCTGAAGGAGATCAGCCCTGGGATTACTTTGGAAGGAATGATGCTAAAGCTGAAACTCCAGTACTTTGGCCACCTCATGCGAAGAGTTGACTCATTGGAAAAGACTCTGATGCTGGGATGGATCGGGGGCAGGAGGAGAAGGGGACGACAGAGGATGAGATGACTGGATGGCATCACTGACTCGATGGACGTGAGTCTGAGTGAACTCCGGGTGCTGGTGATGGACAGGGAAGCCTGGCATGCTGCGATTCATGGGGTCGCAAAGAGTCGGACACGACTGAGGGACTGAACTGAACTGAATCTTTCATAGTGATGCATTTTTCAGATAAGCAAGTTAAAGTATGTATTATAAACATCATTTTTGTGTATATTATAAATATTGGGTTGGCTAAAAAGTTTTTCAGATTTTTCCATAACAGCTTATGGAAACCCTGAACTAACTTTTTGGCCAAACCAATATTTAAATTTATAGAGGTTTAAAGGACAAACATGGCACCCCACTCCAGTACTCTTGCCTGGAAAATCCCATGGACAGAGGAGCCTGGTAGGCTGCAGTCCATGGGGTTGCTGAGGGTCAGACACGACTGAGCGACTTCACTTTCACTTTTCACTTTCATGCATTGGAGAAGGAAATGGCAACCCACTCCAGTGTTTTTGCCTGGAGAATCCCAGGGACAGGGGAGCCTGGTGGGCTGCCATCTATGGGGTCACACAGAGTCGGACACGACTGAAGTGACTTAGCAGTAGCAAAGGACAAACACTAAATTTCAAGATGATGGACAGGGAGGCCTGGCGTGCTACAATTCATGAGGTCGCAAAGAGTCGGACACGACTGAGCAACTAAACTGAACTGAACTGAATGGCTTGACCTCCATCCCTTGACTTCATAGGATCAAAGAGAGAAGTACACTTGCCATGACTTTCCCTTCCACAGAGAGAAACATCTAAGCTAAAAGCAACTTTTACTTAAAATAAACACCATGGGTATCAATACCTAAACTTTCCAATGCTCAACAATTTCTGTGCTCAGATTTGAACCTTCCCAACCTTTTAAAGTAATCTATAGAATTGCTGGTGGGAGACTTTATATTTTTTTCAACATCCTTTTCTCCATCTTTCTTTTCCATCCATTCCCCTCTTTCACTCTCTCACTTTTTTTTCTTTCCAAAATTTCCCCCAGAGTGTCCTTAATCTATAGAAACTTCCAAAAGTGACAGTTGTATTTTCTGACATAGAAAGTATTTTCTAAGCAATAGAGGACTGTGTGTGTATATGTGTGTGTGTATATGTGTAAGTAGAGCATGAAAACTCTATCCATAAGTGTAAGTTTCACCATTCTCCCCACAGGGAGGAATAGTAAGTAGGAATACAAACGTATTCTTAACAGCTTGTGAATCAACAAAGCAGAATGAAGAAAAACATACAGCTATTCAACAATCTTGTTTATCACGGAAGTTATTTCTATTGTATACGTTTCTCTGCCAAGATACAGTTCTGTGAGGCATTTTTTACATTTGGTATGATTTCTAAGCTACAATTAAAGGATCGAGTTTAAATACATTTTAATGAGTTAAGTCTGGCAGCCACTATCAAAAAGAGCCAAAGCCTTACCCCTAAACATTAAGTCATATGTAAGATTTCAGATTCCAAATGTCACATTGCTCATTGGGTTGGTATCACTGAAGAAACCTTCTCAGATCTCTAGGGTACAATCACCTAGATTGTAGGTGATCCTACAAATCCTAGGAATCAAAGGATCTAGTTTCTTCAAAAATAAAATCCAAGAAAAAAAAGTGAGAGGGAAAAAAAGAGTGCCTGAGAGAATCTACAGATTAAGAGACTTAATAGGTCTGTCAAGTGTATTGAAAAACAGAGAATTAGAAGTCAACACATAAGTGGGGTTTTTTCAAAACTGAACAGCATGAGCATATAATAGGGAAGTGGTAGAGAGAAAGGAGGGATGGGACCCAGGGAGAGGGCAAGCAGTAATTCAGACAACTTGAGCACTACCAGCTCTAGCACAGAGACCCTGGACACCACCCAGCCAAGGGACCTGTGTAGCCGTTCCCCTGAGGAATAAGAAAACTCTTTGGTTTCTGGGAAGGCGTTTGGATTGGAAAGTACATGTTGTTATGCTGAGGTGCAAATGGCTGGTATCCTAATCAGGTTGCCCTTAAGCTACCCACATCATGTCCCAGAATGTCTATATGGCTAGTGCCCTTGAGATCCAGGGGTCCGGGAAGGGGAGGCAAAAAGAGCACATATACACTCAGGACATTAGACTACAACCTATAATCCCACAGTTTTCCCATCATTATTCTGCACAAATCAGTAAATAACAAAAAACCACATAAGACAGTCCAACAGAAAACGTTTAATTTGTGACAGGTTATTTCTTAGAAGAAATGTAGACACTAGAAAGGAAGTTTAGAACCTCTTGCTAAAGGGCATATATATTATGTCCATATCCAAGGTGTTCACATATCTGCTACCACCTTTCTTCTCTTTGTCAAAATGTTCTTTATTTCACCACACTCTAATTGATATGACGTCTAAAAGCGTCATATACTTTTCTGTTCCCTTTGCTGATTTTTCTTTTCCTTCTATTCTAATTCTTGATGTCCTCTTAATTTCAACCTTATACTTCTCCTTTTAAGAACCCAACTATTTCTAAGGCTTCAGCCATCCCCTCTTGGCTGACAGACCCTAAATCCACTGCATCTTTACTGTCTTGCTGTCTATCTTCACTTCGATATTACCCTGACTTAGACCCAACAGGTCTAAATCCACATTAATCACACCGCCCCCGAAAACAAACTTACCTAACTTCGTTGTTTCTGTGTGAGTTGCCACAGTCTCCCAAGTCCCTTGAGGTTTCATACTTGGTGTCATGTTCAAAGTATTCATATCCTTCATTTAGCAAGTCAGTGCTATTGAGCCATCCAATTGTTTCATTGCTTTTTCATCCCACCGTAGGCAGCCCTCCTCAGCTCATACCTGAGTTAAAGAAGCAGCCCCTACCTGCCTACTCTCCCTAGCTTCTCACTCAGTCCACCTACCCTAGCATTCCCAGAATCACCTTCCAACTATTGCCTTATTGAGTGATCTGTTTAGGAAAATATCCTTTCCACTCCTACTACAAAATCAGGGCTAAACATGAATTTTCAATGCTCTCTGTAACTTTTATCTATCAAGTCTATACTTTCACTGCTTCTCTACATGATTTATTCCTGTCCTTTCTCCTAGTTTAGAATTTTCTCTTCTATACTTCCACTTCCACATCCTAGACCTGCTTTAAGACTCCTCCCAAATCTCAGTTTCTCTATCTTGCTTATGATCTGCATTGAGAAATTTAAAACTAAATGATACGATGTGTGCCATTTCAATGCACTGATTTTCTTTCTCCAATTACAAGGCAAGCTTCATAAAGCTAGAGACACAGTTCTCCATCTCTACCCTACCATATACTCTGGGGTTCAAATGAGTGAATTCCTTTTTAGAATGAATAAATTAACTATCTACTACTTAAATGTATTTTTATTTTCTTTGACTATAAATTAGTGATTTATAATAAAAATATACACAAATATAGAGATATATTAGCATTTGATTTTTAAATATTTATACATTAATTATAAAACTATTCAATTTAAAAACCACATTCTTACCTGATTTTATGCACTCTGATGACTTGCAAATACCATCTAGAAAAAGGAAGATATATGCATAAATACTTGCAATACATGTTTTCTATTTTCTCTCTACCTTTTCTTCTTTTATAAACTATCAATTAAATAATCAATTCCTTAGAGCAAGAATTAAACCCCAAGTATTATATACCACTGACAGAAGTTAGAAGAAAATAAAGAGGAATAAAATAAGCAAATCCTACATTTTTAAATGAAGAGAATGTATTTCTTATATCATCTCTGTCCCCTAAGCCCTTAGTACTATTAAATTGAAATATCAGTTGTTTTAGTCTGATAACCATACCATTTTTTTTCCCATTTGTGAAAAACTTTTAAGACTCAAATTAGACCTCTTAAATTCTCGTAAAGCTGTTTAGAATTTCAATGACACAACAAAAGTTGACCAAATGAAGTTGGTTTTAAAATTGTGAACATTTTCATCAAGTAAAATTATACATTAGAATCTTCATAAAATAAGTATGCGCGCACTAACTATACTTGGCAATTAATAACTTAGTTCAAGCATAAAAAAACATTGTACTTTAGTCAAAGTTAATTGCTTTGGCATATTGATATTACATTTTATAAATGAATCTTTATATCACACAGTCTTTAAGTGTCTCTCTCCTTAACCTATTGTTTAATAGGCGGGGAAAGTCGAGGATAAAGACTTCACTGTCTTCTGCGTGTTTGTGGGCACGAGTGTGGGAATAACTCACCATCATAGGTTGCATAGAGAGCAATCATTGTCACTGCAATGATGGTGAGCAGCAGGACGAGGACGGAGAGGCTGATCTCCAATGGGGTCCATCTCTGTTTCTTCTTTGGCTTTGGTGTGTTGATATCAGTTATATCCATCCGACTTTCTGATCTGCCCATTACCTAAAACCTGCAAAAAACTGTTTTTTAATTTAAAAAACTAGTCATAACAAATAAATAGATAAAACGAAGAGATCTATACCCAATTTTCTAAATGCCTAACGTGGCTGAATAAAAGTAAAAGGCTGCTGCTGCTGCTAAGTCGCTTCAGTCGTGTCTGACTCTGTGCGACCCCATAGACGGCAGCCCTCCAGGCTCCGCTGTCCCTGGAATTCTCCAGGCAAGAACGCTGGAGTGGGTTGCCATTTCCTTCTCCAATGCATGAAAGTGAAGAGTGAAAGTGAAGTCACTCAGTCGTGTCAGACTCTTAGCGACCCCATGGACTGCAGCCCACTAGGCTCCTCCGTCCATGGGATTCTCCAGGCAAGAGTAATGGAGTGGGTTGCCATTGCTTTCTTCAGTAAAAGGCTAACTCAGTATAAAATTAGAAATAGAAGTTTTTTTGCTGAAAGTCAAAATTTTGATTCTGAAAGCAAGGAGTATATAGTCATATAAATTAGACAGATCCTGGCCACAATCTTTCAGGTTTTTTGACATATCACTAAAGATCCAAGCAAAATTAGACAAGGAAACTTGCTTAAATACTCACATAGAATTTTTTCAGTGGTTCATAAGCAAGTAACTTCTGTACCATTAAGGAAATTTTTAAACTCACCCTTCTGAACTTTGGACAACATCAAAGGTGAATTTTATATCTTGTTCCACTGTCTTTTTTACAAGCTTGGAAATCAACATCTAATACTTTGTGGTTTTGACTAAATAATAATTTGAAATGTGAATAAAGATAAAAACAAAAATGAACAAACATATGTGGTAGTTTTTTTTCAGTCTTAAAAAGTCTTTTATTTTTACAGTTCCAAATTACAACTGCTAACATGAGTATCTATTAACTGGTTAGACCGTCTTGGAAATGGTCATTCACTGGACCAAAAGTCATGGTTTACAACCTGGGATGAGAGATATTAACCACAATCACAGCTTCCTTGTGCAACTAAAGAAGGAAAAAATATGATTAAAAAAATTCAACCTTGCAGGTCAAGATAACAAGATACTTATTTAACTTGTTTTTAAATTACTAATATTAATACTTCTACTAATAGCTGACATTTATTGAGTACTTCCCCTGTGTCATTCATAGTTCTTAGTGCTTTGCATGTGCTTATTCTCTGAATCTTTGTGAGTTGGATTTTAATATTCCAATTCTATACCTTAGGAAAGTGGGGCAAAGAAAACCAGGTAACTTGCCCAGAGCTACACAACTAAGAATACATTTACAATGAATACATTTCAAAGAACACAATTACAAAGAATACATTTTGAAATAAAATTGAATCATCATAGAAAGATAGCCACTTTAAACCTTATTGCAGAAGTCTAGGGGGTAAAATTAAAGGGATATAAGCCTAAATATTAAATTTCATTATGTTTCTTTTAGAGGCCTAGTGACTCTTTATCAGCCATTTACCAAAGCTTAGAACAGACAACTTCAATTTTCCTGGCTGATTGTAGAAAAAAAGGATCGTAAACTAACAGATTAACTGTTTATAGCCTGATGCAAATTAAGCATATAATTTAGTTCCCAGATGAAGTGACTGCTCAGAGATGCTCTTACTGTTAGAAATCTTTGTAATCTTCTGAGTGTTTTGTGGAAACTGAGGCACAGGATAAAGTAGATAAGGATTCTATGTTTAAAGGAAGGCCTGGATGATCCAGCAGATAACTAGGAATTTAATATGCCTAGTGAGTTATTACTAAGTGAACCATAACTGGACTTGAAATTTCTGGATACATATTTTTAAGTATGCTGTCCCCTTGATTACATGAGGCTATAACCAAGGACAGACTATCAAATAAAAATATTTTATTAGACCATGAAAACCGTGTCTACTCAATAAAAATGGAATGTAATGTACCTGAATGTTAAAATGTCTTAATGGTTATGTAACTCATGTTGGCTTCATCTCACGGCCTCTTTCTTGGGTTATGATATGGAATTGCATTGATAGTAGTCCTTGGAGTTTTAACAGGGGAGGTAGGTGGGGAAAGAAAATGGGCAACAAAGTGAACACTTGTATGCTGTACAGAAAGGTAAACAATAAAAAGAATAATTTTCCCACTTCTCCCAGATGAATTCAAGACTGACTTCAAAAACATCTTAATATTAATCACATTTACTTGAGTATTTCCCTTTCCTGAATATTTCTCTCCCTTCTCTAATAATAGTTCAGAAGACAATTTAGAGAAACATTCTCTGATACATTATGACCCACTTCTCTTTTTAGTTCCTTCTTAGAAACGTCAGTTTCTCTAGCAAAACTTAGGGCCAGGAACCAGGGCAGCTAGGGGTTAAATTAAAGGTGCTCTTTGGCGCCACCAGGCTTCCACTATACAGGAAAACTAGTAGGCATGTGTATCTTTCTGTCTTCTGGGGTACTTTTCCCAGGTTTATCCTCCTTACCCATGGGATTGGGGTACTGAAGCAGTTGAGCTCTTAATGGTTCTGCACCTGAGGCAGCAGAAATTGTTACAGGGGTAAATGAAGGCAGTGACTGAGGCTGTTTAGTCCTTCTACCTGCATCAAAAGAGTATCATTTTTTAACTACATGCTAACCCCTGGGATTTCTTTGGAAGGAATGATGCTAAAGCTGAAACTCCAGTACTTTGGCCACCTCATGTGAAGAGTTGACTCATTAGAAAAGACTCTGATGCTGGGAGGGATTGGGGGCAGGAGAAGGGGATGACAGCGGATGAGATGGCTGGATGGCATCACTGACTCAATGGACGTGAGTTTAAGTGAACTCCGGGAGTTGGTGATGGACAGGGAGGCCTGGCGTGCTGCGATTCATGGGGTCGCAAAGAGTTGGACACGACTGAGCAAATGAACTGAACTGAACTCTCCATCTGCCCCTCTTGTAAACGCCCAGTAAATTTGCAATCTTTGCTCCTAAGACACATTTTTCAACAGCACTTAGCAAAGCAAAAAGGAGGCAGGCATGTTTAACCACCTAATTAACTTTGTCATTCATTTCCAGTCAATTCCAGCGGATTCACTATTTTCTTATATGAAAATAAGTGTCAATATCTTGAATTTCAGGAAGAAACTTACCACCATCTCTCAGATACTTAGACACCCAATGCAATCACACCCAACCCGTTTTAGAGAGAGGTAAAGGAGGCAATTATACAAAAGAATATAAAAATTATACAGCTGATACTTGTAGTCCCATATAAAGCAGGATATGCCAAAACATACCTACATCCTTAAAGTATTTCACCTCAATTGGAGATGTGTTGGCAAGCTCAAGCAAAAAAGTAGATACTTCTAGAAGAAGAGAAATAGAACATCTAACCTAACAAACTGCAGACTTCAGACAACTTCTCCAAAAGAAAAAAAATGATTATTTTGCCTAGGTAGAAACTGAGTTTCAAAGCAATATAAAGTAGCAATTTTTATACCAGTTGAGCATACACATTACTTTTATCACATCATCAAAGAATCCAGAGGGTAACTGGTTTGTTAAAGTCTATAAACCCAAGCAATGTTCATCTTCACAGTACATTAACATTTTTCTACTAGTCCCTGAGGTTAATCTATGCAATTACAGTTTGTATTATGGAAACTGAGGCATAGAAAGCAAGAGAAACAGGTTCCACCTAAAGGGGAGTATAATCTGCAAAAATACTGAACCACTATGCTATATGCCTGAAACTGACACATATAAATCAACTATACTTGTGTTCAAAAAAAGATGGTAATGGGTCCCATATTTAGAGGGCAGCACATATACTAGAGGGTAGCTGTAGATCTGAGGAGGCACATATGCTAGAGAAATCACCTCCTTGTTTGCTCAGACATTAACTTGAAGGTGTTTCCAGGATCTATTAATAATATACGGAGTTCTGAACACAAAGTCCCAACCACATTACTCCCATATGCAGTGTAGCAGCTATACAACAAAAGACACAGCATGGAGCGCAAGAAACTGTGGGACAATATTTCTGTAAGTGCTGAAACCCATCAATAATGCAAGGTAGATGGCTTCATAGCCGCTTTGCGGATTAGCAACTTCCAAATGCTGACACTGCAAATCAAGGTACTACTTTTCAGTTTAATAAAATTACTATTTGCATCGTTTACTGGTGAGGAATAGGCTTGATCAAGTGCCTAAAGAGAACAGTTCGGTTGCAATTACCCTTTTGTTCGAATAATACAAACTGGTTGAGACCGATTAAGGAAACTTTCACCTGCTAAAGAACTACCCACCCACTCCCACCAACCAACCCTCGAGAGATTTAAGCACTCTATCAGCATAAATTATGTAAGAGGAAACTAAGGTTCAAAGCAAGATGAAGAGGTGGGATAATAAAAAGATCTTCAGGTTAGGGAAAGTAAAAATAGAAAAGTGAGCTACAAAAAGGAAGAAAATCTGACAGAAATCAAAATGAAAACAAACCTTACTTTAAATATACAAAAACACTGTCCAGCGGAATGGCAAATGCCCAGTCCCCAAATCAGCCCCGCTGCAATCTGGTACCGCTGAACTCAGTAACGAGACCTAACTCTCCGAGGAAGAGGCTGCAAGAAAGCTATGGAAATGAACCTGAAGAGTCGACCTCACATCACTTGCAGAGCCCTCCTCCAGGTTACCCTCTCTGCTCTGGTCCCTCACTCTTTAAGTCTCAGTTTCGGCTTTTCCCAGGGCACGCCTCCCTCGCCCGCGGGGTCGCGGGCGCTCTGATCGCGCCGGACCTGAGTCGTCGACCCGGTTCCGTGCACCTCCCGGGCAGCCGCGCCCCGCGGCCAGCTCTGCCCTCCAGCTCCGGTCCCAACAGCTCCCACCGCCCCAGGGGAGATCTCACGCCCTTTGGACCCATCTCCCTCAGCTCCCAGGTGCCAGCTCGCTCTCCCGGGACTCACCCGTGGGATTCGGGGGAAGTTGGCGGCTGCTGAGCAGACACATCCCCGACCAATGAGCGCACGGGGCCGGCGGCCGGCGGGGAGTCCCGCAGAGCGCGCGGGTGGGTAGGTGCGTCCGCCCAGGCGCGCCCGGGGCAGCGCGGGCTCCCGGCAGCTGGTGGCAGCGCAGAGCCCAGGCCGGACTCCAAGGAGGTTCCGGGCCCGCCTCGGCCGGGGCCCCGGGGGCGACGGGGAACCAGGGCATCTCCTGACCCGCATCCGGAGAGACTCACCGTGGCCTCTCAGCAGATCCCGCGCCGGGAGTTGGGCGGCTGCTCCCGCCTGCGCTGGGTCCAGCTTCGCCACTCGCACATCTCCGCGCCCCGCGCGTCTGGGCGCTCTCACCCCCCACCCCCCACCCCGCCTCGCTACTGCAGGACCAGCGAGAGGAGCAGTTCCCTGAGTGACCTGAAGGTTTCCTCTAAGTCTCCCAAATCCTACCACATCCTGTGATGGGGCCAGGGCTGCGGGCTAGGGGTATGAGAAAGTCCTCCCCACCCGTCCCCCACCTCACCCTTCTCAAAAGGTCTTTGCCAAACATTCTTGGAATTGCTTAGCTTCTGGGCTTTCAAAAAAACAATACATTGCCTCTTCGAGATTCTGTTGTGCTGATAAAGGTTCTATTTCTCTTCCTAATGGACCTGAGACAAAAACAATTCTCACACTCTTTACCTTTTTCTCGTTCCCATCAGCGAAGCTTCTTTCCTTTCTCATTTTTTCTTTATTTTCTTTCTCTCCTTCATTTATGTGTTTTCTTTCGTTCTTTTCTTGCAATCCCTCGCTCCCTTTATTCCTTCTCTCCTTCTGTTCCTTTTCCTCCCTTCCTCTTTGCTTACCCTCTCGTCTCTTTCTTCCCTTCCTTTCTTTTTCTTGGGGATGTCCAGAGCTACAATCTGTAGTGAAACTCTCCACTTCCATCTTCTGACTCTAGGAAATCTTGTAATGTGCATACCTGGGGGGCTGGAATGGGAAGTGAGAAAAAGAAACTCAAGTGTGTCTGCTCTACCTATTAAAATTAGCTATATAAAATAAAATTTAAAAAAATTTTTTTAATTAGCTGTAATGTGTCTGCTGGACCCTCATCATTTTAATGCAGTCAAGCAACATACCATTTTCATGTAAGACATGTGATTCCTTTTCAAGGGCACAAAAAACAGTTTAGCTTAGAAGAACTAAACCTCTTCTAATTTCGTTTTTTTTTTAATTTTTTGCTTCAATAATTTTTGGTTCAGTTAATCAATGCCAGGTACATAGGTAGCTTTAACATCGATGTCTTTTTCCTTATATGTTTGTCAACATATGTACACACATATATACACATGACACATCCTGGGGTATTCATACTGGAATTCAGGTTGCGTTTTCCTGAATTTCCCGTTACTGTTTTTAACATCACAATGACTCAGTGCTTGAGAGAAGTCCCTTTGCATTAACAAATTTTGAATCTTTCTCATAACAAAGAAAGCTGAAAAGCTAAGAGAAAAAGTGATACTTGCTAATGAAAGGGCAAATGGGATACAATGGAGAGACATTAAGAAAAAGAACAATCATTGTATAATTAGATTATATAGCAAAATCAAAAGTACTCTCCTCAAACCTCTGTTTTCTACTCTTTATAGATGCATGGTGCAGACACTGCTTAATCCTCACAATATTACAATATGAATGTAATTACCCCACAAATAAGCATAAGGAACTCATCTCAGGAATTTGAACCCAGTTCATTTTGACTCAAATAAGAGTTACTCTTATTCTCACTTTACAGAAAAGAGTGAAGCATAGAAAGGTGATTTACTCAATCTGTGAGAAATCTAGATTTTTCTAACACTCTAGTACTTAATTTTTATTACTTTTCAGCTAAATCATCAGAATGTTATTTCAACCTTATGTAATTAACAATAAATTAAAATGAGCTAGAAAAGTCTTTTTTTTTTTAATGTAGTCAGTCCTCAGTTTCTTCATAAGGAGCCATGTACGTTAAAAGTTTAATACATTTCTTCTGATTAATATGTGATGAAAGTTGGTGGTGGAGGGGGAATACCTTGGCCAGAATAATCAGCAAGTTTGCATATCAACAGGAAATGTAAGTAAAACTCAGTCCTGGTCCTAACATTTTTATTTGAATTTTTCAAGCTAGGTTCTGTTTTCAAATTTGCACAAAATTTTTAAAAAGAAAATTTTCCTTTGGAAGGTAATATTTATCCTTGCAGTTAAGGAATATCTTATTTCTGATAGAAACAAAGATGGTCTGATTTGTTTATAGTGCCTCTGAACTTAGAGTTGAAACATATAAACAAAGCTAATTCATTTAAATTGTCTTAAAAATTAAGATTTGTTAATGAAAACTTTTCAGACTATTCTTAACAGAGCATATGTCATAGATTTAGGTCTATTCAATTGCAATTAAAAAAAAATGCAGGAATCCAATTTAAAATTCACTTTTCGCCGGAGACTTTTATTTTTTTTTTTCCTTCCTCTTTATTAAAAAAATCCAAAAAAAATCTAAAAAAATCTTTTAAAAAACCCCAAAAAAAAATTTACAAAAAAATCCGCGTCTCCCCCGCCGGAGACTTTTATTTTTTTTTTTCCTTCCTCTTTATTAAAAAAATCCAAAAAAAATCTAAAAAAATCTTTTAAAAAACCCCAAAAAAAAAAATTTACAAAAAAAAAATAAAATTCACTTTTGATAAGGTTGTTTCATGGAGAAAAAGACTGGATATAGAGTATACAGTTAACAAAAAAAAAGTGCCAAGTTATTTTTAGAATGAGACTTCTAGCTGTTGGTCAAGTGTGTGTTTCCTACAAGAAAGCTTAATCTCATTAAAGTTCCCCAGAAATTTAAGGGTTATATCAAAAATGCCAAATGTCTTCCTAGACAGAGGTTAAACTGGGAAGATTTCTTTTATAATAGATCTAATAAAGAGTCAGGGGCTTCCTTTGTAGCTCAGTTGGTAAAGAATCTGCCTGCAGTGCAGGAGACCCAGGTTTGATCCCTGGGTTGGGAAGATCCCCTGGAGAAGGAAATGGCAACCCACTCCAGTATCCTTGCCTGGAAAATCTCATGGACAGAGGAGCCTGGTGGGCTGCAGTCCATGGGGTCACAAAGAGTCGGGCATGACTGAGCGACTAACACTAACTAATAAAGAGTCACTAGATAAGGAAACTCAGAAAACCGAGGTTTGTAGAGGTTTTCCAAAGTCAAGTAGTTTGGTGAGTTACAGAGATGGAGGAGAAAATTTTAGGGAACTGTTGGCCAGGCATGAGTTGCTGCACAGCAGGAGGTCATGATAAGGAACACTATGCTGCTGCTTAAAACTAACCCCTGATATGTCTTGTAAGACTAATTGGGAGAATTTGGGAGGGGACAAAAGGAGGGAGAGGATGCCAGCCCATAATATGTTCTGCCAACCTTCCCGAAACCCTTGTGCTGGAAACCACTTTAATTAACACTTGTGTGCACTGCCAGGAAGGGTCTTGAATCATTTTGCAGGGGCAAAATGATTGGCCCGAGGCAACCTAGAGAGAAAACCCCATCACCATAAAACCTAAGACTGCAAGCCTCATGACAGCACAGTTCTCGTGAGTTCCCTTACTCTCCTGCTCTCCACCTAGTGCCTATTCCCAATATATTCTTTTGCTTTGTTAGCATGTGTTTCTCCTCAGACAATTCATTTCTGAGTGGTAGACAACAGCTCACTCTTGGACCCTGGAAGGGGTACTCTTTTGGTAACAAAAGTAGCCCTCCCAGCTGCTATACATAAGTTATTAAGAGTGGAACACAAGTTCTAGAAGGATGCAGAGTAAACCCTTCAAAGCTGTCCTTGTATACAACACTTACAAATTCTTGATATTTTTTAAAGGCCCTTTAAGTGCACCACTGAGCTAGCAAGAAATGGAAGGAAAATTTGAAAAGCCAAAAGCTAGGAATCCAGAAAGGCATTTGAGTGATGAAAGTGGTGCTGCCCTGGCGACATTTCCCTATCTCAGGAGGTCTTATCAAACCTAGGTGATCTAGAGCTCCAATTTTAACAAAATCTGTGACTCCTTACAAAACCTAGTCCAGAACAAGGTGAAAGCCGGGTCAGATTCCTACATAAAGTCGAGATGACTAAAAAGGAATATCTGCAGTGAAAAGGTGAACTAGAAAAAAAGAAAAACCTCAAATCCCACTTCCACTCTTTCCTACTCCCTAAACATAAATACATAAATATATATGTATTTTTAAGCCTCCACTTCAGGTAAGTAAATTTATACCAAAAAGCTTCCAGTGAAAATTCATGATCAGACCAGACCTCAGATGGATATAGGGCTGAGATTTATACTAATTATGCAGCCTGAAAATTCCCAAGTTAAAAATTCTTAGTAAAGTGGTCCCAGCTAGACTATGCCAAACAAAAATTGAGAGAATTATCACTACCTAACTCTCATTAAAGGAACTTGTTGAGAATGAATTTCTGAAACAAAATAATACTAGATATGAGATCTTATATGCAAGAAGAAATAGTAAGCAAAGAAAATAGTAATAATATAGGTAAATCTAAGGAAACACTGATGAAAAAATGTATGGGAATAAAAAAGATCAACTAAAATACTAAGCAACAGTGATGTGTAACTCAGGAAAGTATTAAATAGAGTTCAAACACTCTAAAGCGCTTACTTAGGTTGTTGGAAAGGAGGATAATGATACTAATTTTAGACCTTATTAAATTAATTATACATGTAAAAATTACTAGTTAACCATAAAAAAAATGAAGTGTATAAGGTCAAGTTTTACATAAGGAAAATAACTAGAATTAAATTAAAGGCAATATAATTTCGAACTGTGGTATTGGAGAAGACTCTTGAGAGTCCCTTGGACTGCAAGGAGATCCAACCAGTCCATCCTAAAGGAGATCAGTCCTGGGTGTTCTTTGGAAGGACTGATGCTGAAGCTGAAACTCCAATACTTTGGCCACCTCATGTGAAGAGTTGACTCACTTGGAAAAAACCCTGATGCTGGGAGGGATTGGGGACAGGAGGAAAAGGGGACGACAGAGGATGAGATGGCTGGATGGCATCACCAACTCAATGGACATGAGTTTGAGTGAACTCCGGGTTGAGTTGGTGATGGACAGGGAGGCCTGGTGTGCTGCAATTCATGGGGTCGCAAAGAGTTGGACACGACTGAGCGACTGAACTGAACTGAACTGAACTGAATGATAAGGAAAGAGAAAAAATGAAATTCTAGAAATAAAATTGTAAAAATTAATCCAAATATGTTATTTATGGGCTTCGCTGTTGGTTCAGATGGAAAAGAATATATTAATTATAATAAATATAATTTGATACAATTTTCCAATTATAGGACAAAGATTGTAATACAACAAATAAAAGCCAGCTATCTTCTGTTTAAGAGACACGTGCGTGCTAACATGTTTCAGCCGTGTCCGACTCTTTGCGACCCTATGGACTGTAGCCTGCAGGCTCCTCAGTCCGTGTGATTCTCCAAGCAAGAATACTGGAGTGGGTTGCCATTCCCTTCTCCAGGAGGTCTTCCTGATCCAGGGATCAAACCTGGGTCTCCTGCATTGCAGGCAGATTCTTTGCTGTCTCAACCACCCGGGGAGGCGGAGAGACACACTTATAACCTAATAATATAGAATGGTTGAAAGCAAAATGATGTTAAAAAAAAGATACTTCAAACAAATGTTAACCAAAAGATAGCTGGTGTAGCTATATTGTAATCAGACAAAATAAACTTAAAACTTACCAAAAAAGATACCAATCAGTTCAGCAGGGTGATACAATTCTAAACTTTATTAGATCCAGTACTATAAAGTTTAAATATGTACTGTAAAAAAAATAACAGCAGAATTGCAAGAGGAAAATGATAATTCACCATGATAATGGGTGATTTTAATACATCATTCATGATATTTGACAAATCATGTACATAGCAGTAATGATACAAAAGATCTAAATAACAATATTAAAAGCATGCCTAATGGAATATATTGAACATTTTAACCAAGAACTGGAGAAAACACATTTTTTTAAGCACCCACTGGATATTTATAAACATTGATTACATATCAAACCGTTAAACAAGTGCCAATGAATTTCAAAGACTTTTCATTATAAATAACAGATTTTTGGAACTTAACACAACTGAAGAAAGCTAAATCAAAATCATGTGTACACTTAGAAATTGTTAAATGATGCACACAAACACTTTTACATATGTTAAAGACAAGAATACAGGCCCCAAATGGAGTGTAGCATATGTTAATCCCCACAACACTTTAAACTGTGCCTGGACTTAATTATAGTTTAGGCTATTCCAGAAACGGAATTTTAAACTAGTCAATCAGGATTGCCTGATCAGCACTAGGTAGTTAATCTGCCTGGTGGACTCCTGCCAAAGGAAAATAATTTTGCAATAACTAATCTGTCTTCTTTTTTATTTTGTCTAGTACAACTTCCGTGTTCCTCCTTCCTTGTATCTATAAAATCTCTTGCCCTGTATAGAACTTCAGAACTCTTATCTACCTGCTAGGTTGAATGTTTCTGCTTTTAAGAATTGTTGATTTTTATATTTTACTCAGTTGAATTGTTTTTAAATAAATAACACATGAATCAAAGATGAAAGTTAAAAAACAAAACTGGATGACAATGAAAATACTGCCTATCAATTGACTTATCTATAGGGAGACTTACAGTCTTAAATGTTTTTAATTTAAAAAGAAAAATGTTGAAACTTCATGAGGTAAGCATTCAACTTAAAAAGTTAACAAAAGAACAACAGGAAACATTCTAACAAAATGAAAGGAAAGAAATAACTACCTTAAAATAATAAAATTCATGAAATATAATAGAAAGTGAAAGTGAAGTTGCTCAGTCCTATTCAACTCTTTGCAACCCCATGGACTGTAGCCTACCAGGCTTCTCCATCCATGGGATTTTCCAGGCAAGAATACTGGAGTGGGTGGCCGTTTCCTTCTCCAGGAGATCTCCCAACCCAGGGATTGAACCCGGGTCTCCCGCATTGTAGGCACTTTACCATCTGAGTCACAAAGAGCAACAAATCCAAAATTGGATCTTACAAAAGACAAATAAAACTGCTAATGCTACTGCTAAGTCACTTCAGTCGTGTCCGACTCTGTGTGACCCCATAGACGGCAGCCCACCAGGCTCCCCCGTCCCTGGGATTCTCCAGGCAAGAACACTGGAGTGGGTTGCCATTTCCTTCTCCAATGCATGAAAGTGAAAAGTGAAAGTGAAGTCGCTCAGTCGTGTCCGACTCTTAGCGACCCCATGGACTGCAGCCTACTAGGCTCCTCCATCCATGGGATTTTCCAGGCAAGAGTACTGAAGTGGGGTTCCATTGCCTTCTCCAAAATAAAACTGGCAAGGATAAATGTAAGGTAAGGGAGTTAGAGAAGGTGAGGTTCAGAAAAAGGAGACCGGCACTTTACAGGAACAGATCACCTTTAATGAGGCGAGAAGGGGCAGCTGTCAGATTAGCGAGCTGCTGCACTTATCCAAGAAAAGAGTAAGTGTATATAGGCATGTGTGTGGAAAGTTACCGGCTGGGAACTGGGTGTAACCAATCTTAATGTCCATTTTTTTCCTCTGGGTGAGAGAGTTCTTTGTTTTTGCATAGAATGGTGGGGAGGATCTGGAAGGGAGTTTTAACTTCAGGCTATTTTGAGCCATGTAACTTTTCTTCTCTAAAAAAGATGGATGAGTCAAGGTTAAAATTGAACCTTGCATGGCTTGAATAAAAGAAAAAAAACAAACAAACAAAAAAACCCAGAAATTAAAAGATAATGAAAATGTTATATGCTGTTATATCCAATATATTTAAGAAATTGGGTAAAATGAGCAGATTCCTAGGACAATACAAATTACAAAAATTGTTTCAAGAATAAATAGAGAATCTAAATAATCTTATAATCATTATAAGTTTAACAGTTAGGAATCTTCCCATAAAGAAAAAAGAAATAGGCCTACACATTTTTAAGGCAAATTCTATCTTATTAATGGGCAATTCCATTCTCATACAAACTTCCCTAGCAAATAAAATAAGGAACAATATCTCCTAATTCATTTTATGAGATTAATATAACCTTGACGCAAATAACAGAAGAGTATCTGAAGGGAAAATTAGGATCAAACATCCGTGAGTTTTGAAGCAAAACCAAAATAATGGTAAACTGAATACAGGCACTATATAAAAATGATCCAAAAGCTAGAAATACAAGTTTGTACATTAAGTGTTGTATTTAGAGAACTGAGACAATACAGTTAGAAATTAAACAAAGAAAGAGAGAGAGGAGGCAGGAAAAAGGAGAAAAGAAAAACAGAAGGAAAGAATGAAGGAAAGAATGTCAAACTGTCATTGTTTGAAAATAGTATGATTGTTACCAAGTCCAAGCTTGCTCTGCTCACTGGACAACAGGCCAAGAAATTTACAAACGAGGTGTTGAGGCAAGGAGTAATGACTTTATTCAGAAAGCCAGCAGACAGAGAAGATAGCAGATTAGGGTTACAAAATAACCATCTCATCAGGGTCTGGATGTCAGTTCCTTTTTTAAAATCAGGGAGTGGGAGGAGGTGAGGAAGTAAGATAAAAAGGCCATTTACCTCACAAAATAGGAGAGGATGTATTAATTTCTTCTTTTCCGTAGCCATTCACAGGTGCGCAGGGTTCTCTGAAGCAGGTCATTATGTAAGATTATATAACAAAAGCAATGGTTAAAGTCAAAACAACAGATCCAACATGGAGTCAAAATTGGCCCTTCCCTGCTACATGATCATCAATGTAGGAAAATGAATGCAATCAATAAAAAATTGTTATTATTTGTAAAAGTGTAATAACATTGTTGAATATAAAGTCAGTATTAAAAAGCTAATTGTATCTTTATACAGCAGAAATAAAATTTTAGAAAGTGTAACCTTTAAAAGACCTGTCTACAGTAACAAAGATACATATATATATGTATATATATATGAGAAATGAAATATTTCTTGCCATATCAGTAAACAAGGATGTCCCAGTCATCAGTGATTGCAGCCCTTTAAGGTAAGCCCTAAGGGAAACTCTGGAAGAAGAATATCTGTGAACTAGCAGCCATCAGGACTGCAGCCACTCCCTATGGTGAGCCCCTAGGAAGCTTGGGATGTGAAATAACACAGGATACTGACCCCAGATAGCTGAGATGCACATGAAAGGAATGATTTCAGTGAACCCAGACTCTTGCATCTTCCCATGCATAGAAAAGCACTAAATTCCTTATCTTAGGACATCTGGTTTTCTTTAATTAACAATAGTCTTTTGATGTTCAGACTATCTGCCCTTTGTTGCGAAATTTCTATATAATCTGCCTCCTCCCCTCATCTGCTTGGAGAAATTCTCACAGGGTTACTTAAAATGCTGTCTCCCAGGCTTGAAGTCCTAATAATCCATACCAAATAAAACACAATTCTCAACTTTTAGGTTGTGACTATTTTTTTTAGGTTGATATATGTATAGATAGATAATGATATAATAATGGATATAGAAAGATTTTTTTCCTAGAAGTAAATCTCATAAAAAACATACAAGCTATAAATCTTCCCAAAAGTTATGAAGAAAACCAGGTAAACTGAGAAACAAATCAAGAACTCAGAGTTGAATATTTAATATTATAAGAATATCAATTCTTAATCTATAGATTAAATTAGATGTCAATCAAATGCCCAAAATATTTTTGGAAATATGATAAGCTGATTGTAAAATGATCATGAAAGAAACAGAAAATTATAGCTGAGACAATCCTGAAAATGAGCAGGTAGAAGGAATTTAACCTTCTAGAAGATAAGACTTATAAATTAATTTTAATAGTAATTTACTAATTAGCAATAGTTTATGGTTCAAAGAAAATGTATCAAATGAAATAGGGATAGAAAATATAGACTCATTTTTTAAGAAAACTTGATATTTCTATAGAGTTGGCTTATAGATAGAGAAAGAATTTTAAATTATTTAAATAGTGATAAAACCTCAGATGGAAAATACATTGCATTTCTATACAGTACACAAAATTAGCTATATGTGATTTAGAAATTTAAATGTGGTAAGCAAAAATTTTTTAAGTGTTAAAAGTGTTAGAAATAAATATAAAAAAATATCTTATGAAATGGAATTATTTCAAAGCCCCAAAAGTTCAAAACCTAAAGAGACTGATAAATATAATTACAAATTGAATTCTGTTTGCTTACCAAAAAAAAAAAAACTTTAAAGAAAATAAAAAGACAAGTAATGCACTAGGGAAAGATATCTCCAAAACATAAAAGTGGAAAATTATTAGAGTATATAAAGATCTGCAAATAGAAGCCAAGTTAATCACTCCAAATGAATAAGAGACATAAACAGACATTAAATAGAAATGGGCTTCCCTGATAGCTCAATTGGTAAAGAATCTGTCAGCAATGCAGGAGACCCCAGTTCAATTTCTGGGTTGGGAAGATCTCCTGGAGAAGGGACAGGCTACCTATTGCAGTATTCTTGGGCTTCCCTTGTGGCTCAAGCTGGTAAAGAATCCATCTGCAATGTGGGAGACCTGGGTTCGATCCCTGGGTTGGGAAGATCTTCTGGAGAAGGGAAAGGTTTCCCATTCCAGTATTCCGGCCTAGAGAATTCCGTGGACTCTATAGTCCATGGGGTCACAGAGAGTTGGACAAGACTAAGTGACTTTCACTTTCATTTTAAATAGAAATGATACACAATCTCATTAATTAACTGGTAAATATCAATTAAAACTCCAACATAAAACCAAATTTTACTCACCTGACTTCTTACATACCACGGATAAGAGTATCAATTTGTTCAGTCTCACAGGAGGAAAAAACAATTGTCCTTGTAAAGGACAAAAGAGATTATTTTTAATGGAATTGAGAGAATCGGCTAGCACAAAAGTAGGAAAACTTGTTCTGTAAAGGACCAGAAAGTTAATATTTTAGGGTTGCCCACATATGTTTGTTGCATATTTTTTTCTTTTTAAAAACTCTTTAAAAATGTAAAAAAGTTGTATGTGGGATCTAAGAAACAGGCTACTACTGGATTTGGCTAGCCAGTGGTAGCTTGCAGATCCTTGGCTAGCAGATCCTGCAGGACTATCTGATTCTATTGGTCTGTACAACTTTGGCTGACTCTTTATTGGCCATGCTATTTTACAACTCTGCAAAGACATCCATTTTTGGAAATTGATAGGAAAGTACATGTATTCAAATATTTAGTAATTTGTAGGAAACTGATAGGAATCAAAATAATTATTGCTTAAAACAATACAAATAAACTTTTTCTGACAGAAATTCTGTTAATTTCCATTGAAAAGATAACCCCAAACATAACACTTAACTGGCACTGGCTAGTAAAAATTTTTCTGGCCAATCGGTTCAGTTCAGTTGCTCAGTTGTGTCCTACTCTTTGCGATGCCACAGACTGCAGCACACCAGGCTTCCCTGTACATCACCAACTCTCTGAGCTTGCTCAAACTCACGTTCATCGAGTTGGTGATGCCATCCAACCATCTAATCCTCTGTCGTCCCCTTCTCCTCCCCCTTCAGTCTTTCCCAGCATCAGGGTCTTTTCCAATGAGTCAGTTCTTCACATCAGGTGGCCAAAGTATTGGAGTTTCAACTTCAGTATAAGTCTTTCCAATGAATATTCAGGACTGATTGCCTTTAGGATTGACTGGTTAGATATCCTTGCAGTCCAAGGGACTTTCAAGAATCTTTTCCAACACCACAGTTCAAAAGCGTCAGTTTTTTGGTGCTCAGCTTTCTTTATAGTCCAACTCTCACATCCATACATGACTACTGGAAAAACCATAGCTTGACAGACCTTTGTTGGCAGTAATGTCTCTGCCTTTTAATATGGTGTCTAGGTTGGCCATAGTTTTTCTGCCAAGGAGCAAGTGTCTTTTAATTTCATGACTTCAGTCACTATCTGCAGTGATTTTGGAGCCCCAAAAATAAAGTCTCTCACTGTTTCCATTGTTCTATTACTGGCCAATAGAATTTTGGGGAAAAAAAAATCATATTTTAGCAAATAATTTTGAAAAATTTTTGCATTGTCCAGAAAAATTGAAGTACATGATTGACATTCCAGCAATTCTACCTTCAAATGCATACTTGTGCACATGTGCATCTGGAGATGTGTGAAAGACTTCATGGCAACATTGTCTATAATAATAATATACAAGAAACAAAAGTCAACTTATGGAAGATTGGATAAACTATTCTAATACATTCATAAAATGGAATCCTAGAATATTACACAGAATGTAAAATAACCAATTGCAGCTAAACAAATCAATATGGATGATTCAGAAAGAAATTTTGAGCAAAAAAGCAAGCAAATCCTTCGCAGGATTGTGTAGATAAAAAGAAAACAAAAGATAAGATGATTAGGTAATCAAGGAAGTCATAGTTTAGTGGGTAAGACAAATACAAACAAACTTTTACAATAGAACATAGTTATTTTTATAATTGAATAATATACAAAGTTCATTTGAAATATGTGACAGGGCATTTTTTTTTATCATTGGGTACATCAGAACACTTCATCACTTAATATATTTCTTATTTGACTTGAGGTATTTGGCAGATAAAAGAGAGGATAAGAGCAGTCAAGACAGAGAGAACATAGAGAACCTTTCTATGTCCTGAATATTGTATGAGATACCTTGCAATATTTTGATGACTTTGAGTAGCTAGTTACTGCTGAAGTGTAAAAGGCGTAGGGAGTAAGCAGGAAGTTTCTCAAGAGATGACTGAAGAGGTAGGAACCAGATAATGAAGAAATTTGTATGTGCTACAAACTGTTTACATTTGGTTGCATGCAGTAGAGAGCATGGTAAAATCTGTACAAGGGAGCAATACTATCAGGGTGGTACATGAGAATACCTCTGCTGCATGGATGGTAATGGGAAGCACGGCTGGAGGAGGCAAAAAATGGAGGCAGAGAGGCCTGTTAGAAAGCTAGTGCGATAGTTCTTATGAGAGGTGTCTTAAAAGCAAATGACCTAAGGCAATCAAAGGAGAGATTTTTGAGGTGGAATCATAGGACTTTGGATTTTTTTTTTTTAATATTAAAGGTACAGAAGAAGGAATCTAGAATGATTCCTGTAGTTTGGGGCAAGGAACTGGATCTATCACTTCACTGAGAACATTTGGTGGTGGTGAGTTGTAGATAGAATGTAGAACAAATTGTTGAAATTGCCGTATTTCTGTGAAATGACAGAACATAACAATGGGAAGTTTGTTGTTTCTGACAAACTGACAAAACATCTAAATATTTGTTATGTGCCAAAGGCAATCAGAGTCTTTCCTGGTGGCTCGGATGGTAAAGCATCTGCCTGCAGTGCTGGAGACCCGGGTTCGATCCCTGGGTTGGGAAAATCTCCTGAAGAAGGAAACGGCAACCCAACCTGGAGAATCCCACGGACGGACGGAGGAGCCTGGTAGGCTACATTCCATGGGGTCACAAAGAGTCGGACATGACTGAGCGACTTCACTTTCACTTTCAAAGGCAATCATTAATTGTGACGATGATACAAATAAGGCTCAGAAACATTGTAACACCAACCTCCACTCATCAAGCAATTTTTTGATTGACGTGAAAGTGAAAGTGAAGTCGCTCAGTTGTATCCTACTCTTTGTGACCCCGTGGACTGTAGCCCACCAGTCTCCTCTGTCCATGAGATTCTCCAGGCTTAAGAATACTGGAGTGGGTTGCCGTTTCCTTCTCCAGGGGATCTTCCTGACCCAGGGATCGAAGCCAGGTCTCCCGCATTGCAGGCAGACACTTTAACCTCTGAGCCACTGAAAATTGCATTTTAAAACATGGAATCGAGCCTCTTCTCTGGCTAAATGGTTCCATATGCTTTGATATTGTGGGGCAGGAAAATCCGTCTGGGGACAGGCTGCACTCACCCCTCACCTAGAACGTGACTAAGCTCAGTTACAAAGATGTGCTCATCCCTCACATCCCCAAGATGATTACATGTTTCATCTCAGCAACACTCTAACATTCCATTGCTGACACTGTACTGAGAAGGGGAAGGAGAGGGGGTTTTCCAGCACAACTTGTGCAGACACTCGGCATTCACAAGCCTGGAAACAATTCTGGCCTGAGGGAGCCCTGCCTGTGGCCGGCACTTTGAGGATGCCCATCACCACATACCAAGGAACATGTGCATCTGATTCACTCCCCTTAGACCTCTCAGATGCATTTCCTGTGGACATCTGTGACCCTGGCTCTGGGGTAAGAGTGGGGAGTTGAATACACCACAGCAACAGCCACAGGAAGAATCCAGACTGTGGACAGCTGTTCAGCCTTGGCACAGTTCACCTTTAAATATCTGGTACTTTCTGACTCTGACTGTGGAGGGGGAAGAGGGATGTTTACAAATAGTCAAAACCAGGAGAAGCACGATAAAGGAAAGAAATGTGTCTTCTAAGCAATCCTGAAGAGGAAAGCTGGTATCTTACCTTGATATACTCATATTTTAAATATAATTGATTCCCGACTTCTTTTGAATGCCTAATGTTTGCAGGAAAAGTGCCAAATGAAATAGAAATATCTTGATTTTAGACTCATGTTTTCTGCTTTAGTTTCTACCAATTCATTTGCAAAGATAAAGCTGATCTTTAACCCCATCCATCTTAATCCTTTCCACCAGACAGTCATTCTTACCAATGAGATAATTACATTTACCTACATTTTTTAAGTTCAATTGTAAAGAAAACTTAAAAAACTTCAATCAGATCTGTACAAGCAGATATATGTACCTAGTGGCTTTCAGTGTATATTTTTAATAATGTTCAAAATTTCTGAATGCCAATTCCTAAATAAAACCAACTGCTCATTGCTAGAAGATACTTTTTAATGTAAAAAATCTTTTCAAGTATAGTGATTGGGGAATATTACTTAACAAGTTTGTTCAATGCATATTAATGCATTGTAACTTTCAAAACTGGGCCAGGAAAATTAAAGAAATTTCAGTAGGGAAAAATTGATGCAATTGAAAGCTTCAGAAATATTAAACTGTGTGGTCTGTTATGTTTTTACTTCTATCAAACTAAGTGTATTTGTATAGACAAGTTATTTGGAGAAGGAAATGGCAACCTACTCTAGTATTCTTGCCTAGAGAATCCCATGGTCAGAGGAGCCTGGTGGGCTGCTGTCCATAGGGTCACACAGAGCCAGATACGACTGAAACGACTTAGCATGCATGCATGCATTGGAGAAGGAAATGGCACCCCACTCCAGTATTCTTGCCTGGAGAATCCTGGGGACAGGGGAGCCTGGTGGGCTGCCGTCTATGGGGTCACACAGAGTTTGACATGACTGAAGCGACTTAGGGGCAGCAGCAGCAGACCAGTTATTGTCTCTTCCCCTAGTCCACCTGTGGTATCTGTTGGTTTTGGGTAGAGGTGGCAGTTACATTCCAAAGGGAAAATAATCTCTTCCTGTTCTCTCTGGTTATGCTCATTTCCGGCTGCTTCTGGAGCTGGGTAGGAAGGCAAATCCCAAAGAGGTGTTTTTGCTGGGGTTGCCTGACATCACAAAGATAAGGAATTGGTTCAGTCTCATTCTTGCCAAATTGAGTCAGTATCTGGGTATTAAAATAGCTGAAGGTAATGGAGCCTATTCTCAGTTTGTTAAGCTGATGGTATTGCTTCCTACTCATCTGAAACTCAATGAGTTTCTTTCTGCTAAGGAATTCAGGGCCAGATTAATTTCTCCAAGAACTCTTTGAAGTAGGTGTTAATATAAAAGTAAAAAAGATTTCTCCATAAAGTACAATTTTTCTCCTCCTCCAGTATCTTCAGTAAATTGCTAGGGCACCATTTCACATTCTAGCAAGAAATTAATACTCCTATAAAGTGCCTCAGAGCAAAAGGGTCAGGTTAGTGCTCTTCATTTACTGGAATGTTCATCTTCCCTCTAGCCTTATCCCGGGCCTGGACAAAGCTCTCAACTCTGAGTTGTCCACTCTCTTACTGAAAGCCTTCAATTTTCTCTATTATTTCTTCTCCTGAAACCCTTAACACGTGTATTTCTTGAACGTTTAACTCAGCTTCTGCCATGCTGTGCTAACACTGTGCCTACACTGGCCTGCCCTGCCCTCTTTTCCCTCTGTGTGTCTAGTAAACAAAGCATCTTTTCTTCTCTTTTCATCTCTCTACCGTTTCTTCCTTGATTATTTTTATCCATTCCCATTATCTCAGCTATGATCTCATGACAGACAACTACCAAATTGATGTCAGTCTGTCCAGTGTATTTCCTGAGTGGTAGACCCAACTTTCTTTCCATCTGCAGGACGCTCCACATACCCATGCTCTTATGAACCCATACATTTTATAGAATTACCATTGTCCCAGTTCACCTAGGCTTTACACATTCAAGTGACCTTTACTGACTTCATTATTACTAACCATACAATAGGTTTCCAAGTCCTAGTGTTTTTACCTCTATAGGATCTGCTGAATTCTTCCCCTATACCCTATTCCAAAGCTAACATTAACCAGCATGAATGCTCTTACTTTTTCTGAATTATTATACTAACGTTTTAACTATTATTCTTACAAATGCACAATTTCATCTTTTCTTTATGCCAATTTATTGTTCACTTTACTCTCTGGTAGATTGTTTTAAATAGAAGCTCAGATTATTTCACTCCTCAACTGTTCAAAAACTTTCAATAATTCCCTACTGCTGTAGACTTCTGCGGTCTAAAATGTTACTCATGCTACACTAAATTTAGTAAAACTTGTTAAGTGTGTGGTGGGCCAATTAGAATGGGAAAGGTGTTTATAAGTACAGAGACTTCAAGCAAAGTAGTTGGTAATAACACCAATGATACTGTATCAGGCAAGCTTATGGTATCCAAGTTTTGGGGGGGACATTATTTTGGCTTCAGCAACTTTATTAATGTTTAATTGACATATATTTAAGTGTACAACTTGATACATTTTGGCATATGTACATATCAATGGAAGAATCATTGCAAGATAATAAATTTATCCATCACTCTCCAAAAATTCCTTCTGCCCCTTGATAATCTTTCTCTCCTGCCCCTCCTCTACCTTTCTCTTATCCTCAGGCAACATTTAATTGGCTCTCTGTCACTATATGATAGTTTTCACTTTCTAGAATTTATGTAAATATAATCACATATATATATGTATATTTATTAATATGTAGTTAGTTACTTAGATTTATAAACGTATACTCTTTTTTTGCCTGACTTTTTCACTTAAAATAGTTATTCATCCATTTAATAGCAAAAGTCTGTTCTTTTTTTTTTTAATTGTTGAGTGGTGTTCCATCGTATAGATACACCACAGCTTGCTTAGCCATTAGTCCTTGTGCTGTTTCCCATTTAGGCTACTACAAATAAAACTGCTGTGAAAATTAATGTGCAAGTCTTTGTACAAGCATATGAGCATATGCTTTCATTTCTCTTGGATAAATACCTAGGAGTGCAATGATTGGATATGGTAGTCATGTTTAACTTTTCAGCAAACTGCCAAACTGTTTTCCAAAGTGGCTGTAGCTTTCTTTCTTTTCACCAGTAATGTACAAGGGTTCTGTTTGGTCCACATCCTTGCCAACACTGGCATGGTCAATCTTTTAATTTTAGCCATTGGATCAGATACATAGTAATGCCTTATTGTGATTTCAATTTATATATTTTTTAATCACTAGTGACTTTGAATCTTTCCATGTGCCTGTTTTTTTATCCTTATATCTTGCTTAAGTGTCTATTAAAAAATAATTTAAAAAAACTTTCAATAAGGTAAGTAATATTCAATTGATACTCAGATATGCCAAACTCACTAACATAATATACAAATGAGGCTAGCAGAAAGCAGTTGTATAGCACAGGGAATTCAGCTCAGTGCTTAGAGATGACCTAGAGCCTAGAGAGGTGGGATGGGAGTAGATGGCAGGGAGGCTCAAAGGTGGGGGATATATATATATATATATATATATATATATTTATAGCTGACTCATGTTGTTGTACAAGCAGAAACCAACACAACATTGTAAAGCAATTTGCCTCCAAATACACACACACACACACACACACACACACACAAATGACTGAAACTTGGGAAAAGCTGCTTTAATATTTATCTTAATTACTTAAAAACTATGCTCCACAGGAAACAAGAGTTTACATAAGGGTACCTTCACTATTGGCAATTGGTAAGCAAAGAGAGATGAGCAAACAAATTTAGGGTGCCCAACCTTGGGATCAATCATAACAGCATATATTATTTATTTATGGGAAATAGGAAATATCAGAAAATGCAAAGAAGACAATAATCATCTGTGTTCATTTGTGCTATCATATCCTTTCAGTGTACATCCTGTACTCTCTTTCTATGTCCATATGTATTATTTTGGGGCTCCCTTAATGACTCAGTGGTAAAGAACCTGCCTCCCAATGCAGGAGATGCAGGTTCAGTCCCTGAGTTGCGAAGATCCCCTGGAGAAGGAAATGGCAACCCACTCTAATATTCTTGCCTGGGAAATCCCATGGATAGAGGAACCTGGTGGGCTACAGTCTATGGAATCTCAAAGAGTCAGACACAGCTTAGCGACTAAACAACAACAACATGTTATTTTATAAATAAGATTGTGTCACTATTTTATATATTTTTTTAAGAAATAAATACTGGAAAATGTTTATTTTCTGTCATTACATAGTCTTTGAAAGTTGATTTTTGAAACAGAGTACTTAAACTGTGAGCCTCAGTTTCACTTCTACAAAGTGAGAGGTGGACCATATGATATATAGCATACTTTCCTTCTCTAACACTCCTTGATTCATTCAGGAGCTAGAAGCTCCTGAGTGGCTTAAAAATATCAGTCCCTCCTTATTCATCCTGGAAGGCACTATACATATAGAGCTGCCCATGTAAAAGTAGCTCCATATACAGCAGTGATAGTAATTAGGAATATCAGCCCATATCAGTACAATTTGGGTTCATATTTAAAGCTACTGTTCTTTTACAACCACAGTGTCTTATTATGTATGGAAAGCTTCTTCTAGTTAATCTCTGACCTCTCACTTCACCTCAGCTTTGGTTGCTCTGGACAATGACTGTCTGTTTAAAGCACCTCCTAGTGCTCTACAAGGTAGATTATGTTTATGTCATATAGCTCATATTTTAAGTTAGATAATACAAAACTCACCCTAATGAAAGAATGCCTAAAGTGGTCAATTAAAAAAAAAAAGAATTCACACAGATCGTCTTTGAAGAAACTGCCAAACACTACTTTATTGGGCTTAATAATGTTCCCACTCCAAATTCATGTCTTTTTGGAACTTCAGACTAAGAATTTATTTGGAAATAAGGTCATTGCAGTTATAATTAATTAAGATGTGGCTCTATTGGAGTGCATGCATGCTGAGTCATTCGATTGTGTCCGTCTCTGTTACCCCATGGACAATAGCCCTCCAGGTTCCTCTGTCTAGGGGACTTCCCAGGCAAGAATACTAGAGTAGGTAGCCATTTCCTTCTCCAGGGGATCGTCCCAGTCCAGGGATTGAACCTGTATTTTCTGTGTCTCTTGCACTGTAGGTGGATTCTTTACCACTGAGCCACCTGGCAAGTCTTGAAATAGAATGAGTCTTAATTTAGTATGCCTGATGTCCTTGGAGAGAAAAGACTCAGAGCAGAGTCACACAGGGAGAAGGTGACCATGCAACAGTCAAGGCAAGGATTAGAGTGGTGCTTCTACAAGCCAAGGAATGCCAAAGGTTGCTAACAAGTACCAGAAGCTAGAAGAGGCAAGAATGAATTCTCCCTTACAGGCTTTACAGGGAGCCTGCCCCTATTTACATTTGGCTTTTGAATTTCTAGCTTCTAGAGTGGTGATACAATAAATTTCATGATTGTTTTAAGCAGCCAGTGGTGGTACTTTGTTAAAAATGTCCTTGGGAGACTAGGACTAGGTTTCCTAGTCCAGATACCTAGGAGCTCACTGAGTACACTGAAGGGGAAGATTTTCTAAGTAAAGGTGCCAGCATGTTCAAAGGCAAAGGAATAGAAGAGTCCCATCAACACAATTGAGTTATAATTCAACATGTTGTGTATGGTTAAATGAATAATAAGTACAACCAGTGATGTTCCTCATCATGCTGTACAATTGAGCATATGCCACAGAAAGAACACGAGAAATGAGACACAGACTTTAGCCTGTTTTTTTTTTGTTTTTTTTTTTTTTAAGCTGGTCACTATGCCTCTCATCTGGAGAAGGCAATGGCAAACCACTCCAGTACTCTTGCCTGGAAAATCCCATGGATGAAGGAGGCTGGTGGGCTACAGTCCATGCGGTCGCCACGAGTCGGTCGCGACTTCACTTTAACTTTTCACTTTCACGCAATGGAGAAGGAAATGGTAACCCACTCCAGTGTTCTTGCCTGGAGAATCCCAGGGACGGCAGAGCCTGGTGGGCTGCTGTCTATGGGGTCGCACAGAGTCTGACATGACTGAAGCGACTTAGCAGCAGCAGCAGCATGCCTCTCATTGAGTATTTCGCAAATTGGAGGGTTAATACAGATGTTAAATATAGTTTTTAAAAAAACACCATGGCCCCAAACACTTCATCTGGTACTCAACTGAAGAAACAGGTATCTATTCCAATATGAACTAAAACTGGATATCTTAAGTACTCAGAGATCATTAATAAGTTTCCAGTTTATAAACTTTCTAATGGTTTACAAGAGTAATTTTGGCTCTACCTAATTTTTGTCTATCACTGGACTGGCCTAAGATTCTACTTCACTGTAAAAGGTTATATAATGACAAGTTTTCTGTTTCTATTCTCCTCAGAATTGGAGAGCAGGGTGTAGGTCATTAACAGGTAAGCAATTATTATTTTCTTCTTTATCAGGTCAATGAAGTATTGAGAAAGTTTACAAAGCTATTTTTCACAGTTTGTTCTTGTATGATCCTTTTAAGGATACTACAAACTGCCATATATATTAAATAGCTACATATATTTACCCACATTTATATAGCATATGAACATACATATGCATCTGTGTGCATGTGTACAGTGGGGAAGCTGAGATGGGAGAAATTAAGGAATTTTCTGAAGTTCATTGATTAATAATGATAAAATCTAGCATATTAATTTAAGTATTCTAACTTCAAATTTAGCGTCTTTCCCACTTGAGTTTGATGACTAATTATATATACATGATTTTCAAGCAAAGAGGTTCTCAACCAGGAGTTTTTTGTTTTCTAGGCAATATTTGACAATGTCTAGAGACATTTTTAGTTGTCCCACTGAGGGGATACTGCTGGCATCTGATGAACAGAGGTCAAGATAACCTCTGAAAATTTTACTATATATAGGATATTTTCTCAGAGAAAGTTATTCAGTCCAAAATGTCAAGAGCTAAGGTTGAAAAACTGTGATCTAGCATAATGGCTAATAATAAATATCTTTATTAAATATTTATCAGATACCAAGCATTGTGCTAAATAAATCATTTCTAAACAATGGTTTCTTTATCCTCAAGATATTCTTGATTTAGTACATAGTATTATGAATACCATTTTACAAATGAGGAAACTAAAGGTTGGAGAAATTAATCTGTCCCAGCAAATGATGGGCTACAAGTCAAGCATGGGTGTTTTTGTTGCAAAAGACTCTACGTTTAACTGCTACATTCTGTCTCATTGACAGAAAGGTCATCATATGACACTGTGTGATTCTAAATAATTTTTGTTAAATATTATTTTATAGTTTGGTTGCCTTTGCATGATAACAACTATTGCATCTTTTATAAGATGATGATATGGTATAAAATTTGCTGAGATCAGTTGGCATAACAAAATCAATCACATAATTAACACAGGATCCAGTTATCTTGCCTTAAAAATAAATATTTCTTTCTGAATTATATCTTGAAAAGCTAGAAATACAATTTTTAAATCCTTTTTTACCTCTTTTAAGATAAAATTTATAAAGTAATTCTATGATCAGCAACTTCTTTTTAGCTATATCATGGTTAAGAAATTAAAAAAAAAGGACCAGAAGACCTTATGAGTTTGAATTAGAAAGAACTGGCTTATCTATAATAGCAGACTAAATGTGCTCAGTCACTTTAGTTGTGTCCCATCCTTTGTGACCCTATGGACTGTAGCCTGCCAGGCTCCTCTGTCCATGGGATTCTCCAGGCAAGAATCCTGGAGTAGGTTGCCATGCCCTCCTCCAAAAGTGAAAGTCACTCAGTCGTGTCCGACTCTTTGCGACCCCATGGACTATGCAGTCCATGGAATTCTCCAGGCCAGAATACTGGAGTGGGTAGCCTTTCCCTTCTTCAGGTGATCTTCCCAACCCAGGGATAGAACCCAGGTCTCCTGAATTGCACGTGGATTCTTTACACTGAGCTATCAGGGAGAATCTTCCCAACCCATGTCCCCTGTGTCTCCTATATTGCAGGCAAATTCTTTACCCATTGAGCCACCTAGGAAGCCCCAGCAGACTATGTAATTCAGAGCAAAATTTCTATTGTGAACAACAGAAAAAGCAAGGAAGATAATATAATAAAATAGTGGGACATCAAAGGGTCAAAATCCAGGAGAAAAAGATCACCTAGGAAGTGAGACCTCAGTTTGGAGCACTGTTCCTCCAGGGTCATACGCTCATGTTTGAAGAGATGTCTGAGAGCCTGAGATGGAGCAGTGGTTTTCACAGTTTTGCACAACTAGATTAAAAAAAAAAAAATTGAGTATAGCACCAGCCAATAGAAAACAAATGAAACAGTAAATGTCTCACTGCTTTGAGTTGAGACTGCACCTTAAGAATTAAAGTGTTTGAAAATAACCTGTTTCTTCTAGGAACTGAAGTTCAGTGTAAAACACATCTATCCCTTAAATTGAATTAAGGTAACCCAGCACTGTTAGCCCCTCACCAGTAAAGAAACCTGTTTCAGTATTCTTGCCTGGAAAATTCCATGGACAGAGGATCCTGGTGGGCCCTCTGAGTCACAAAGAGTCACAAGGGGTCACAAAGCGTCAGACACAGCTGAGCATGCATACACCAGTAAGGAAGCAAATCTAAACCCCCCATGGTTTAGAAAAATTATTTCAAAAAATAATATTATACTATGCTTTGAATTGTTTCACAGTTTTTAATACACAATTTTTAGCACTCAGTCAAAAATAAACAGTCCCATGAGCAAAAGAGAGAAAGGAAACAAAACATTGGATAAACAATATACAATAGAAGCGACAGAAGTAATGGATATTGGAATTATCAAAAATAGATTTTAAAATAATTCAGTTCAGTTCAGTTCAGTTCAGTGGCTCAGTCGTGTCTGACTCTTTGCAACCCCATGAATCACAGCATGCCAGGCCTCCCTGTCTATCACCAACTCCCGGAGTTCACTCAGACTCACATCCATCGAGTCAGTGATGCCATCCAGCCATCTCATCCTCTGTTGGCCCCTCCTCCTCCTGCCCCCAACCCCTCCCAGCATCAGAGTCTTTTCCAATGAGTCAACTCTTTGCATGAGGTGGACAAAGTACTAGAGTTTCAGCTTTAGCCTGGTTGGATCTCCTTGCAGTCCAAGGGACTCTCAAGAGTCTTCTTCAACATCACAGTTCAAAAGCATCAATTCTTCAAAATAATTATGATTATTATGATCCAAGACATAAAAGCCAAGCTTGAATACTTTTTCATATAGCTGGAAACTTTAAAAAAGAAAGAACTAAATTTGAAGATAAATATAGGATTATTTACCTTGAATCTAAGTCAGAAAAATAAATCAAAAGAAAACAAAAATTACCCAGAACAAAACACTAGGAAACAAAGGGGTGGACAATAAAGAAAAGAAGGTAAAAGGCAGGAGGATACAGAATACATTGAGAAGATCTGACATACTTGTAACTGAAGTCCCAGACGAAGAGAGAAAGTAGGGTAGAAACATTGTTTGGAGATAGTGCCTAAGAATTTTCCAAAACTGATAAAAGGTATCAATCAACTAATTCAGAAAGCTGAAGCTAAATTTAAAAAGAAATAAATATGAAAGGAATGGTTTCAGTGAGCCCAGAGTCCTGTACCTTCCTATACACAGAAAAGATAAGTCCTCGAGGTCAGTAGATGTCCAATATTTCTTATGGGGAAGAGCAGAGAAACACTCCAGAGGGAATGAAGAGGCTAGGCCAAAGTGGAAATAGTGCTCAAATGTGGGTGTGTCTGATGGTGAAAGTAAAGTTGGATGCTGGAAAGGACAATATTGCAGAAGAACCTGGGATGTTAGATCCATAAATCAAGGTAAACTGGAAACGTCAAGCAGGAAATGGCAAGACCGAACATTAAATTCTTAGGAATCAGTGAACTAAAATGGACAGGAATGGGTAAATTTAATTCAGATGACCATTACATCTACTACTGAGGGCAAGAACCCCTTTGAAGAAATGGGGTATTCTTCATAGTCGACAAGAGAGTCCAAAATGCAGTACTTGGGTGCAATCTCAAAAACAACAGAATGACCTTGGTTCATTTCCAAGGTAAACCATTCAACATCATAGTGATCAAAGTCTATGCCGCAACCACTGATGCTGAAGAAGCTGAACTCAAATGATTCTACGAAGATCTACAAGAACTTCTGGAACTAACATCAAAAAAAGGTGTCCTTTTCATCACAGAGGATTGGAATACAGAAGTATCAAGAGATACCTGGAGTAACAGGCAAGTTTGGCATTGGAGTACAAAATGAAGCAGGGCAAAGACTAACAGAGTTTTGTCAAGAAAACACACTGATCATAGCAAACACACTCTTCCAACAACACCAAAGATGACACTACACATGGACATCACCAGATGGTCAATACCACTTCCCTGGTGGCTCATATGGTATATCATCTGCAGGCAATGCAGGAGACCTGGGTTTGATCCCTGGGTCAGGAAGATCCCCTGGAGAAGGGAGTGGCTGCCCACTGCAATATTCTTGCATGGAGAATGCCATGAATAGAGGAGCCTGACAGACTACAGTTCATGGGGTGTCAAAGAGTCAGACACGACTGAGCAGCTAACACTTTTTCACACATACTTTGGCTTTGGAATACAAAATGAAGTAGGGCAAAGGCTAACAGAGTTTTGCCAAGATAACATACTGGTCATAGCAAACATCCTCTTCCAACAACATAAGAGATGACTCTACAAATGGATGTCACCAGATGGTCAATACCGAAATCAGATTGATCATATTTTTTGTACCCAAATATAGAGACGCTCTATATAGTCAGCAAAAAGTGAGCTGACTGTGGCTTAGATCAATGGCTCCTTATTGCAAAATTTTGGCTTAAAATGAAGAAAGTAGGGAAAACCACTAGGCCATTAAGGTAGGACATAAATCAAATCTCTTAGGATTATACAGTGAGAGTGATGAATAGATTCAAGGGATTAGATCTGGTAGACAGAGTGACTTAAGAACTATTGATGGAGGTTCATAATGTTGTACAAGAGGTGGTGATCAAAGCCATTTCAAACAAAAAGAAATTGTGGTTATCTGAGAAGTCTTTACAAATAGGTGAGAAAGGCAAAGAAGTGCAAGGGAAAGGAGAAAAGGAAAGATATACTAAGCTGAATGCACAAAGCCTTTGGGCTTCTCTGGTGGCTCAGACTATAAAGAATCTTGTCTGCAATTCAGGAGATCCAGGTTCCATTCCTGGGTTGGGAAGAGCCCCTGGAGAAGGGAATGGCTACCCACTCCAGTATTCTTGTCTGGAGAATTCCATGAACAGAGGAGACTCATAGAACAGACTCACAAAGAGTTTGACATGACTAAGTGACTAACACTTTCTTAAATGAACAATACAAAGAAATAGAGGAAAGCAATAAAATGGGGGAAAACTAGGGATATCTTCAAGAAAATTGGAGATACCAAGGAAACATTTCAGGCAAAGATGGGTAAAAATAAAGGACAGAAATAGCAAGGACCTAACAGAAGCAGAAGAGATTAAGAAGAGGTGGCAAGAATACACAGAACTATACAAAAAAGGTCTTAATGACCCATATAACCACAATAGATGGAGAAGGCAATGGCACCCCACTCCAGTACTTTTGCCTAGAAAATCCCATGGATGGAGGAGCCTGGTAGGCTGCAGTCAATGGGGTTGCTAGAGTCGGACACGACCAAGTGATTTCACTTTCACTTTTAACTTTCATGCATTGGAGAAGGAAATGGCAACCCACTCCAGTGTTCTTGCCTGGAGAATCCCAGGGATGGGGGAGCCTGGTAGGCTGCAGTCCATGGGGTCACACAGAGTCAGACACGACTGAAGTGACTTAGCAGCAACCACAATAGGGTGGTCACTCACCTAGAGCCAGACATCCTTTAGTGTGAAGTCAAGTGGGCCTTAGGAAGCATTACTATGGAAAAGTTAGTGGAGGTGATGGAATCCCAGTTGAGCTATTTCAAATCCTAAAAGGTGATGCTATGAAAGTGCTGCACGCAATATGCCAGCAAATTTGGAAAACTCAGCAGTGGCCACAGGACTGGAAAAGGTCAGTTTTCATTCCAATCCCAAAGAAAGGTAATGCCAAAGAATGTTCAAACTACCATACAATTGTGCTCGTTGGACATGCTAGCAAGGTAATGCTTCAAGCTAAGCTTCAATAGTACATGAACCGAGAACTTCCAGATTTATAACCTGGGTTTAGAAAAGGCAGAGGAACCAGAGATCAAATTGTCAACATTTGCATCATAGAAAAAGCAGGGGAATTTCAAAAAGCATTTACTTCTGTTTCATTGGCTATGTGAAAGACTTTGACTGCATGGATCACAACAAATGGTGGAAAATTCTTAAAGAGATTGGAATACCAGATTATCTTACCTATCTCCTGAGGAACCTGTATGTGTGTCAAGAAACAACAGTTGAAACCAGATATGGAACAAGTGACTAGTTCAAAATTAGGAAAGAAGTATGTCTGGGCTGTATATTGTCACCCTGCTTGTTTACCATATATAATAGAGAGAATGTCATGAAAAATGCCAGGCTGGATGAGTCTCAATCTGGAATCAAGATTGCTGGGAGAAATATCAACAACCTCAGATACTCAGATACCACTGTAATGTTAAAAAGTGAAGAGGAAATAAAGATCCTCTTGATGAGAGTAAAAGAGGAGAGTAAAAAATTTGGCTTAAAACTCAATGTTCGAAAAACTTAAGATCATGGCAGCTGGTCCCATTTCTACATGGCAAATACATTAGGAAAAAAATGGAAACGGTGACAGATTTTATTTTCTTGTACTCCAAAATCACTGCAGATGGTAAGTGTAGCCATGAAATTAAAAGACGCTTGCTCCTTGGAAGGGAAGTTTTCACAAACCTAGACAGCATTTTAAAAAGGAGAGACATCACTTTGCCAACAAAGGTACATATAGTCAAAGCTATGGTTTTTTCCAGTAGCCATGTAGGTGAGAGTTGGACCACAAAGAAGGCTGAGTGTAGGAGACACAGGTTCCATCCCTGTGTCAGGAAGATACCCTGGAGAAGGAAATGCAACCTACTCTTATATTCTTGCCTGGGAAATCCCATGAACAGAGGAGCCTTGGGGGCTATCATCCATGGGGTCACAAATGAGTCAGACATGACTTCACAACTAAACAACAATATCATAATAACCATGTTGAGGGCTAAAGTCAAGGAGATAAATCCCAAAAGCAGTTAACAGAGAAGCAGTGGGGGTTGGAGAAACAGGAATTTACCTTTAGTTTTGTCAGTATTGTTGACTGTTTCTCTAAAGTTTCATTTCTGTTCTCATTTCTTCTCAGATGCCTGGTTACTTTAAATTGAGTGTCGGAGATTGTATACAAAAATTTTGTGATATAGCTCCAAGCCTGTAAGTATATTACCTTCCTCCATAAATATTTATGTTCATTTCTTACAGGTAACTAGGGACAAACACTCTGGAACTCAAAGAACTAACAATTAGGGTAATAGCTGAATTTTCAACATGAAGAATGGAAGCCCAAAGGCAATGGAAAGATAGTCTTTAAAGTTTTGAACGAATTTTGTTGTTGCTTAGTCACTAAGTCATACCCAGCTCTTTTGCAACCTGTAGCCTGGACTTTAGCCTGCTAAGCTCCTCTCTCTGTCCATGGGATTTCTCAGGCAAGAATACTGGGGTGGATTGTCATTTCCTTCTCCAGGGAGTTTTCTCAACCTAGAGATTGAATCTATCTCTCCTGCTTGGCAAGGGTATTCTTCGCACTGAGTCACCAAGGAAGCCTTTTTGAAAGAATAGTTTCTTCAAAAAAGAAGATAAATCAAAGGCATGCATGCTTGCCAGGTTGCTTCAGTCATGTTCAACTCTTTATGACCCTATAGATTGTAGCCTGCTAGGTTCCTCTGTCCTTGGGATTCTCCAGGCAAAAATACTGGAGTGGGTTGTCGTACCCTCCTCTAGAGGATCTTCCTGACCCAGGGATCAAATCTGCATCTCTTATGTCTCCTGTACTGGCTGGTGGGTTCTTTATCACTAGCAGCACATGAAAAGCCCCTAAACTAAAGGTATTTGTTACCAAAAGATCCATATTTTGCCTATGGAATAGGATGCAGGTGAAAGTTCAAAAAGGCTGGAAGGAATGATGAGCAAGATGAAGGTAAATAGGTAAATCTATATAAATGTTAAGTGTTTGAAAATTAACTCTAGAAAAAAAATTACAATATATGACAAGGATGCCAACTACCACCATTTAAATTTAAAACATGAAAGAAAATATTCTAACTAAGGCAATTAGTCAGAATGAAGAAAGAAAGTGTTACAAGTTTTAGAAAGGAACAAATGTAACTGTTGTTATTCTCAAATGTAATGTACCTAGAAAATCTAAAAGAACCTATAGATAAATAGTTAGAATTAATAGATGTGCTTATTAAGGATAAAATATATAAAAAGCAAATACAAAAAATCAAGTGCATTTCTATATACCTGTAACAAATACAAGTTTATAATTGTGATATTCTGATATTTTTAGTAAGAAATACATATTTGATCTTTGTTTCTATCTGGCACAGAACTACTGAAACCCTCAGAATTTCCAAAGTGATGAGCATAATAAAGGTGTCTGTTAATGAGGTGACTTTTGGAAAGCCCCTAGTCATCTAAGGGTGGGAGTTGGTTGCCTGAGAAACCAACTGGGGTTGGAATTTTCAGTTCCACTTCTATCCCTGGCCTCTGGGGAAGGAAGAGGGGCTGGAAATTGAGTTTAATAACCGAGGACCAAAGATTTCATTGATCATGCCTCGGTAATGAGGTCTCTATAAAAACTCAAAGTATCAGGGTTTGGAGAGCTTCTGGGTTGCTAAACACATGGAGATTTGGGGAGAGCGGTGCTCAGAGAAGGCATTGACGCTCCTCATCCTTTCTTCATACCTTGCCCTGGTGGACCTCTCCCATTGGGCTCTTCCTGAATTATACCCTTTTATGATAAACCCGGTTTGATCCCTGAGTCAGGAAGATGCCCTGGAGAAGGGAATGGCTACTCATTCCAGTATTCTTGCCTGTGGAATTTTATAGGCAGAGGAGCCTGGCAGGCCACAGTCCACGGGGCTGCAAACAGACATGACTGAGCAACTAGCACTTTCACCTTTTTTTTCACTTTTCATAATAAATCAATAACCTTGTGAGTAAACTGGTTTCCTGAGTTCTGTGAATCGCTCTACCAAATTAACTGAAACCAAACAAGGGGTCATGGGAAACTGACTGATAGCCAGTTTGTTAGTAGCTCAGGCAATAATCGGGACTTGCTATTAGCACCTGAAATGGAGAGCAGTTTTGTAGAACTGAACTCTTAACCATGGAATCTGGTGCTATCTGCAGGTATATGTGTCAGAATTGAGTTAAATTTATAGACACATAGCTGATGCCAGGGAATTATTTGGGAAAAAAACAAACCACACTTCAAAAATATTATCAGGATCTTAGTAATAAATGGTTGCTATGGTAAGAGTCCCCTCCATGACTTCTTAACTCAGAACAAAGTTGAATAAAGAATATGTGATACTTTTTATTTGTATGGCTGGCACATGTAGCCTTTTAATATGTTACATGGCAATTATCCTTATGTAAATATAAGGCATACCTTAGACCACTTCTAAAACATTCGGGTTTATCTTTAGCCATCCTTGCACCAAGTCCTCTTCCCAACTCACCCTCATTGAGAAAGTTTTGTTCTTTCTCAATGTCATCAGGACCTCAGGACATTCCTTCCATTACAACCATCAGTTTCTATCTGCTCTCTGGGAAGGATCTGAGGATCTAAAATCTTGACATATTAGGTCTGGGAAAAGTCTTAGGTTATTCTTGTTCAACCCCTTACATTTTACAAGGGAATAAACTGAAGACAAAAAAGGCCAATATACTTGCTCTAAACCACCTGCTCTATGGGAAAGATGCCTTAATAAACCATCATGACCATAGGCATTTCAATGAACAGATTAAGAATGCTTCCAGCTATAAAGAAGGATCTTTAATAGCATGGTTTCAGCTTTTCCCTAGCCCAAAGGGACATTTGCGGATCAGAAGCAGTTTTATGTATACAAAACTACATTCTTTTGCTGCAACTCTCAGGACATTGATTTTCTCTCAGTTTCCCAAAGATCAAGAATGAAGGTCTATTCTTGACGTCAATAACCTCTGACCAAGCGACCTAAAGTAATTTTAGGTGATGTATAGTTACCTTCTACCCTTATCCTTATCAGTCAAGAGAGTGATCAACTGAGCAGCAACTCCTGCTTTCAGACTCTGGATCTAGTTGCCCTTTAGCCAAATCCATTCAATAACCTCTTTACTGAATTTTCATATTATTAATTTTTTTTTCATTTTGTTTTCCTCTGTTCACTATATTTTTATTAATAATGGTAACTGTTGCTTCTTTAATATATGGTTTATTCTGTTCTCTGAGAATGATTACATCAAATTGCTTTCCGATTGAATGAACACATAAAATTTTAAATTACTTAAAATTTAAGAATTGCATAAATTGTCTTTATACTCTTGAGTTTTTTTAGATTTTCTTAAAAAAAAAACAACCCTCTTTTGGTCATGATATATATTTGTTTTCTTCTTCAAACTTTATATACTTTTGAGTTAAACTTGCTAGCAATTTATCTCAGATGGTGGCATCTTCATTCAAAAATGAAGTAGGGGTGTAACTTCTGTTTTCTATGAAAGTCAAACAGCGTAATGGTCTATAGCTTGTCTCCTAGAATCAAGTTACTCAACTTGCATTCCAGTTCTACAATTTACTAACTGTGAAATCTTGAAGTTATTTAGCATCTCTGTGTCTAAGTTTTCTTATCTGCAAAGTTTTAATATGCATCTATCTCATAAGCATTTTGTGAGAGTTAAATGTGTTTATATTCCTAGGACCCTTAACTAATGCTTATTATACACTAAAAGCTCCTTTTCGGTATTAGCTGTTGAGAATTGGAATGTTTTCTGCCGTATCAATAAACAAGGATGTCACAGTCATCAGTGATTCTAGGTCTCCAATGTAGGTTCCTGAGTGCTAAGGGTGCTCAGGGAGGAGAAAAATACCTGTGGTCTAATAGCCATCAGATTGCAGTCATTCCCTATGGTGAGCCCAAGGAAGTACAGGATAACACAGGTTACTGGCCTCAGGATAGCTGAGGTCCATATGAAAGGAATGATTTCAGTGAACTCAGACTCTTGCATCTTCCCATACATAGAAAAGCACTAAATTCCTTAACTTAGGATATCTGGTTTCCTTTAACTAACAATCATCTTTTGATATTCAGACTACCTGCCCTTTGCTGCAAAACTTCTATATAACCTGACTCCTCCCCTTGCCTCCTCAGAGTAGTTTTCTCAGGGTCACTTGAGATAGTTTCCCAGGCTTGAAGTCCTAAAAAATCCCACCAAATAAAATATAACTCAACTTTTAGGGTGTGAATATTTTTTAAGTTGACATATTATAATATCATTCTCTAGCCATGTTTTGATATCAATACGCTAACTTCACAAAATATACTTGGAAATGATCCTTCTTTTTCTAGATCTGGAAACACTTTAAAAAGCAGCAGAATTATTTATTCCTTGAAGATTTAAAATAACTCAATTATGAAATCATTCGGAACCTGTATCCGTTGGAGAGGGTAGTGCTTTGACAAATGCGTATTTTCTTCCTCTTCTTGGAGTAATTTTGGAAATTGGTATTTTACTGGAAAATTACACTATGTACAAAATATCAAGATGCTTTAAATATATCAATATTGAGTTTTATTTTCAATCTTTTTCCTGTTGAGGTTTAAACAATTGTGGTTCACTTTGTGGCATTTTCAGAGTCAGGGTACAGTTTCATTTACCAACTTATTCTTTGTGTGTTTGTTTTCCATTCATTTCTGGTGTCAATTTTAAAATTATTTTCTTTTCCTGAGTTTTAATTTTCTAACTTATTAAGTGAAATGTTTAGTTTTGTTTTTGGCACAAATGCTGGATAACGGCTTTAAAAGTGTGAAGAAATGGCTAAGAGATGTTTCTTCTATTTTTCTAATTTTAGCATGATCTATTTACATGTTCTTTGTTATGATTACATTCCCATTCATTAGTTTATTTATTCATTCTTAAGTATTATTTAGAACTAGACATTGTCCGTGGTGCTGGCAGTGGGGGTAGGGCAGTGAACAATAAATTGGACCCCTGTCATTGACAAGAAAAAAATCCAGTGGTTAAATGTCCTTTAAGAAGAAAGAGATGCTCTTTTTCTTTCTTGGGGTCTGAACTGAAAGGCTTCTACCATGTAACATTTTAAGTCAATCATGATCAGGCATCTTTATTAAAAGTCTTGACAATTTTAACTTAGGATAAATATATTAATACTATTATTATTTATAGGGGTTCATAAAAGCTTTTTGTTTTTAAGTCAACTACCTTCTAGCATATTTTAAAAGATATGGTAACTAAGTAAGTTAGTTGGTAGTTAAGTAAACTTGACTTCCGCTTTCTGGGGAAAGACAGTGAAAAAAGTTATATATTAGATCCCTCTTTGTCCAAAAATAAAACAGTTAAAAGTAAGTTTCAAACAGTGACAACTATAGAAATGAATGAAGGAAAATTTTAGTATGGCAGCAGGAGTTCAACAAATAGATATAAAACCAAGCTGGTTCAAAATTGGGAAAGAAGCATGTCGAGGCTGTATATTGTCACCCTGCTTATTTAAATTATATGCACTGTGAAAGTGAAAGTGAAGTTGCTCAGTCATGTCCGACTCTTTGCGACCCCATTGACTGTAGTCTACCAGGCTCCTCGGCCCATGGAATTTTCCAGGCAAGAGTACTGGAGTGGGTTGCCATTTCCATCTCCAGGGGATCTTCCCAACCCAGGGATCGAACCTGGGTCTCCCACATTGCAGGCAGACGCTTTACCATCTGAGCCACCAGAGAAGACTGTACATCATGCGAAATGCCAGGCTGGATGAAGCAAAAGCTGGAATCAAGATTGCCAGGAGAAATATCAATAACCTCAGATATGCAGACGACACCACCCTTATGGCAGAATGAAGAAAAACTAAAGAGCCTTTTGATGAAGGTGAAAGAGGATAGTGAAAAAGCTGGTTTAAAACTCAACAGTCAAAAAACGAAGATCATGGCATCCAGTCCCATCATCCAGTCCCATCACTTCATGGCAAGCAGATGGGGAAACAATGGAGACAATGACAGACTTTATTTTCTTGGGCTCCAAAATCACTGCAGATGGTGACTGCAGCCATGCAATTTAAGGACGCTCGCTCCTTGGAAGAAAAGCTATGACACATCTAGATAGCATATTAAAAAGTGGAGACATTGCTGACAAAGGTCTGTCTAGTCAAAGCTATGGTTTTCCCAGTAATCATGCATGGATGTGAGAGTTGGACCACAAAGAAGGCTGAGTGACAAAGAGTTGATGCTTTTGAGCTGTGGTGTTGGAGAAGACTCTTCAGAGTCCCTTGGACTGCAAGGAAATCAAACCAGTCAATTCTAAAGGAAATCCACCCTGAATATTCATTAGAAGTACTGATGCTGAAGCTGAAGCTCCAATACTTTGGCCACCTGATGAGAAGAGCCAACTTATGAGAAAAGACCCTGATGCTGGGAAGGATTGAAGGCAGGAGGAGAAGGGAACAACAGAGAATGAGATGGTTGGATAGCATCACCAATTCAATGGACGTGAGTTTGAGCAAGCTCTGGGAGTTGGTGATGGACAGGCAAGTCTGGCGTGCTGCAGTCCATGGGGTCCCAAAGAATCAGACAAGACTGAGCAACTGACCTTAACTGAACTGAAAGGCAGAATACAATAGGCATTGTGGACTTCATTCATCCTGTAAGCAGTCGGGGGAAAGAAAATGAATTACATCCTTAAAAAGATCACTGATCTCCACCCTTTCACTCTTCACCTCCCCTCCCATGCAAGAATACTGGAGTGGACTGCCATTCCCTTCTCTAGGGGATCTTCCCACCCAAGGGATCGAACCTGGGTCTCCTGCATTGCAGGCAAATTCTTTACTGTCTGAGCCACAAAGGAATCTTTAGAGTAGGCCTATGTAAAAAAATAAATAAATAAAAATTCCAAAAACCTGTGTCCTGGCTAGGAGCAGGGAACTAAGGCACTGAAATTTTAGAAAAGACAATTTTTGTAATTTTTTCTCACAAAATGTACATTTAGAAAAATGCATTTATACATAAATGCATAAATCAGAAAAATGCATTAGTGTACATCCCAATGAATTTTCACAAAATTAAGACATTCATGCAATCACATCAAGAACAGAGTATCCCTAGTGACTTAGGCATCTTTCTGGGCTCCCTTCTAGTTATTTCCTACTTCTCCCAAGAGTGACTATTCTTTAACTTCTAACCCCATAGATTAATTGTGTCTGCTTTTGAATTTATATATTTGGAGGATTTATGTAATAAATTCTTTTTTAGTGTGATTGAAATGCCATAAAAAGTATCATAATGTGGGCAGCTTAAATGACAGAAATTTAATTTCTCATAGTTCTGGAGGCCAGAAGACCTAGATCAAGGCCCCAGCATATTCAGCTTGTGGCAGGAGCTCTCTTCTTGGCTTGCAGGTGGCTATCTTCTTGCTATGTGCTCACAAGACAGAGACTGAGAGAAAGTGCGAGCAAGCAAGATCCCCAGTGTCTTTTCTCTTAAGAACACTAATGTTATCTAATTGTGGCCCCATTTTTGACCTTATTTAACTTTAATTATCTCTTAAAGGTTCTATGGGCTTCATAGGTGGCTCAGAGGTAAAGAATCTGCTTGTCAATGCAGGAGACTCAGGTTCGAGCCCTGGGGCAGGAAAATCTCCTGGAGAAGGAAATGGCAACTCACTCCAGTATTCTTGCCTGGAAAATCTCATGGACAGAGGAGCCTGGTGGGCTACAGTCAATGGGGTCACAAAAGAGTTGGACATGATTTAGCGACTAAACAATAACAAAATGACTCTATCTCCAAACACGTCATATTGGGGGTTAAGATGTCAATATATGAATTTTGCATCAACACATTCAATCCATCAGATTTCTCTCTTTTTTGCTCGTCATTATCTTTGTGAGATTCATCCATGTTGTTGCATGTAGTTTTAGTTTGTTTATTCTTTTTAAAAGTGAAAGTGAAAGTCTTTCAGTCATGTATGACTCTGTGACCCCATGGACTATACATTCCATGGAATTCTCCAGGCCAGAATATGGGAATGGGTAGCCTTTCCCTTCTCCAGGGGATCTTCCCAACCCAGGGATCGAACCCCGGTCTCCCACATTGCAGGCAGATTCTTTCCCAGCTGAGCTGCAACGGAAGCTGCTGTATGGTATTCCACTGTGTGAGCGTATCACCATTTATAGTTGATTCTTAAGCAGGTCCAGTTTACAACTGATATGAATCTTCTGTGTGTTTTTTAGTGAAAGTGTGAATACACTTCTGTTTGGTATATATCTAGAAATTGAATTTCTGGGTCATGAAGTATACATATGATCAGGTTTAACAGGTGCTAACAAACAATTTCCCATGATGGTTGAACTAATTAGTATCAACAATCTATGATATTTCTGATTATTCCAGATCCTTGCCAACTCAGTTATTTTCAATTTAGCTATATGTTTATTGGCCATTTAGATATCCTCTTTTATGGAGGTACTCAATGAAGCCTTGAGTCCATTTTCTTATATAGTGAATTTCTAACAAAATGATATGAGAGGGAACATAAGCTAGGTCATCTACCTATAGTTGTCCAAAGCTGGACTTAACTCTTTCAATTCATGCATAATTAGGAAAATGAGGAAGAAAAACATTGGGTCTTAGCACCATGGAAGGAAGACAAGAAGAATGTATCAAAGTTATTTAGGACCAAAAGAAGGTTTTGATGAAACAACATAAATGAGTAATAAAGACAAAAAGAAGTGATAGGAAAGCTACATAAAATTAAAGAAGAGAATATAGTGTAAAAAATCCCAATAGATGAAATACCTCATATTAAAAAGGGCAAAGAAATAAAAGTAAATTCCACACTGTATTAGTGTCCTGGGGCTGTCATAGCACATTACCACAATCCGGATGACTCGAAACAATGGAAATGTATTCTCTTATAATGCTAGATGAATAGTTTCTGGTCATTGCTGGAAATCCTTGGCAGTCTTCTCTGTATCTAGACTGGTGAAACCAAAAAACAAGTTCCGTGCATGCTCAGTGGTGTCCACTTCTTTGTGTCCCCCTGGACTGTAGCCTGTCAGGCTCCTCTGTCTGTGGAATTTTCCAGGCAAGAATACTGGAGTGGGTTGCCATATCTTACTCTAGGGGTATCTTCCTTACCCAACGATCAAACCCATGTCTCCTGTGTCTTCTGCATTAGCAGGCAGGTTCTTTATCATTGAGGCACCTGTGAAGCCAGAAAACAAGTTATCCACTTCCAAAATATAATTGTTGGACAGGCATAGGATAAACATTCTTATTCCCATAGGGAGGCACTGGAAGGTATAAAGGGGTCATTGATCCCAGGCAAATCTGAAATCCAGTAGGACAAATTCCATTAAGTTCAAAGGCTGAGAATAATCATCTAAGATTTGATGCTCTGTCCTCTGGGCCTATATCAGTTGGTTTACCCTTTTAGCCTGTGGCAATTGTTCTATTTTTTTCTGGTCTCTGCCTTTACATCTATCTGCAGCTTTCCCCTGGATTCATTCTTGTTCTTTTGTTTTTTTTTCACAGTTAGTACCCTTTTACGGCCAAGCAGCTTTGTCAGTTCACTTTTTGTTTGTTTGCATAGCCCCAGAAGTCTGACAGTCTTCCTTCATTTTGTCCCACCATTATCTCTTTCAGTCCAGGCTGGCAATGTTTCTGCTAGTATAACAGTTTCAAAAGCAATGTTGGTCTCCCACACAATTCATAGTAATCTGTGCCATCAGACAAGAAAGTCTGCCATAGACCTTTCTTTGATAACCCTATATCTGTTCTTGGCTTTTGTTGACATGGTTGATTTGATTCACATGTTATTAATATATACCTAATCTCTTTAGCAAGGGTTTGTCCAGAATGCTTGATTCTCTCTCTAGAGCATGCCTTTCGTATAGACCGAGAATTTTCCAAATCATCAAACTCTGGTTCCTTATTGTTTAACAGTTCCTTCTTCAATTTACCTCTTTCCTTTCACATTTTACTATAAACAGCAAGGAGGAACTAGGTGAAACCTTTCATACTTTTCTTGGAAGTATCCTCAGCTAAATATTCAAGTTCTTAACTTAGAAGTTTTGTTTTCCACCAAACTATAGAACACATCTCAGCCTAAGTTTCTTTGCTTTCTAAGGACAATTTTTCTGCCATTTGACAATAATATATCCTTCATTTATCTCTGAGATTTCACCAAAAGCATCTTTTATGTTCATTGTTGTTGTTCAGTTGCTGTCATGTCTGACTCGTTGACATGGACCATGGTCTGTAGCACGCCAGGCTTCCCCGTCCTTCACCATCTCCCAGAGTTTGCTCAAATCCATGTCCACTGAGTCAATGATGCTAGCCAACCATCTCATCCTCTGTTGCCCTTTTCCTCTTCCCCTCAATCATTTCCAGCTTCAGGGTCTTTTCCAACGAGTTGGCTCTTTGTATCTGGTGGCCAAAGTATTGGAGCTTCAGCTTCAGCATCAGTCCTTCCAATGAATGTTCAGGACTGATTTCCTTTAGGATAGACTGGTTGGATCACTCTGCTGTCCTAGGGACTCTCAAGAGGCTTCTCCAGCACCATAATTGGAAAGCATCAATAATTTGGCATTCAGCTTCCGTTATAGTTTAACTCTTCTATCCATACATGATGAGTGGAAAAACCACAGCTTTGACTTCAGCAAAGTAATGTCTCTACTTTTTAATACACTGTTTATTTTGTCATAGCTTTTCTTCCAAGGAGCAAGCGTCTTAATTTCATGGCTGCAGTCACTGTCCACAGGGATTTTGGAGCCCAAGAAAGTAAAACCTGTCACTGTTTCCACTTTTCCCCATCTATTTGCCATGGAGTGATGGGACCAGGTGCCATGATCTTAGTTTTTTGAATGTTGAGCTTTAAGTCAGCTTTTTCACTCTCCTCATTCATATTTCTACCCATATTCTGTTCATAATATTATGTGTATTTGCTAAGATTTTTTTCTTCATCATGCTCCTAACTTCCATCTGAGTCCTCATCAGAATTACCTTTCACATACATATTTCTACTAATCATCTCTTCAAAGCAATCTAGACTTTTTCCAAGAAGTGCCTCAAAATTCTTCCCGCCTCTACCCATTTCTCAATTCTAAAGCCATTTCCACATATGTAGATATTTCTTACTGTAGCACCTCACTTTCTAGTACCAACATAAGGTGTAGATCCCTAGTGTTGCCATAACTAGTTATTACAAACTAAGTAGCTTGAAAAAACACAGGTGTATTATTCTCATACCTCAGGAGGCCAGGAGTACAAAATCAGCAAGGTCAGTTCTTTCTGGAGTTTGAGGGAGAAACTCTCCCATACTTCTTTCCTAATTTCCAGTGACTGTTGGCAATCCTTGGCATTCCTTGGCTCATAGAAGCACTCATTACTCTTACTCTGTATCCATCCTCACATGGCCTTCATCGCCTTCATCTCTGGGTCTCTCTGTCCTTCTCTGTCTTAAATGAAAGCAACCTCATAGGGTTTAGGACCCACTCTAATCCAGCATGATCTTATCTCAATTATTAGATTCATACATCGGCAAAGACCCTATTTCCAAATGAAGTCATATTCTGAGGTTTTGGATAGATATGAATTTTTTAGGGGGGCAGACACTATTCAACCTATGACAGATACCATGGGAGATTTGACCACAGGGAGATCAAGAAAAGCATGAATTCATGAATAAAAAATAAATATTGAAGTAACAGAAAAAGATGAAATGTGAGATTTCAGGACTAGGAAAACAAACTGAGGGTGTGTAATACAAACGTCATGAATAAATTAGAATTAGTAAGGATTAGAATAGACATGTTAAAGACAGACTTTTTTGGAAAGGTTTGGGATAATCGCGGTGATTACATATAAAAGACATAAGGAGATTAAAGCAACTAGAGGGCACATAATATATATAAAGAACAAAAATAAATTCCACACAAAGATCTTCAGCATCTATGAATAAGATAAACTAAATACTGAAATAGAAAAAAGTACTCAAAGATAGAATAATGAGTATTTTTATAAGAGGAAGGGAAGAACTGAAACTACAGATTAAAGTGTTCACCATGTTCTATGAAAAATGAATGCAAGGTATTCATTATATTGGGATATTCTGAAGAATATACTAAAATTCAAGGCTAAAGAATTCTGTAAGGATGTAGGTTTTAAAAGTCTGCATTCAGGACATTGCAAGCTTTCTCTGATTTTACCCCGAGGCAATTTCTATTGAGCTCTGAGGAAAGAGTTAATAAAAAAAGTTTTACAAGTCTTGTTAAATAAGCACAAAGCCAAAGAGTATAAAACCAATGCAACAATCTCAAGAAATATTCTCACTATAGTCCATGTCTCCCTATGATTATAATGAAAACAACAACTCTGAATAACAAACAAAAATGTTCAGAATTGTTCAAGAACTCCAAAAAGAAACAAAATCAATTAAATGTTGGAGAGTAAAAACTGAGTGAAATAATTCACATGGGGTGACTTCCCATTTATTCATGAATTTATCTTTCCTCTGTGACTCTATGCATGTACAGGTTTGACCTCAACCAACACATAGCAAGGTCTTCCAAATGGAACTGAGATTTAAACCACATGTACAAACTCAGCTTTAACCCAAAAATATGCCCTTCTGGAACAGTGCCTACACAGGAACAACCCACACAAAAGCTTAAAAAGAGATGGGTTGAAAACTGGACTACTCAAAACAGTCTTGTACTAACACATGAACTTTAAATGCATGGGCCAGACCTAAAACAGATTAGCAAAGTCTCAGAAAACTTCACAGAGGTTTGAATTACCATTCATAAATATAAAACAGATCTTACTGTTTAAATCATATTGGTTTCTCTAGAGGATCACAATAGGACTCAGTCTACACAACATACCTTTTGTAATATCCAGGATACAATAGAAAATTACTCTACATACACAGAACCAAGAATATATGTCTAACTCTCAAAAAAAAAAAAAAGACAAGGAACAGCTGTTGCAGCCATGCGTTCCGGTAAACAAACTCACTCAGAAGGACAATGCAGATAGCGGAGTGCAGATTATTACACCGGCAGGCCCAAGGCAGAGTCTCCTCTTAGCCAAGGACCCCGAGCAGCATTTGTGAAAATCTTTTATACCCCATGTGTACATGTCTGAACCCACCACTCAAAATTTCTGAGACTTACATAAACCAAGGAAAATACAATCCCAATAACCCCATCATTCACATGCTGTGATCATGTGCTCAAACAGTCAAACAATTAGCCCATAATCAATAAACCTGAGGTTACACTCCGATAGATACAGAAAAATTTATGGCCTGTTTGGAGAAAGGGGTGATTAGTGTATGTTTTCTCTTAGGCGATGAGTAACCTAGATATGATCTTCAAGGTTCCCCTGTCCGGAGGGGGTCTTATCCTTCTGTTGTTGTTCTCATAGGCACTAAACACAGGGTTCAGAGTCCATTGGAAAGGTGGCGGAGCATGATCAGCATGAACAGGCCTAAGATGGAGTCCAGGCCCTATGAATTCCTTCTTCACTGTCATCCCTGAGATACACCTAGGTGTTGGAATCATAGTTATTATATAGCTGTACAATATGATGTAGAAATCCTCAACTGAAAATAAAAATGGAATGAGTAAAAGTCTCATGTGACTAGTAGAGAATATAAAAAAGAAGCACTAGGAAATTTTAGAAGTGATAAATATAATAAATTAAAACAAAACTCTTACTGATAGTTAGGCTCACAAGTGGATTGGAAATAACAGAGGAACAAGTTTATTTTTTCAGTAAACTTGAAGGTAAGTAAATACAAAGTTATCCAATTTGAAAAATAAAGAGAAAAAAGATTAAAAAATCTCTCAGGAACCAATGAGATACCTCAAAAAGTCTAAATACATGAATAAACTCCCAGAGAGTCAGTGCAAGAGATAGAGAGGCACAAAAAATAGTTAAAGAAAATAATAGCTGAAAATCTTAAAATTTGGTGAAAAACATAGATTCATTTATTCAAGAAGATTAGCAAACCCCAAACAGGATAAACTTGAAAAATACCATGGAAAACAAGGGAAGTAAGAAAATACTTTGGGCTGAATTATAATTCAAAGATAACATATCAAAGTTTATGAAATAAAGCTAAAGCTGTAATGAGAGGGAAACTTGAAATTTTAAATATTGATATTAGAAAAGAACAAATATTTAAATCAATGCCTAACATTTAACAATAAACTGGGACTTCTCTGGTGGTGCAGTGGATAAGAATCCTCCTGCCAATGCTGGGCTGCTGTCTAGGAGGTCGCACAGAGTCGGACACAACTGAAGCGACTTAGCAGCAGCAGCAGCAGCCAATGCAGTGGACATAGGTTCAATCCCTGGTCTGGGAAGATCCCAGGTGCCATGGAGCAAGTAAGCCCATATATCGCAACTACTGAGTCTAGAGCCTTCAAGCCACAACTACTGAGCCTATGGGCTGTAACTATCAAAGTGCGTGTGCCGAGAGCCTGTGCTTCAGCACAAGAGAAGCCATCAAACTGAGAAGCCCACACACCTCAAGTAAAGAGTAGCTCCTGCCAACTACAACTAGAGAGTGTCTGCACGCAGCAACAAAGACCCAGAACAGCCAAAAGTAAAATTTAAAAATAAATAAAAAAAAAAAAAACCCAAAGTCAGTAGAAGTAAGGAAATTATAGATAGAAGAATGAAAACAGACAAGAGAGAAAATTAACAAAGAAAAAGTTGGTTCATTGAAAAGACCTAAAAAATCAACCGATTCTTAGGTAAAGTGCTCAAGAATAAAAGAAAAGGAAAAAGAGAATCAATTGTTATGATGGGAAATAAAAAATAGATTAGCAAAGAGCCTACAATTATTAAAGGATAATTAATTTTTAAAAAATCTTCAAACCAAAACTACCTGAAAATTTATATACTTATAATACCCGTTTGGTAAGGAAGAAATCAAACCAAATTTGCTGAAAACATTTTAATAGTACTCTCTGAAAAAAGGGTCCAAATGGTTTTATAGATAATTTCAGCCTAATTTACAATATTTTAATGAAGACTAAGGAAGGAAGGCTTCCCAGCTGGCACTGGTGCTACAGAACCCGCCTGCCATTGCAGGAGATACAAGAGACGCAGGCTTAATCCCTGGGTCGGGAAGATCCCCTGGAGGAGAGCATGGCAACCCACTACAGTGTTCATGCCTGGAGAATCCTGTGGACAGAGGAGCCTGGTGGGCATGGGGTCACAGTCAGACATGACTGAAGCGACTTAACACACACAAATGAAGGAAAGCTTTCAACTTTTACTTACTAGATCAGGAGAAAAGCAATAACAAAATTTGCCCCTCCTTCCTTACGAAGCTAATCTCACTTATAATATTAATACAAATATCTTTTAAAAATGCATAAATAGCATAAAGTGGACAATTAAGGAACACTACTTCCTGGCCTGGTAAGGCACACTCCAAGAAGGCAAAATTGTTTACACATCAAGAAATTAATTAATATAATTCCTCACAATACTGGGCTAAAGGAGGAAAAATGATTATCTTATTCCCAATAGGGTATTTGTTGAAGATATTTGACAACAGCATAAAGAATCTACTTAATAAACATTCAAACTAGAGTCAGGAGAAAGGTAAGGATTTCTAGTGTTAGCTCTATTACTAATATTGTTCAGGAAGGAATAGCCAATACAAATTAAACAAGAAAAATTAGTAGTATTAGTAGTATAAATACTGGAAGGAAAAAAAGAAATGGAAAAACAGAAAAAATTCTTTGCAGGTGAAATGATTAATCTACCTAGAAAATTTAAAAGAATCACCCCAAAACCCTTTTATAATTAATAAAATAATTTTTATCAAGATGGCTACTTACAAAATTAATACACAAAACTTAGAAACTTTCCTAAGAGTACACAACAATATATTAGATAAAAAAGGAAGAAACGATCTCATTTACAATGGTTATAAAAAGATAAATAATGAGAAACTTATAGAATTTCTAAGACTTTTATAAATGCATCTAAAAAATTCTATTGAGATTGATAGAGGAAATGACACTTTGTCTATGGATAGGTTAAAAAATGATCACTTAATGATAAATTAACTTAAGTCAATCAATCTCATTATAACACGAGAAGATTTTATGGGAAATCAGACAAAATTTTTGAAATTATGTGAAATATGGAGAGTTTTAGAAAAGAAAAGCAATAAAAGAAGACTAGTCTAGGGACTTCCCCTGGGAGTCCAGGGGTTAAGAATCTGCATGCCAATGGAGGAGACAAGGCGTTGACCCACGGTCTGGAAACTAAGATCCTCAGTGCCCCATGCACCACAACTATTAAGCCTATGATCTAGAGCCTGGGAGCTGCAACTACTGAAGCCCACGTGCCCTAGAGCCCAAGCTCCAGAACAAGAGAAACCACTGCAATGAGAAGCTCATGTGCCACAATTAGAGAAAACCCAGATGCAGCAACAAAGAGCCCATGCATTGCAACAAAGACCCAGAATAGCCACAAATAAATAAATAAATTTTTAAAGAATTAAAGAAAAAAAGAAGACTAGTCTACCAGATAATAAAATATGTAATCAAGTTAAAAAAGAAAAGAAAAAAAAACCTAAAAGAATTTGGTAGTATAGAAGAAATAGAGCTAGGAAACGTAAGAAAGAGTCCAGTAATAGATAAATTCAAGGGAAATCAGTGTGTTATGAGGGTGGCATATCCAAACAGAGGAGAAAGAATAGATTCACAAATAGTGTTGAAAAAATATGCTAGTATTTTGTAAAAAATAGGATTGATTCCTTAATATCAAAATAATTTCTAGGTACATCAGAAATTTAAAACTAAAATTATAAAATTACTAGAAGAAAAACTGGATAAACTTATGTATAATCTTACTATGAGAAGACTGTAAGTAGGACACAAAAACACTAAAGCCATAAATGAAAAAGTTTAAAAATCGCACTGCAAAAAGACTGTAAGAGCAATTTTACAAGAGAAAAAAAGCAAAAAAATACCCCCACAATGATTAACTTGGAAAAATATTTGTAAGATATATACTTTACAAATGGTGATTTTTCTAAATTTATAAATGGTTTATGTAAATTGTCACATAAAGGAAAATATAGAAGAAAAACATATAAAGGTGAAAAGTGTGTGTGTGTGTGTGTGTGCTCAGTCATGTCCGACTCTTTGAGACATGGACTATAGCCCATTAGGCTTCTCTGTCCATGGGATTTCCTAGGCAAGAACACTGGAGTGGGTTGCCATTTCCTTCTCCATATCTCCTGCATTCCATTAACACTGCTGAGCCACCGGAGTAGTCCTTAAAGGTGATAAACATAAACACTTAAGGGAAAAAAGAAATATAAATGGGTAAAAAACATGAAAAATATGCACTGTCATTCACAATTAGTTAGCAAAAGCAAAAATGGCGCTTTCTTTCATCTTTTAGATTAAAAATTTTGTTTTAAGTTTACTAACATTCAGTTTTAGAGAGGCTATGAAGAAATTCATGTATTTCTTCATGAATTAATGTATTTGGAGAGGTTATGTACAGAAATTCATGTATTTCTGGTGGGAAAATAAAATATACAATTTCTTTGAAAGGTCATTTTGGCAATGATTATTCAAATTGAACAATATTTGAATTGAGTGTTTGAAGATTCAAACACTCTTTGCTATATAATGCAATTTGTGTAAAACATTAAACACATATGTAACCTTTGTGTGTGTGTGTATATGTGTATTTTTCCCCTATTCCCTGAAGGATCCATAAGAAATTATTCTTACTAGTTACATTTGGGGAGAAAGATTGGGCATGAAATGGGAAGAAAGATCTTGTTTTCATTGTATATGTTTTTGTCTACTGATTTTTAAATTTTTTTATTACAGGTCTATATCACCTAAAATAAAAATTAGCCAGACCCCCAACCTTTACACACACACACACACATACACAGCAAAACAAAAAAATTAAAAAGTGGCTGACAGAAGGAATTCCATTATAAAAATTGTCTTCAACTAGTTTGTATCGATTGTTCTGAACTTTTCTGACAAGAGAAGGTGGGAACACTCTCATTCCTGACTGTTTATGAGTTTTATTTCAGCGAAGATGAAAACCAGAATGGTCATTATGACAGGCAACTCCATTTGACTAATTTCTCTAAACTCCTGAATTGAAATATTCTTTTGTTAAGATAATCTTTCAGAGCTAAGTAGTGTTCCTGTAAAATGAATAAGTCCAATTTCAAGAAGATTAAAAGAAGTGGCTCAATAAAAGTCTAGAAACATGTAGAGTTGCAACTCTTTCTTCTCCCGGGTTAAGACAGTACAATGCTGCTGACTATTTCCATTTCCCTCTGATTCGAAATGCGCATACTTTTCTGGGGCTTAAATTGACACACAGGCTTTAGGTCTTTGCCATTATCATAATTGGTGAGGTGCTCGAGAATTTAAATCTTTTTTGTTTTTTTTTTCCTATTTCCTCATCTTTCACTCTTTGTCTTCTGTTAAAACTGAAGACAATTCCTTCTTCTCAGTCACTTTTCTAAGATGGTGCTCTGTGTACTTCTGTTTATATAGAAACCCTGGAGTTTGAAGACCATTTTCAAAAGGGCTTTGGGTAAGTAGGCTGAAATGCCTTTAATATGCTGCAAAATGATCTGAACCACCATCTCACATATAAAAGTGACAATTGCCTGTTTTGCTTGCTTTATCTTATGGAAAAATCCTTCCTTTCTCAGAAAACGAAATTTATGGATTTTTTTAAAGATATAAACAATTTTGTATCATAAGAAATGCAACATAGCTTTCTGATATCCTTCTATGAAATCCTTTTGTAAAATTTGCTACAATAGGAACAGTCAAGAAAGCAAAGAACTTGTGACCTTTAAATGCTTGTGGCTTTTGTATGATCTTTACTCTGGAATCAAGTTTAAGGTCTTCACTTCCACTATATTTAATACTGCCTGCCTGGGCATTCTGTGTCACATGGCCTACTTTTATCTTTTTATAATACTTATCACTTCCTAAAATATTTTTGCTGTAATTGTTTATGATCTGTCTTGTTTACAGAATGAGGAGTAAATTTGCCATCAAGCTAGTGAAGTTTAAGCTTCAGAATTTCTGTCTTGCTTGAAAGTGGAAGTTACTCAGTTATGTCTGACACTTTGCGACCCCATGCACTGTAGTCTGTCAGGCTCCTCTGTTCATGGAATTCTCCAGACAAGAATACTGGAGTGGATAGCCATTCCCTTCTCCAGAGAATCTTTCTGACCCAGGGATTGAACCTGGGTCTCCTGCATTGCAGGCAGATTCTTTACCATCTGAATCACCAGGGAAGCTCTGTCTTGCTTGGAGCCCTATAACTGCTGGGAGTTTCTGGAAGCTGTGCAGCGTTCAGGGTGAAGAGGGGAAGGCAAGTTGTGTCAAGAAGCCTTAGCATGTAAGCACATCTAGCGATTTGCTGAAGGATTTCTCAGAAGAAAGGGGTCTGAAACGCCAAGGCCAAGAAAGTGCTTGAAATTTCTTCTCTTATTCTAAATAACTACTAACTTCTATATCTACTTTTGTACTCATAATTTATAGCTTTTTTTTTCTTAGTGAGAGCAGGCCAAATTTATGCTAACTTCAGGCTTTATGAATCCTGAGTATGTCACTGACAAGAGCACAAGCCCTGTGAAAAGACCATGAATGTGCTTTCACTATTGTTACCACAGAGCCTAGAATAGTGCTTGACACATAGCAGGTACTTCATAAATCTTTGTTGAATGAATGATGAGATGTGGGATATGAGAGACAAGGGAATTCCAGTCAAAAGTGCAGATATGGGAACAGAGATGACTTGTTCCAGAAGTCAAGGAAAATTCCATGTTGTTGGAGTATGTGGAATGATGAAGAGAGGCGGGATGCTTGGAGGCATATGCAGGGCCCAGAAAATTCTAGATGCATTGGAATATTTTATGTGTATAACATGACTGGCTTTAAATAGACTTTGGTTAGAATGTAGAAAATATATTGAGGGAGAGGTGATAGGGAAAACAGGTCTGCCGGGCTTTGATGTTGGTGACATGGACTAGAATGATGATCATAGAGATCATAGATTCAGAGTGAGGGAAGCAATTCAGAATGAATAAGGGAGATCAAAGCAACAGTATTTTCTGATGCACTTATATATATATACATAATATACACATATAATATATCTATCAGTTCAGTTCAGTTCAGTTGCTCGGTTGTGTCCGACTCTTTGCAACCCCATGGGCTGCAGCTCACCAGGCCTCTCTGTCCATCACCAACTCCCAGAGCTTGCTCAAGGTCATGTCCAATCGAATCGGTGATGCCAGCCAACCATCTCATTCTCTGTTGTTCCCTTCTCCTCCTGCCTTCAATCTTTCCTAGCATCAGGGTCTTTTCCAATGAGTCGGCTCTTCGCATCAGGTGGCCAAAGTATTGGAGCTTCAGCTTCAACATCAGTGCTTCCAGTGAATATTCAGGACTGATTTCCTTTAGAATGGACTGGTTGGACCTCCTTGCTGTCCAAGGGACTCTCAAGAGTCTTCTCCAACACCACAGAGCCATGAGTGAGTGAGTGTTAATTGCTCAGTTGTGACTTTTTGCAATCCCATGGAGCCTGCCAGGCTCCTCTGTCCATGGGATTCTCTAGGCAAGAATAATGGAGTGGGTTGCTATTTCTTCCTCAGGGGATCTTCCAGACCCAGGGATCAAACTTGTGTCTCTCATGTTTCCTGCATTGCAGGAGGATTGTTTACACTGAGCTACCAGGGAAGCCCTGCAGAGTCATAGTTAAATGATTAAAATCAGGAAATTATCTTACAATAATTACAACAGCACAATTTAATTGGCAAATTTTATGGTCATTTTTTTGGTCAATTAAAAAAAAATTAGAAGATCTAAGCTTATTAACTTTTCTCAACAATATTATTGGGATGAAAATGGCCATTAAAAAAAATGAGAGCTACTTATTAAGTATCAACTCGCTATCATTTTGCATGTATGATCATTACCCTCAAGCATGCATCCAGTGCTACTGCCTGGCAATTCTACTACATTTCTCTAATCTATTTAATTCTTACTCTCACAGAGACCCATGTTCAGTTCCTGGTTTGGGAAGATCCTCTGGAGGAGGGCATGGTAACCCATTCCAGTATTCTTACTTGGAGAATCCAATGGTCAGAGAAGCCTAGTGGGTTACAGTCCATAGAGTTGCAAAGAGTCAGACATGACTTACTGACTAAACCACCACCACCACATAATTGATATCTTTTCTACTTTCATCAAGTTTCTGCAATTTTCTTGCCCCTTTCCACTTTCAGCTGATGGTTCAACTTCTTCCTTCACTGAAAACATAGAAGCTCCCAGAAGAGCCCTCCCACACATTCCTACCACAAATCCTGTAAACCACCTTGTACCACATCCACTGCCTTATTATCCCACTACTAGGAAGGGGTTATTTCCCCTTCTACCTGCAGCTGACTCTTCTGTTTGGCACTGGGTCTTATTGTTATCTTCACTTGTCCCCTCCAGGATTTGTGTTCTTCAATTTCCTCTCCTCACTTTTGCATCATCAGTATTTTCTTCTTCATTAGATTATCCATATCTTCATGCAAACCTGACTTCATCTATCACCACCACTATCACTCCCAGCTACTACCCAGTCCCTCACACAAACACAGCTAATGTGGTGTGTACACTTTCATTCTCCACTTCCTCTTCTCTGTTTTTCCCTTGATCCCACTGTATTAGCTCTAATACCCGCCTATGGTTCCACCACAGCTGTTCTTATCAAGATCATCAACAACCCATGTTGCCAAATCCCATGAGCATTTCCCAGCTCTCAACTCATTTGACCTACGAGCAGCATTTGACATAGTTGATCCTTCCTCCTTGGAATACTTTCTTCCTTTAGTTTCTAGAACACTACTTTTTATGATTTTCCTCTTTCAAGGATTATTTCTTTTCAGTCTCCTTTGTTGATTCTTCCTCATCTTTCTGAGCTCTAAACTCCTTGCTCATTCCTCTGATCTTTTTTCTTCCTGTTTGCATTCTGCATGAATTCACTTAGTGAGTTAAAGTTTGAATATCACTCCTGCTACTGCTGCTAAGTCGCTTCAGTCATGTCTGACTCTGTGTGACCCCATAGACGGCAGCCCACCAGGCTCCCCCGTCCCTGGGATTCTCTAGGCAAGAACACCGGAGTGGGTTGCCATTTCCTTCTCCAACACATGAAAGTGAAAAGTGAAAGTGAAGTCGCTCAGTCATGTCCAACTCTTAGTGACCCCATGGACTGCAGCCTACCAGGGTCCTCCATCCATGGGATTTTCCAGGCAAGAGTACTGGAGTGGGGTGCCATTGCCTTCTCCGTTGAATATCACTGGTATAGTGATATTTGCTGGTGGCAAAGCAGAGTGTTACAGGCAAATGCTCAGGAACTGGATTACCTGGCTTTGAAACTTATCTTTCACCACTTGCTGCTGCTGCTAAGTTGCTTCAGTCGTGTCCGACTCTGTGCGACCCCTTACTAGCTCTTTATTTAATAGTCAAAAAAGTTAACTTCTCTGTGCCTCAATTTCCTCATCTGTTAAGTGGGGATAATTATAGTACTTTCTCACCAATTTTTTGAGATTTTATATTAGTCAATTTTGACCTGGAAACCACTTGAAGTATTTACAACAAATGGAATTTAATGTATTTGTTAGTAAGAAAACTAATTAGAAGCTGAGAAGTCAACAAAGGGCTGGTGAGAAAATCCAGATGTTAGTAACACAATAAGCCATTGCCACTACTTGGAGGGACAAAGCAAGACTTAGTATAAAATCAATATTCAAGACAGTATAATACTGTCATGAGAATACATAAAGATCAATTCAACAGAATGTAGCATCCAAAAATAGTCTCTCACATTTATGGTCAATTGAATTTTGAAAAAAGATGTCAACATTACTCAACAGAGGAAGTAAATTATTTTCAAAAATTGGTGCTAGAAAAACTGCATATCCATTTGGAAAAAATAAACTGTACATCATATATGAAAACTAACTTGAAATAAATCACAGACCTAAACTTGAAAGTTAAAATTATAAAATATTTAGAAGAAAACATAGAAGAAACGTTGTAACTTTGGAGTATGTAAAAATTTTTTTGGTCATAAAATATACAAACCATAGCAGAAATGTGATAAATCAGACTTCAACAAAATGAAAAGTTCTGCTTTCCAACATACACTATTCTTCAAAAGAAAAGGCAAACCACAAACTGGAGAAAATATTTGCTTGCATGTATCTGAAAAAGGAGTAGTATTCAGAACTCACGTGTGTGTGTTAGTTGCTCAGCTGTGTCTGACTCTGCAGCCCTATGGACTGTAGCCCACCAGCCTACTCTGTGCACGGAATTCTCCAGGCAAGAATACTGAAGTGCGTTGCTGTTTCCTTCTCCAAAGGATCTTCCCAATCCAGGGATCGAATACAGTCTCCTGCATTGCAAGTGGATTCTTTACTGTCTGAGCCACCAAGGAAGCTCAGTAAGAACTCTTCCAACTCAGTAATAAAAAGGCAAATGATACCCAGCAATAAGAGGAAACAAACTACTGATACAACATGAATGAAATCACAAAAATATTGGTCTTGATTGAAAGAAGTCAGTCCAAAGATTATATGCTGTAACATAATCTGTGCTATAGGGACCGAAAACAGAGCAGTTGCTGCCTGGGGCCTGTAGTGGCTGGGGAAAGGACCAGCACAAGTTCTGGAGGTAAGGGTAAGCACTCTGTAGCTTGTTTGCAGTGATAGTTACACAAGTGTCTACATTTGTCAAAACACATCAAACTGAACACTTTAAATTGGTATGTCTAATTGTTTATGAATTATACCACAATGAAGTCTATTTTTAAAAAATTAAAAATAATTTAACGTGTTCAAACATGAATTATATAATTTTTTCCTGAAAACTGCGGCTTTCACAATCTTCCCCATCTCAAAACATGACAAATATATTTCTCCAGTTGCTCAGGCCATAAATACTGGAGTCTTTCATGACATTCTGTGTCACATATCACTTCCAACCCATTAAAAAATTCCACCACTTTTACCTTCAGAATACATTCTTTTGATGGGAATATAAATCAATGTAACCGCTGTGGAAAAAAGTATGGGAGTTCCAAACAAAAACATTACTTTGAAAAAGAGATATGTATCATCATGTTCTCTGTAGCATATTTACAGTAGCCTAGATATGGAAACAACCGAAGTGCTCAACAATGAATGAATGAATAAAAAGTTGTAAAGAACTTTCAGTTTCCTTGAACTGTGCCTTAACAGACCTCAACTTATTTAAGTCATATATACAATGGAATATTATTCAGCCCTAAAATAGAATGAAATCTTGCCATTTGTGACAGCACAGACAGACCTCGACAGAGAAAGACAAATGACCATATAATCTCCTTTATATGTGGAATTTAAACAAATAGACAAACTCAAACTCATAGATACAGAGAACAGATTGGTGGCTTAAGAGTTGGGGGGCGAGGAGTAAGAGAAATGGGTGAGCTGAGTTTTTCTTTCTAGTTTAAATAAATACAAATCTTAAAATGTAAATATTATATGGAAATATACATACACACATATATAAATGTAATATATATATATATATATATGTATGTGTGTATATATAGAGAGAGAGAAAGAGAGAGCTATCTCCTGATATGATCACTTCTCCCCTTCACCACAACTAAACTGGTTCAAGATTATCGCAGGTGTCTCCTGAGTGTTTTTGCTTTTCTTTTCTGAGTGGTCTTTTTTCTTCTGTTTTTGCCCCCTTTCCTTCCCTGCACAGTTTTTCTCAGCAACCACCAGGTCATTCATAGTAACTTTCTGCTCAGAACTCTATTAGTAACTTGTCAAACTCGGAATAAGAGACAGCTTCCTCACTAGCTGAGGCAGCTTAGCTCTCATCATCAGCCCCAATTCTCTCCTCATCTTCATCACTCTCATCAGTGCTCCTTCCACCCACTGAAATCCTTGCTGTTCCTTAGACACCAAGAACACTCTGGCATCAAGGTCTTCGTGTTTGTTCCTCCCTGAAAGAGACGTGCCCTCCCTGTGCGTGTCTACACAGCTCGGCCACTCACTTCTTCCAGGTCCTGCTTCCAGGCCACCTTCTCAGAGAAGGCTTCACCCCCTGTTCACGAAATAGCACTCCTAATAGCCTCTGCTCCTTTTCATTACTTTATTTTTATTCTCAGTCTTTATAACTCCCAGAATTATTTGTTTAATTGCCTTTTTTTTTTTTTTGGTCTCTTCCTCACATGAAATGTAACAGAATTAGAATGTTGTTTTAGTTTTTATTCTATCTCTAGCACCTGGAAAATACACTCAGCAAATATTTATTTTTTCATTATTCATATATAATGCATATCATGCCTGCTTTCCATGACAATATGTAAGTATATTAAAAGTATATTTGTATTATATGTAATACATGTTATAGTAATATTATTATTATATTTGCTAATTATTGTTAATAATTTAATTTTTATTAAACAAACATACAATAAACTTTTTAATGAATGAGTAAATGGCTTTACTCTGAAGTCACTATACACATATGTATTTTTATATTTTCTCCCTTATTGGTGGCACAGTGGTAAAGAATCCGACTGTCAATGCAGGAAACACAAGAGAGGCAGATTTGATCTCTGGGCTGGGAAGACCCCCTGGAGTAGCCTTAACTGCTCCAGTGATGTTGCCTGAAATATTCCATGGACAGACAAGCCTGATGGGCTACAGTCCATGGGGCCACAAGGAGTCAGACACAACTGAACACCCACACACCATTCTTGGTATGGAAGTTTTATTCTTCATCCATCATGGTTCCCTGAAACAATCATCTGTCTTCATGTTTCTTTGAGTGTCTGCATCAGAGTCAGTGAACACATTGAGTGGGCCTTGTCATATTCCCTCCCTGAGTGCATGGTAAACATAAGTAACTCATCCTGGTTTATTTCCCATGAGCTAGTGTACTTTACCATCCTGCTCGACCCAGAATTCCAGGCAGCCACCTCTAATTGATGAGATCTGGCAGGGCAGGCAATATGAAACCTGTTTGTTATCCTGGATATAAATTTAAACTTTCTTTGGTTGTTATTTTAGGCTTGATTTCCAAACTGACCAAGAGACCTAGACCCTTGGGGTAAAATGAAAATCACATGTTCTTCAAAATTCTTCCAGTTTTGTTAGGAAGGACAGAAGAGGCAAATTGTGTGTTAATGACTACTGCATATTTTATTAAGACCCTAGGGGGTTGGCTTCAAAATAAAACTCCTGCCTCTCCTTCATCTGTGCCTTAACAAAAATCTCAACTTAATTGAGTTATATTCCTCCTTAGCCTCCTGAGGTCTAATCAATCACAGATCGCTAAGGCATGTACAGAAAACCTTAAAAATTGTTTGCTTTATTTATAAGGAGAGCCCTTTATGAACAAAGCTCTGCACCTCTTCTGAAGTGAGGCAGATTGTACAAAGTCAGAGAAACATCACTTCCAATCTTTGCTACTAAAATCAAATTGATAACTATGGTCCTTATTTCTAATGAGGTTTCTGGATGTACAGTAAGATATTTATTACCACCGGGAGATCACTGGGACAGGAAAAGCATACCTGGAGGGAAAAATAAATCTCAGCAAACAGCCCATGCACATTCTGCTATGTGTCTAAGACTCAGGAATTTACTAATGGTAACTTTTCCTTCTGGTTGAGGAACACACATGCCCAAATCCTCTTTATGATTTACGGTAATGACCTTAGATAGGTTAAAGTCCTCCTATACTAGTTTATCTCCATTGACAGTAACTCAAAACTTGAATCTCATGTTGAGATGAAGATGTTTCTTAGATAAGACTCTGAAGGCTATCTTTTCCTTGTACATTCTAAAAATCTGCAGCTTGAATCTTTTAGGCAATTGGCCAAGTTTTCCATATCCATTCATTTAGATACTACTCTAATTTTGAATCTTTTGGTATCTTTGGTTTAAGGAATATCTCCCAGTGTCAGTGAATTAATTTCCATATTACTTTAAGTTTATTCTGGCCCAATGGAAGATAATTACATGGTATTTTAGTTAACCTTTAATTAGCCTTTTTGTGGTTACTGATCACTAATAGATTAATTTTAAAAAATAGAACAGAGATGTATCTATTCATTGTATTCACTATAAACTGAATACCCTTTTTGAAGTGTCCACAATTGTTTCATGGTTGCATTTTGTTATGAGTTTAGTGTGCTATGTCAGCCCTGAAGAATTGGTTGAATGTTTTAGCATCAACAGGAAACAATGCTTAACAACAACAACAACAAATGTTGTGTTTTAACATTGAATTGCCTCTTACTTTATCCTCAAACTTTAAAAACACAATCTCTTCAATAAACAGTGTTGGATAAACTGGACAGCTATATGCAAAAGAATGAAACTGGGTGACTTTCTGCACCATACACAGAAATCAACTCAAAGTGGATTATATACTTAAATGTAAGACCTGAAACCATAAAACTTCTAGGAAAAAACATAGACAGTAGCTCTCTGATGTTGATGGTATCATTATTTTCTTAGATCTGTCTCCTTAGGCAAGGGAAACAAAAGCAAAAATAAGCAAATGAAACTACATCAAACTAAATAACCTTTGCATATCAACAAAACAAAAAGGCCATCTACTGAATGGTAGGTAATATTTTCAAATGATAAGTTGTTAACATCAAAAATTTATTTTGAATATTCATAAAATTCAGTAACCAAATAAGAAAGGAAGAAAGAAACCAATCAAAAATTGTAGAGGACCTAAATAGTTTTTCCAACAAACATTACAGATGGCCACAGACACATGAAAAGATGGTCAACATAGCTAATCATCAGGGAAATGTAAATCAAAACCACCATAAGTTATGACCTCACACCTGTCAGAATAGCTATCATCAAAGAGTCAAAAATAAAAGTGTTGAATTGGATGCAGAGAAAAGGGAAACTTTGTGTGTTACGGGTGGAAATGTAAATTGGTGTAGCCTCTATGGAAAACGGGACAAAATAAAAAATAGAACTACCATACAATTCAGCATTCTACTTCTGGGTATTTATTCAGAGAGACTGAAAACACTAGTACAAAAAGATAGATGCCACCCCAGTTCATTGTAGCACTGTTTAAAATAGCCAAGATGTGGGCTTTCCAGGTGGCACAGAGGTAAAGAATCTGCTTGCCAATGCAGGAGGCACAGGTTCAACCCCTGAGTTGGGAAGATCCCCTGGAGAAGGAAACGGCAACCTGCTCCAGTATTCGTGCCTGGAAAATTCCATGGACAGAGGAGCCTGGCAGGCTACAGTCCATGAAGTTGCAGAGAGTTGGACATGATTGAGCACACTTCAACCAACCAAGTTATGGCAGCAACCTGTGTTCATGGACAGAAGACATAGTACACACACATACTACAGACAGGAATATTAATCAGCCAATAAAAGGGATAAAATTTTGCCATTTGTGACAATATGGATGAATCTAGATGGTATTACACTATGTTAAATGAGTCAGACTAAAACAAATACTGTGTGATTTCACTTATTTGTATAATCAAAAAAAATTAATATAACAAAGCAGAAACAGATTCATATACAAACTGGTGTTTGCCAGGACAGAGAGGGTAAAGGCGTGAAGAAAATAGGGAAGGGGGTTAAAAGGGACAAACTTTCAGTTATAAAATAAAGGTGCTTCCCAGTGACTTATAAAAAGTAATATACAGCATAGAAAATATAGTCAATAATATTGCAATAACTTTGCATGAGACAGATAGTAACCAGATTGGGGTAATCATTTTGTAATGTACAAAAATACAGAATCACTATGTAATATACCTGAAATCAATATAATATTGTAAGTTAATTATACTTCAGTAGAAAAAAAAAACTACTGAAATAATATATATTCTCATCAAACTATGAATTTTCATTTTATTGGTATTTATATCGGTTGACATTTTAATTTGATCTATTAAAATGAAGTATGTTGTTATAGCTCCTACGATGGTTTTAAACAGATGACAGTTGTTTTTGAAATATATAACTTGCACATAAGGAAAAGCTTAAAATAGTACATTTACACTTTGAGGTAAGCAATATTGTCTTCTAACAATATATCAAGAGATTCCAGTGTATTTGCTTCTTTTCACCTCACAGTGGTTTATCAAAAGACTGTAGAGACACAGTGATATCTAGAATCAGTTTACTCAAGTCTGAGTTTGATTCTGAACTTTTGAGACAGTCACAATTTGTTTAGAATAATTGTTCCTTCCATTTCCAGAAGAGAAAGTTATTTCTCTTCTCTGACTCTGAGCTTCCCCTTCTATAAAATGTTGATAGTTTTCTTCCAAGGATGTGGTTAGACATAAAAGTAGAAACATGGGAAGCAGGTAGTGGAGTGTTTTGTACTCTACGGTCTTCTTCCCTGATGAAGAGCTAGCTATGCTTGTGGCCTTTCTTTTCCCAATTCCTGTCTTTAGACCGCTCTGACTGTCTTCTCCATTCCCAGATCTTACGTGACAGGCTCTTTTCCAACATTTAGATTTCACCTCATCAGAGAAGAATCACCCACTCTAACCTCCATCCGTAATTTGTTGCAAAACAACATATCATTTTATGGTCCTTTTAGCCCATATTGAAGTGAAGTGAAGTGAAGTCACACAGTCATGTCCGACTCTTTGCGACCCCATGGACTTACCAGGCTCCTCTATCTATGGGATTTTCCAGGCAAAGATACTGGAGTGGGTTGCCATTTCCTTCTCCATTAGCCCATATTACTAGACACTATTACCTTGTTTTTCTGGTTACTTGATTATTTTCTGTCTCTTTAGAGAAGTAAAGATCTTAGAGATCTTTAACTGGGCATCAACAGAGGGCATCATCTGTATTTCTTTTCACGGAATCACCTGAGCCTAGAAGAGGGCTGACACATAATTAGCAATTAAATGAATGAATAAATGGTGGTCATCACCCCTTTCCTGTAGCTGAGTTCATTGGCATTCCAAAAGAAAAGCAGAACCATCTTTCTAGTGTGGCATTTACCTATGCATAAATAGATTGCTAGCAATCAATAAATAGATAATTTAAAACAAGCAAAATAATCAAACTTTTATTTGATTGTGCTGATGAAAAGTGAAAATATACTGGAGGTAAATTTCATTCATTCTTTCAATAAACCTCTTTGAGCAAATATTATGTGCTAAGGATTGAGCCAGTTCCTGAGTTTAAGATATAGAAAGGAAAGAATTCATATATTTAAAAAGCACCCAATCCAACCTAATCTAAGCCATTTATGCATTTAATCTGTTGCCTTTAAGCCATCTATGTCTGTAACACTGTTAAAATGCTATATAAATGCAATGCCAAAGGATTCTGTGGAAGGAACCCCAAGGCAAAGAAACCTCTATAGCAGTGATATTTGAGCTGGATCTCAAAGACCGAGTGGAGGTTTTCAGGGTAGAGAAAGGAGAAAGAGCATTAAGGAAAGAAACCAGCATGAGCAAAGGTCCAGAAGGGTCCTAGCATTCTATGTGTATGTGGGACTGGGGAGATCGTGGGGAAGAATTAACCAATAGCCTTCAAGTCTGAATAGCACAGGAAGTGGCAGGACTAGAAAGGTAAATTGGAGCCCATCACAGTTTATCTCTGGCCATCATGCAGGCATAGTCAGCAGAGCAGACACTCTGTTAATATGTCTCTGTTTTATTTGTCTTCTCTATTGGTGAGCACATGGCCACCATGGCTAGGTTGCACATCCCAATGCTTTCAGAGTCAGAAGTAGAGATGTGAATGTCACAGACATTCTGCTCCATTTTCTCAGGAAACTGCATCTCTCATCATTTGTCCCTCAGGCCATACCTAATAAGCCCAATCCTTTTTTTTTTTTAAATTCCAGAAGCCTCCAACTATTTGAAAACAGGTATTACATTGAGCAGGTCTTGCTTCTCAAGTTAAGAAATCCTTGTTTTTCAGCTTCTTCTCATGTAATATGATTTTCAGTGGCTTCATAGCTCTTTCTGTGCATCCAAAGATATTTGCTACAATTCTCCTCTACTCCTATATAGATAGGACCACTTTTTTGTTGTTGCTGTTGTTCAGTCATGAAGTTATATCCGAACTCCATGGATTGTAGCTCGCCAGGCTCCTCTGTCCATAGAATTCTCCAGGCAAGAGTACTGCAGTGTGTTGCCACTTCCTTCTCCAGGGGATCTTCCCAATCCAGGGATTGAACCTTCAGGTGGACTTTTTACCACTGAGCAATCAGGGAAGCCTCAGGACCACTTTTATTTATTGTTAAATAAAATTTTCTATTATGGTTTCAATACATATATAAATATGAATCTTTATAGGAAATTTATCCTTTCAACAAAAACTCCTGTTTCTGTGTTACACTCAAATACCTAAATTCCTTAACCACAATTGCCAAATCAGTGCAATATCAATGGAAAAGTATCCAAAAAACAGCCACATGTTCATAATAGCAATTCCAACAGAAACAAAAATGAAATAATATCATTATGTGAGACTAAGACTTAATAACATTAAAGTTGCCCTTTTTTACAACTTTATTTGTCCTCTCCTTAGACTACCAGCCTTATGTACTATTTTTGTGCAAATAACATGAATCATCACATATACTAAATTAAGCATGGGCAGAGAATATTTTGGCTTCTCTGGTAGCTCAGGTGGTAAAGAATCTCCCTGCAATGCAGGAGACTGGGATGCAATCCTTGGGTGATCCGCTGGAGAAGGGAATGGCCACCCATTCCTGTATTCTTGCTTGGAGAATTCCATGAAAAGAGGAGCCTGGTGAGCTGCAGTCCATGGGGTCGCAAAGAGTCAGACAGACTGAGTGACTAAGACACAGGGAATATTTAGAACAGCATAAAGTGAAATGCTGATAGCATAGGATATATCAGTGTAGAACAGATTTTAAGACTCAAGTAAACTTTGATAGTAATAATTAATAAAAGTAATAATAAAATTTAGTAATAATAATTAAAAAAAAATATTACTGAACTATTCAAAGCCAAGAGCCTGGGTAGAGTAAATTCCTCCAAACTCATACACTATACATCTTTATATACACACTTGGCACAAATCCCTCAATGCAGGCACAAATCCAGCCACTGCAGGCACAAATTCCTACCGGATAAGGAATCCCACTCCTCAGTTCCCAGCAATGCCAGTGAACAACCCTAATTCATACTCAGTGAGGGGGCCACACCATTGTTCCCAACACTAAAAACCCCACTGCTTATTTTTATTCCCACCACATTCCACAGAGTTCCAACTCGTGTTCTGAGTAGTTTGCAAGAATGTCTTTGTGTTCTTATCTTAGTGTCCTCTGAGGCTGTAAATGCTCTGCCCAGCACCCTTACTCCCTCAGATGAACAGCTGAACCATCTTCGGAGCCGTTTTCCTTTCTCGGCCCTCTCCTTCCTTGCTCCACTGGATCACCTCAACTCTAGGTTCAGTTGTGCATTTCCCTGCAGACCCGGTGTTCTTTTTCTTTGCCTTAACAGCCAGTCTCTTTCTGAGCTTCAGAACTTGAAGGCTGGCTGTTGAGAGAGAGGGATTCTCTACAGACCGCTCTGTGATTCTGACCTTTTCTAGCAGCAGGCTTCAGTGAACAGCTCTTAGAACGAGCCCAGTGTACCGTACTTTGTGGCCGTAGTTTCACTCTCCTGTTATCACTTTTAATCTGAAGCATTTTTTTTTTCAAAACAAAATCTTTTTGAGAAACTCAAAATATTAATGATATAAAACTGAGGAGCAGATTCAGATGTTGGGGGCTGAAGTCCTAGTTCTCTTCTCTCCAGACCAATGATCTAAGGCAACTTGAAAACTCTATGTAGAGCAATGTCTTAACCAGTACCCTTTAAGTCAACATAAAGTCTCTTTACTTCTTTCTTCCTTCCTCCCTCCCCTCTTTTTTATTTATTTATTGTTTTGTACATGTGTGTGTTAGTCTCTCAGTTGAGCCCGACTCTTTGTGACCCCAAGGACTGTAGCCCGCTAGGCTCCTCCATTCATGGGATTTTCCAGGCAAGAATATTGAAGTAGGTTGCCATTTCCTTCTCCAGGGGATCTTCCTGAGCCAGGGCTCAAACCCAGGTCTCCCCCATTGCAGGCAGACTCTTTACCATCTGAGCCACCAGGGAAGCCTGGGGCATAAACTTCACTTTTCCTTTGTAGTCCTAAAACGTCCTTTCCAGTTTATTCTGAAAATATTTTCTTGTCTTTCCCTTCTTTGTTAACAGATCCTTTAACGTTGCCTTCACAAAAACACTGATTTTACTGAATTTAGATCATTTCCCTGTACTATTTTTATTTTTTCAGTAAGTGTTTACTGAATACTTATTATGTTCCTGGTACTAGAAAAACAAATAAAAATCCCTGTACTTATGGTATTCCCATTGCAGCTGGGGTAAAATAGATGATAGGCACAATAAACAAGTCAATTATTTATTAGAAATTCATAAAGAGTAGAGAGATAAATAGATTAGGGAGGTGAATATGGAGTTGGGGAGAATTGTTTCCATTTTAAATTGTGCATTGCAAAGAATGAGCAGCAGCAAAATCTAGGGTAGCAGCTTGGGGAGGTGGGGAGGTGCTTCCCCAGGTGGCAACACATTTGGCAAACTGGAGGAATAGCAAAGAAGGCCGCGTGGATGGAGGGGTGTGAGCAAAGCTGAAAGTACGAGATGGGTTCAGAGGGAATCACAGGCCAATCTTGCAGAGCCTTCGAAACTGTTATGAGGACCTTGGCTTTTGTCCTGAGTAAGAATGGGAGTCATTGAAGAGTTCTGATGATAACATACCCTGGTTTATACTCTTCAAGTATCACTTGGTTGCCAGATGTGAAGAGATTGCAGGAGAGCAAAGGTAGAAGAAGGGGGGCTGTGAAACTGTCAATCAGATTTGGACTTGAAGCCACAACCTTTTAACTGAGATCACACACACACGTGGTCTCAAGACTGAATGAAACTCAGTTATTGATATCTTGTCACAGAAAGAATTCAGTGAGAGACAAAGTGATAGATAAGAAGTGAATTTGTTTAGGAAAAAATCCTACACAGACAGAGTGTGGGACATCTCAGAAGGCAAGAGGTACCAGGGTATGGGGTTGTCAGTTTTTACAGAGGTGGGTAATTTCATAGGCTAATGAGTGAGAGGAGTATTTCAGCTATTTTGGGGGAAGGGTGGGGATTTCCAGAAAATTGGGACACCACCCACCTCTTGATCTTTTATGGTCAGCCTTGAAACTGTCGTGACTCCTGTGGGCGTGTCATTTAGCTTACTGAAGTGTTACATGAGTGTATACTGAGGCTCAAGGTATAGTGGAAGTCTCATCGGCCATCTTGGACCTCGTTGGTTCTTAGTTTATCTTATGTCCTTGTGACAATGTCATTCTTTTAAAGGTTTTGCCCTGCCTGCTACCCTCCTCTTTCAGCCATTACTTTATAAAAATGTTTCATTCTCTAACTTATTTCAATTAATATATTGATGTTGTTTTTTAATCACTCAGTTATGTCCAATTCTTTGCAACCTGAAGGACTGTAGCTTGCCAGACTCCCCTGACCACTGGATTTCCCAGGCAAGAACAGTAGAGTGGGTTGCCATTTCCTTCTGCAAGGAATCTTCCCAATCCAGGGATCAAGTCTGCATCTTTTGTATTTCAGGCAGATGCTTTATTAACAGTTCAGCAGTAAAGCATCTGCCTGCAATGCAGGAGGAGACCATGAACAATGAAGGAGATGTGGGTTTGATCCCTGGGTCAGGAAGATCCCCTGGAGAAAGAAATGGCACCCCACTCCAGTATTCTTGCCTGGGAAATCCCATGGACAGAGTCTGGTGGGCTGTTGTCCATGGGGTTGCAAGAGTTAGACAAGACTTAGCAGCTAAACCACCACCAATACACTGTTAGCCTCTTACTTCCAGGCACTGGGTTAGTGCTAAGGAGAGGATGGTTCAAAAAGTCCAGGAATTTTTTTGAATCCGTCTCTTTCCCCAGCAAATTCTAGTTGAGAGAGCTGTATACATTAAGCAACTTTATTTTTTTTATCTTGTGTACCAAGTCTAGAGGAGAATGGGCATAAAATTTTCTATTCTGATTTAATTAATAAATCTTTGAATATACTCAGCAGCTCTAAAAAAGTCTGCCCAATTATGCTAAGTGAAAGAAGTCAGATGAGAAAAACAAATACTGTATGATATCACTTACATGTGGAATCTAAAAAATACAACAAACTAATAAATAAAAAAGAATCATGCTCACAGATACAGAGAACAAACCAGTGGTTACCTGTAGGGAGAGGTTAGACAGGAGGGGCAATACAGAAGTAGACAGGGAAAAGGGGTAATTCCAAAATTATACGAAATCATGTGTGTAAAACTTCTGAAAATTGTAAAGCAGCATAGAATTTAAATAATCTTTCATCCAATAAAAAACAAAAACATTAAAAAATGCAAAATTATTAAAAAAATTCTGCCCACATCCCTTAAATAATCTAATTTCCTGAAATCTGACTCTGGTTTAATGAGACTGCTGAAGATTATCTGCTCCAGCAGTTTATGCATGTGTACATGTTGCTCAAATTGTGTCCAACTCTCTATGACCCCCATGGACTGTAGTCCACAAGGCTCGTCTGTCCATGGAATTTTCTAGGCAAGAACACTGGAGTGGGTTGTTATTTCCTCTTCCAGAGGATTTTCCCAACCCAGAGATCAAACCCAAGTATCTTGTGTCTCCTGCCCTGGAAGGCAGATTCTTTACCACTGGTGACACCAGAGAAGCTTAGATAGCATCATTCCAGTAAAAAGAAAGCAATTTATTTGCCTAACACATGGTTGCTGCTGCTACTGCTAAGTCGCTTCAGTCGTGTCCGACTCTGTGCGACCCTATAGATGGCAGCCCACCAGGCTCCCCTGTCCCTGGGATTCTCCAGGCAAGAATACTAGAGTGGGTTGCCATTTCCTTCTCCAATGCATGAAAGTGAAAAGTGAAAGTGAAGTCGCTCAGTCGTGTCTGACTCTTAGTGACCCCATGGACTGCAGCCTACCAGGCTCCTCCATCCATGGGATTTTCCAGGCAAGAGTACTGGAGTGGGGTGCCATTGCCTTCTCCGAACACATGGTTACACAGTTGATAATCTTATATAATTAGCAAGACTTATCAAGTTCCTACTTTAACACCAGTGAAAGAAGATGGAATCATTCTGGGATAAAAGTCGTTAGACTGGAATTTGCAGCTTCATCAGTTATTCATATTATGACTTTGAACTTAACAGGAAAAATCCTTAGTCTGTTTGACCCTTAGCTTCATCCTCTATCAAATTGACATGGGAATTGCTTAGGTTTTTCTCTTGCTAATGACAAGGTTAAATAGGTCCCTGCAGTGGTTGGGCAGCCTGTTCTGGCTAAGATCCCAAGCTTTCTAAAATGCCAGGAAAATCCTGGAGAGAGACTCTAAAACTGCTAACAGATTCTGCAGAGATCCTAAGAACAGCCTTCACAGATGCAACTTCATATTCACAGCTTTCTCTAATGGCAACAAGGTGTAGGAGACAGGGCTGTATCAGGAGACTGAAGTCGTTAACTGTGCATCGACCAACAGGAAGAACATGTACCAGAGAGCATAGTCTTTGCCATCCATTAGCATCGATTTTTAACAATTGTTACTGTGTGTCATATAGCAAATAGCAGGTTGATTCCTAGATCCGTATCTCTGTTTTTATGGGCCTTTAGGTCCCTACAAGTAAAAAACAAAGACCCAAACCTAACTAAATTAATCTAACAAGTATTTAGTAGGTATTCTTTGGGACATAGGATTATGTAGTATCAGAGGATTTCTGTAATGCTGGTTTATGAATGATTATCTATTAATCAATTTCCTTGTCAAGTATAAGAATGAAGGAAGAAGAAACTAGGAAATTATCGTACTCTACCATTTCATGAAAAAATGAATAGAGTTGCTGGACATACTTATAAAATCATATAAGTACTGATTCATGTAATTAAAATTATAATGCCTACTAAAAGTCTGTTTAGAAGTAGTTGTGTTGCCGAAAAACAGGTCTCTGCTTACCATAGCTGAATATAAGTATGGAGACAGAGTCTTGGAGGAGAAGAAAGGAGTAGCTTTATTGCTTTCCTTGGCAAAGGGCACCACAGCAAGCTAATGCTTTCAAGACTGTGTCCCCCTTCTTGGGAAGTTGGAAGAGGTCTTATAGTTTTAGGATGGAAAATGGGACTGAAGATAAGGGTCAAGGTTGATGTGGTCCTGCATTCTTCTCCTCCTCCTAGGGGCATTGAGATCATTAGGGCTGGCATCAAGTGGTTCCAAGACAGGTTCTGATGCTCCTTGAGATCATCTTCTGGTGACATTCTTTCTGGAATGAAGACTGTTGCCCTGGAAGAGTAAACATCAGGTGTAGCTGGAGGGCAATCATTTTCAAAAAGCAATTAAGCAAGAAAGAGAGAAGAAATGGTAGGTTAAATGGGTGAGAGAACAAGGGCTGGATAAGGGCTACCATAATGGGGAGTCTCAGTTAGTTTTTCCTACAGCAGTTGTGTGTTGATTATTAGATTGAAAATATGTTTCCATTAATACTAAACAATGTATCAATATAAGGAAGACTTAGACTATATATCTGATGAGCTTAATTGTGTCCCTCTCTAAATCCATATAACCCCAATACTTCTTACTGGAGAGAGAGCCTCTGGAGAGATGACTGTGCTGTGTTCAGTTTTATCTCACTTGTTGGACCATGTGTAGCCCACCAGGCTCCTCTCTCCATGGATTTTCCAGGCAAGAATACTTGAGTGGGTGGCCATTTCCTACTCCGAGGGACCTTTCTGACCCAGGGATCAAACCTGCCTCTCTTGAGTCTCCTGTATTGTCAGGCAGATTCTTGACTGCTGTGCCACCTGTGATGCCTAAATGGAAATGAGGCTGTTGGGGGCCCTAATCCATTGTGACTGGTATTGAAACCGAATAGGATCAAATGCAATGGCACCCCACTCCAGTACTCTTGCCTGGAAAATCCCATGGATGGAGGAGCCTGGTAGGCTGCAGTCCATGGGGTCGCTAAGAGTCAGACGCGACTGAGCGACTTCACTTTCACTTTTCACTTTCATGCATTGGAGAAGGAAATGGCAACCCACTCCAGTGTTCTTGCCTGGAGAATCCCAGGGACGGGGGAGCCTGGTAGGCTGCCGTCTCTGGGGTCGCACAGAGTCGGACACGACTGAAGCGACTTAGCAGCAGCAGCAGCAGGACCAAATGGGGTGCCTGAGCACAAAAGTCTTTCTTTGTTCCCTGAGTTCCAAAGGATAGGTTCAAACATTTGCTAATCAGGAATGGGAGGGGATGCAGAAAAAAGGGAAGAACAGTCAAGAAACAATAGTACAGCCTTGGGGCAGTGTCCTGGTTCTTCCTCAAGAGGTATTCACAACAATATCTTTGAGCTCTTCTGCAGAACTAAAATCTCCACCAAATAGAAGATGTTCCAGAGAGGAAGTCACAGTTCAGTAACCTGGAGAACCAAGAACCACAGATTATGAGACCATAAGATGCCAGGAGATCTCAGATTAAAGGAATACAGAGCTTGCATGCAGCCTGGTCCTTAGAAGCAACCCTGTCCCTTGGCTATAAAACTCCCCACAAACCCCACCAGTTTGGGACAGAGTTTTGGGGGCATGAACCTGCTGTGTCTACCTTTGCCTATCAAAAGTGAAAGTGAAAGTAAAGTTGCTCAGTCTCGTCTGACTCTTTGTGACCCCATGGATTGTAGCCTACCAGGCTCCTTTGTCCATGGGATTTTCCAGGCAAGAGTATTGGAATCGGTTGCCATTTCCTTCTCCGGGGGATCTTCCTGACCCAAGGATTAAACCCGGGTCTCCCTCATTGTAGGCAGATGCTTTTACAGTCTGAGTCACCAGGGAAGTCCTATCAAAGCAATAAGTCTATTCTTTACTACTTCACCCAAAACTCTGTCTCCAGGATTTTACTCAGTACCAGTGCGTACAAAGGCTAAGTTTTGGCATCAGTATCCTTATAAAAAGAGGAAATCTGGACACACTAAGAGATACCAAAGGCACACGTGTATGCACAGATTGATGGCCACATGAAGAGGTGGCAGGGAGGTGGCCATCTGCAAGCCAAGAAGAGAGACTTCAGGAGAAACTTCGTTGGCAACTTAATCTTGAACTTTCATCCTCCAGAACTGTGAGAAAATAGATTTCTTTTGTTTAAGACACCGAGATTGTGGTATTTTGCTATGGCAGGCTTAGTAAACTAATACAATAGTATTAATGTTGTATTTCCTTACTATTTTCCTTAATAGTATTTCCTTACTATTTTCCTTAATAGTAAGGAAAAGCAACCATTTGGAAGATAGAAAATTAAGAGGACTTTAGGAATACTGCAGGTAACAAATGTAATAAAATTGAAGGAAAAAAATTTCCTAGAAAATAAATAGTCCTTACTCATTATATTTCTGTGTTTCCTTAAAGATTCTCTTTAAATGTCAATTAAACTATATTTATCAGTTTTTAAAACGTCTTGGAGACTATAAGGACGGCTTCAAATTTTTATAGAATGTTAATGTTAAATTCTTTCAGAGTGACTAAAGATGGAAATAATACAATATACAAATGTGAATCTTCAGATTTCAAAATGAAACAAACCATCAAACCATAGAATTAGGAAATTAAGAAAAAATATCAGGAGAATTTTAACAGAATGGCTATAGTAAATAAAAGACAAAGGAAACACTGTTTCAAAATCTCATTATTTCCAGAATGGCAGTGTAAGGAGATCTAAGGACCCAGTGCCCTTACTAAAGCAACCATAAGTAGTAGGTAGTAATAATTGAACAATATAATCAACATAGGATTGAACTGACACTACTCACTATTCCACTCAACAGAGCAAATACATAACTTGTTCAAGCACCTGTGAAAAACAAACAAAACCACAACTCCCCCAAGCTGCTAGATATATCTATGTTTATTCTGCTCATGAAAAAGTGAAACTGAAGTCGCTCAGTCATGTCCAACTCTCTGCAACCCCATGGGGGTTTGGTAGGCCATGGACTGTGGCCTACCACGCTCCTCCATCCATGGGATTTTCCAGGCAAGAATACTGGAGTGGGTTGCCATTTCCTTCTCCAGAGGATCTTCCCAACCCAAGGATCGAACCCAGGTCTCCTTAATTGTAGGCAGACGCTTTACCTTCTGAGCCACCAGGGAAGCCCCTAATTTGCTCATACATATATTCAAATGTGTATTATATTTATACACACATTTAGATAGATATCCATATATCTATATCTGTTTGTGTGTGTTCTCAGTTGCTTAGTTGTGTTCGACTCTTGTGACTCCCCAGACTGTAGCCCACCAGGTTCCTTTGTCCATGGAATTCTCCAGGCAAGAATACCGGAGCGGGTTGCCATTTCCTACGCCAGGGGATCCTCCCGAGTCGGGGACTGAATCCGCGTTTCTTGCACCTTCTGTATTGGCAGGCAGGGTCTTTACAACTGCGCCACCTAGGGGCTATGTATGCTGCTGCTAAGTCGCTTCAGTCTTGACCGACTCTGCGCGACCCCATAGACGGCAGCCTACCAGGCCCCGCAGTCCCTGGGATTCTCCAGGCAAGAACAGTGGAGTGGGTTGCCATTTCCTCCTCCAATGCATGAAAGTGAAAAGTGAAAGTGAAGTCGCTCAGTCGTGTCTGACTCTTAGCGACCCCATGGACTGCAGCCTACCAGGCTCCTCCGTCCATGGGATTTTCCAGACAAGAGTACTGGAGTGGGGTGTCATTGCCTTCTCCCGGGGCTATATCTATCCATGTCTATATCTATGTCTATATCTATTCAAAATCACTGCAGATGGTGATTGCAGCCATGAAATTAAAAGACGCTTACTCCTTGGAAGGAAAGTTATGACCAATCTAGATAGCATATCGGAGAAGGCAATGGCAACCCACTCGAGTACTCTTGCCTGGAAAATCCCATGGATGGAGGAGCCTGGTAGGCTGCAGTCCATGGAGTTGCTAAGAGTCAGACACTACTGAGCGACCTCACTTTCACTTTTCACTTTCATGCATTGGAGAAGAAAATGGCAACCCACTCCAGTGTTCTTGCCTGGAGAATCCTAGGGAAGGCGGAGCCTGGTGGGGTGCCGTCTATGGGGTCGCACAGAATCGGACAGGACTGAAGCGACTTAGCAGCAGCAGCAGCAGATAGCATATTCAAAACCAGAGACATTACTTTGCCAACAAAGGTCCGTCTAGTCACGGCTATGGTTTTTCCAGTGGTCATGTATGGATGTGAGAGTTGGACTGTGAAGAAAGCTGAGCGCAGAAGAATTGATGCTTTTGAACTGTGGTGTTGGAGAAGACTCTTGAGAGTCCCTTGGACTGCAAGAAGATCCAATCAGTCCATCCTAAAGGAGTTCAGTCGTGGGTGTTCATTGGAAGGACTGACGCTGAAGCTGAAACTCCAATACTTTGGCCACCTCATGCACAGAGTTGACTCATTGGAAAAGACCCTGATGCTGGGAGGGGTTGAGGGCAGGAGGAGAAGGGGCCAACAGAGGATGAGATGGCTGGATGGCATCACCGACTCCATGCACATGAGTTTGGGTGAACTCTGGGAGTTGGTGATAGACAGGGAGGCCTGGCGTGCTCTGATTCGTGGGGTCGCAAGGAGTTGAACACGACTGAGAGACTGAACTGAACTGAACTGAACTGATACTATCTCTAGCGCCCAAGAATATATTGATACGTAAAAAGAAAATATGATTAAAACAGCAGTCTGATTACCAAATTTTTCAAATAGCTACATGAAACAGTAAAGATTAAGTATAATCTTCCAATTTCACAAAATTTTCTCAGAGAAGTTAGGCAACTTTCCCAGTGTCACTCAGCAAGCAAATGGCAGAACAAGGATCAGACTCCTTCATCTCCTGACTTCAGGTTTCATGCTGCTTCTCCAGTCTAAACTGCACTACAGCCTTTTTCCGATTAACATGACAGAAGGCACATTCCCATTTACTGTGCAGTTCTATTTAGTTTATGCCTATCGTTTGGAATCTTCATTGAAATGGCAAAAGAAGCAGAGAACCTATCAAAGCAGTTTTTCTCAGTGTGGGTGGCTGTCTGAAGGGCTTTGTCTACTTACACTGTAACGAAGTGTGACACAAAGGTCAGATGATAGACATAATTTTCACCTACAGAAATTTGCACTAAGGGATTTTTTTTTGTACTAATTATTTGTACTAAGGGATATTTTTACTTGTAACAGAAGCTGTCTCAGTGGGTAAAGAATGCCTGCCATGCAGGAGACACTGGAGATGCAGGTTACATCCCTAGGTCAAGAAGATCCTGCGGAGGAGGAAAATGGCAACCCACTCCAGTATTTTTGCCTGAAAAATCCAATGGACAGAGGAGCCTGGCAGGCAACAGTCTTTGGGGTTGCAAAAGAGTCAGACACGACTGAATAACTAAGCACGCATGCACTACTTTCCTTCCTTACAAAGCGATGATTGTGAACCTTTGAAACAATTACTTAAATATATGTGTGTGCGGGTGGAGGATTTGAAAATCAAACCACATAGTTCAGCTAAATATAGCTTTTGTCAGGAGAAGTAATTTGTAAGCAAATAAAAATTAAGAACTAGAATTCACTGTAGATGATAACTTGGAAATACTGTCTACTCTTTCCAGGGAATTTTCAGGCTGCGACCATTGTACATCAGTCCACACTGACCCAGTGATGTGTAACTCTTGAAAGATATCACCACTACAGAGAAAAAATGGATACATCATTCTACTTTATAACGTGGTTCTTAAAAATGTAAAAACAATATAAACTAATCAAGCTTGAAAGCCTTTGGGGTTCAACTTAAAACAGGAGTTTAGTCTTTTGTGAATGATTCATCCACATTACCTATAAACGAAAAGGGTCTGCCATTTTCATTCTGGTCAAGGATAGCATTACTTATTATGGTACTATCTGTGTGGATGAATGTACATGAAATGTCCAATCTGCACCCCTTTCCCTCTTCTACTTAGCATTTCTGGGCAGTGGTGGATCCCAATTTGTAAGTTATCTTACTCTTTGTCATCATGCTTTTCTTTTTTCCTTCAGAATCTGAGTATCTTGTCTGAAATTGAATCTGTTGCTCAACATTTTGAATTTAATACAAATATCATTTTCCCTCAGTTATATGTGTGGCTACATGTACTTTTACATTCATCAATTAGCTGTTCATGGAAGTTTGCTGTCTTTTACGAGGATATTTATGTTTAATTTGGCCCTTACTGGTCCCTTTGGACTTTTTGTTGATATCATATATATAAAATATTGGCAGAGAAATTCATAATCAAATTTCTGATAGTCAATATTTTCTTGTTTGAAAAGAAAAAGTGTTCAATTTGGGCAGTGCATCGTAGGCCACATGTCACACAGGGTACCCTGGATGTATGAGTTACATACTTGCTCTGTTTCTTATTTAATAATATTAACTGTGCAACCAGTAATATAGTAGACCAATAAATACAGTATGAACTTTTAAATTTAAATGTGTAGGAGGTGCTTCCTGCCTGAATACAATATTTTAAAACTTTGCATTATTCCATTAGGAAATATTTATTGAGTCGCCTCTATAAAGAAATTGCAGGAGCCCATTAAATATGCTTTTAGGTTTCAGATCGTGAGTTTCAAATGAAACAAGTCAATATAGCTTTATCTTGTTTGACACCCCCCCACCCCAACTAGCTTCTATGCATAGTTATTCATGTATCATGCTGAAAGAAATCATGAGGGGACTAGGGGGAAGAATTTATCCCATAGGAAAAATAAAGCAAAGTGAAACAAACTCTAAAATAGGAAAAAAGGAAGAACCTGTTAAAATTGTGTATTTTGTTTTCATAGAACAGGTGTCCATACACTTCCCCATACCCTCCATGAGCATTAACTTAAAGGAACTTTGGTATTTAATCAGCAACAGGCTTTGTTCTCTTTGGGTAACTTGGGGAACATTACCATAGGCCTTGTGAAGATAATGACGTTCTCCCTTATTTAAAAAACACAAACAAAACTACAGTGTTGTTTCTTGGCATTCCAGCAGTGAGGACTCTTGATCAACTGATACAGGTACTTGTCAGTAGCACAAAGATAGTGTAGACATTTAATAGCTATTGTAGAGCTTTGAGAGAGATAGCAGGGCTATTAGAACCAGAGAAAGCATAAGGTACTTCATGGTGGGTTAGTCCTCATTTTGTCACCTATACATACAGAAAATGCTTATTAATTCTCGGATTAACCAGTACATCTAGTTTCCACATAATGCCATGCAACAAAGAGTTTACAGCATTTTGCAGTCATTTTCAAAGGAGATACAGAAAAATCATGTAGGATGGAAGATGCTCAGAATATGCTAAGACTATTTCTCCAGGCTGCAAAGAGAAAGGACACTGAACTCATAAATTTTAGCAACAATTAGGCCTTTGTACTATGTCATTAGAGTCTATTAGATGTGTATCTTTACTTCCGCACAGGCTCATTCCTCACTGCTGGCAAATTTATTAGACATATTACCCAGGATTATAAAGGAAAGCACTTTTTTTTCCATTGTTATGCTTACAGGATAAAAAAAAATTTTTTTTCACCTTGAGCCACTGGAAACAAATCAAAGTAAGAAATATAAGTTACTCCAAAGAGAGGTCTGAACATAGTTCAGAAATAAGGAACAGGAATGAAAATGAGACATGTGTATATTTCACTTCTTGATTCAAAATAAGCCTTCCCTAAAAATCCTAAATACAGCTCTACTATTGCCTGGAGAACCCCAGGGACGGGGGAGCCTGGTGGGCTACCGTCTATGGGGTCGCACAGAGTCAGACACGACTGAGGCGACTTAGCAGCAGCATTGCCTTCAATGTCACTTTTTTTTGGTACTGTGCCTCACAGTTTTTGTATCCTAACCTCAACTCTACCAGATCAAGTCAACTTTAAGTTTAGAATTGTAAGAAAAATTAAAGTAAATAAACTATATATTCTGGTTGCATATATTGGAACTTTGTTTTAAGTCTGGCTATTCATTGGGCTTCCCTGGTGGCTCAGACTGTAAAGAATCTGCCTACAATGCGGGAGACCTGGGTTCAATCCTCGGGTGGGGAAGATCCCCTGGAGGAGGGCATGGTAACCCACTCCAGTATTCTTGCTTGGAGAATCCCCATGGACAGAGGAGCCTGGTAGGCTATAGTCTGTGGGGTGGCAAAGAGTCAGACATGACCAAGTGACTGAGCACATTCATTGGGTGCATAGGGAGGTTGTATTCATTGGGTAACTGGGATGGACCCTGAGACAACAGAATTGATGCCGGGTATAAAGAACACATGTATACCTGTGGCGGATTCATTTTGATATTTGGCAAAACTAATACAGTTATGTAAAGTTTAAAAATAAAATAAAATTAAAAAAAACAAAACAAAACAAACAAACAAACAAAAAACATAAAGCTAAGCAATTAAAAGACACTTACTCCTTGGAAGGAAAGTTATGACCAACCTAGATAGCATATTCAAAAGCAGAGACATTACTTTGCCAACAAAGGTTCGTCTAGTCAAGGCTATGGTTTTTCCAGTGGTCACGTATGGATGTGAGAGTTGGACTGTGAAGAAGGCTGAGCACCAAAGAATTGATGCTTTTGAACTGTGGTGTTGGAGAAGACTCTTGAGAGTCCCTTGGACTGCAAGGAGATCCAACCAGTCCATTCTGAAGGAGATCAGCCCTGGGATTTCTTTGGAAGGAATGATGCTAAAGCTGAAACTCCAGTACTTTGGCCACCTGATGCGAAGAGTTGACTCATTGGAAAAGACTCTGATGCTGGGAGGGATTGGGGGTAGGAGGAGAAGGGGACGACAGAGGATGAGATGGCTGGATGGCATCACTGACTCGATGGACGTGAGTCTGAGTGAACTCCGGGAGTTGGTGATGGACAGGGAGGCCTGGAGTGCTGCGATTCATGGGGTCGCAAACAGTCGGACACGACTGAGTGACTGATCTGATCTGATCTGATCTGATAAAGCTAAGGCAGAGCCTGGCCTTCAATAGGTGGCTCGCTTATCTATGATTGGAGCCTCCCTCTACTCTGGGGTTTTCCACTGGGAAGTTAGAGTTCAGGGGAGACATTTTCAATTCTTGGTTGTCAGATCTTTTTGGCCATTCCTTCTACAAGTGTATGGAATGATAATGGAAGGAAAAATAGGAGTGTAGCTCTCTTGTCACTGAGGGTGAGAGTGGTGGGTGACACCAGGACTTGAGGTGAGAAGAGTTTAAAAATGAAATTCAAAGCAGAAGACAAGGTCTAGGGACTGCTCAAGATGGGTAGTGAGGAATACTGTAACTCAGGGGCCACGTGGGTACCAAAGGTTAGCTCTATCAGTCCTTGTCTGATTTAAGGAAACGTAGGGAGCAAAACAGGAGCCTAGAAAGTTTCTATATTATTATACTGCTTCATATCAAATCACAAAGATTACAAGAGTGAAAGCAAACTAATCCCCTTTCTAAGTTTTATCAGTGCATTTATTGCTATAGGTTGTTTTTTCCGAGCGATATTACCATATATATCCCTGAGTCAGGAAGATGTGCTGAAGGAGAAAATAGCAACCCACTCCAATATTCTTGCCAGGCAAATTCCATGGACAAAGGAACCTGGTGGGCTACAGTCCATGGGGTTACAAAGAGTAAGACATGACTTAGTGACTGAGCACACACTCACGCAGTACCATATATTAAAGAACAACTATCTCAGAAACCTTAAATAGAATGATTCCTCTAACTATAATTCCTCTAACTATATATTCCTGTAACTATACGTGTTACTTTTGTTTTATACAAGAAACCAAGCTTCACAGAAGTTAAAGAAGTTGCCTAAGGTGACACATTAAATCGTAGACACAAGATTCAGTGTCATGGCAAAGGGTTGTGATTTTCCTGCCATGCCATGTATACTTCTATTTGCTAATTTTTGCTGGCCTGATTTTTTCATGCACCCAGGGTGCCTATTAGTCTAGTTCATCTAATCCTTAAGCTACCCTTCCACTGTTTTGATATTCTGTGGGTTGCAACGACAACTAGGATGCCCTTGAGGCAGACGTGTCCTCTTGTGTGTTCAGCGTCACGGAAACCAGTACCCAACCCACGTGGCTAAGACCCAGGGGTTGACTCTGCCACACTTCAGAGCTGCTGACAAATTGTTCACAGCTGTCTGGGATTAAAGAACTCATCTCTGAGAACTGACACTTTCTCATTCTCTTTTGAAAGACACAAGTGTGCCTCCTTTTCTTCTGCGCTTCTAAGGTTCCCTCTGCTTTGAAAATGGCCCCTACATTTGCAGTTTGGCCTCACTAATATCTCCACTCTTGCATGCTTCTCAGACTTAACTTTTATTTTTAACTGTGGCAGAATAGCTTCTCATGCCATTTGAACCCTTTCAGATGACACAAAAGAAGAGATATCATTACAGCTCTTGTGAAACGAGACTGTCGGCCACTTAGAAATGCTTCTCTGTTATTGCAATTAATTGGAAGGGGTGGCCTATTAACGCTGATGGTGGAAGAAAATGACCTCTGCATTCAACATGAAAAGGTATTGTGAACTGCTTGAGGTAGATGACTTATCAAATGATTGAGGTTAACTGATGTCAGCAGTTTTCAGAGTGTTGATATCAGAAATCAAAATGAAAGTAAAATGACATATGGAAATATATTTAGTAAACAGATAGAAGAATTTTGAAGATTGTCAGCTCTAATGAACAAATACACAAGAACTTAATTTTATTCTCACCCAAGTGCTTGCAGCAATCTTGAAACGCCACTGATGTTATCAGTTTACAAAACTAGTATTTAAAATCTTACTAAATAAAAATTCCTTTCTATGGCATTATTTTTTGATTCCTCAAAACTATTGCTGCCACAGGAGCTCCAATTACTTTTTTTCTAGAGTTGGTTATTATAAAGTTTTTAGTTTTTAATTTCCTCATGCTGCATAAAGGACCCTAAACCACAATAATTTATAATTTGTCTGGCCTACAACTGAGTACTGTTTAAGGAACTAATTGTAGAGAAGCCACATGACAATACTTAAAAGTGTTTCATGTCACACTGTGAATTTCCAAAATATTCAACAGCTTGTTCTAAATAAGTGCTAAAAAATAAATATATTGTTTGGACTACATCAGGTATTAAATCTTTTTTTTTCCTCCAACAAGCTTTTAAGAGGCCAGGGATTTCTACAGAAATAGAGTTTAAAGCATTCACTGTGCTAGCATAGTATAATTCTAGGCAAAATAACAACCTGCATCTGTGAACAGGTCACATTAGCTGTGTACATTAAAAATATACTGCCAATCACCTGTGAGATTTAAAATTTTCTAGTAATTCCATTAAAAAAAGGGAAAAATGTGAAATTAATTTAATAATATTTTGATATGTGTGTGTGTGTGTGTGTGTGTGTGCGCTCAGTTTCTAAATTGTGTCTGACTCTTTGTGACTCCATGGACTGTAGCCTACCAGGCTCCTCTGTCCATGGGATTCTCCAGGCAAGAATACTGGAGTGGGTTGCCATTTCCTCCTCCAGAGGATCTTCCTGACCCAGGGATCAAACCTGCCTCTCTTGAACTGGCAGGCAGATTCTTTATCACTGAGCTGAAAGGGAGGCCCATTTTATTAATCCAGTATGTAAAAAAAATTAACAATTCAACATGTAATCAATTTTTTACATTATTAATAAAAATCTTGCTTTTATTGGTACTAAATTTTTGAAGTTTGGTGAATATTTTATGCTTATGACACCTCTCACTTTTACTTGCAACACTTAAAATATGGCTAGTCTCAATATGGACTGGCTGTATTTTAAGTGTTAAATACTCACATATTGCTAATGGCTATTGTATTGAACAACCTATACTAATAATAGAGGTAATCTGTTAGAGGAAAGTGAAGGAGGATGTGGCCAGCAGTGCAGAGTAGTAAGACCCTGAGCTCACCTCCTGCCATGGACACACCAAAATTACAACTGTTATAGAGTAGCTATCCATGAGAATGGCCTGAAGACTAGCAGAAAGATTTTCCACAGCTGAAGTTATAAAGAAGGAACCATAGCAAGATAGGTAGGAGGGCAAAGATGTGATGCAGCCTAGACCTACACTCTGGCAGGCAAACCACAAATAGGAGGGGTAATCACTAATGCAGAGTGTGCCCCCGAGAATCAGGAGTCTGAGTGCCACATCAGGCAGTTGGCTTGGGGCCCCTGCAAGGGAAAGAGGAGCCCCTATAATGTCTGGCTCTGAAGGTCAGACTGCTTCCATGCAGGAGAGATGGAGGGCTTTATGAAACAGAGACTCTGCTCTTAAAGGGCACATGCAAACTCTCACATATGCTGAGTCCCAGCACAGAAGCAATAATCTGAAGCTCTTTACTGATCTTGGAGAGACTCCTGGCAAAGTGACAGGAAATTGGTACTCCCTCTGAGAACACAGATGTTGGAGACAGTCGTTTGGGGAAGTTTGTGGTACCGTGAAGAAGCTGGTGTTGACAAGTGCCATTTTGGAGTCTTCTTGTGCAGCCTATTAATGCTGGGGGCTTTCCCACCCATCAGTGGGCCAGCACCAGTCCCAACACCCACCAAACCTTGTAGCCAACTGCTTAGAGAACTGCCCCTTCCCACTGGCAGGTTGGCACCAACTCCAGATATGTCCATCATAGAAGGGCCCATGCAATTCACATAGGGAGTGCCACAGAGCGTATAGCTCTGGTGATTAAAGGGAAGTGTGCTGCTGGGGCCTATAGCATATTTCCTACATATGCTAAGATTAGGAAATGTTAACTTCTCTAAGTAGGACATGTAACTAACCTATCTAATAAATAGAAATAAATACAGAGAATTAGGGGGAAATGAGGAAACAGAGGAATATGTTCTAAATGAAGGAAAAAGCAAAACCTCAGAAGAAGAACTAAGCAAAGTGAAGATAAGTGATTTACTTGCTAAAGGGTTCAAGGTAATGATCATAAAGATGTGCAACAAAGTTGGGAGAAGAATTGATGCAAATAGTGATAATTTTAACAAAATGTTAAGAAATATAAAAAAAGAGCTAGATAGAGCTGAAGAATACAGTAAATGAGATTAAAAAAAAATACACAGTAAGACACAAAAGCAGTAGATTAGACGGTACAGAGGAATGGATCAGCAAAATGGAAGACAAACTAGTGGAAATCATCTGAGCTGAAGAGAGAGAGAGAAAAAGAAAAAGAACTAAAATAAATGAGAATAAGAGATCTTGGTACAATGTCACACGTAATAACATTTGCATTATGAGGAGGAGTGTCAGAAGGTGAAGAGAGAGACAGAAAGAAAAGGGCAAAGAGCTTATTTAAAGAAATAGTAGCTAAAAGCTTTGCTAACATTTTAGAGAGGCAGAAAAAGGAGGAAGATATTCAGGTTCAGGAAACACAGAGAATCTCAAACAAGACAAAACCAAAAAGGTCTACACCAAGACACATTATAATTAAAATGGCAAAAATAAAAGGCAAAGAGAGAACCTTAAAAGCAGGAAGATAAAAACTGCTAGTTATGTACGAGGGAACTCCTGTAAGATTATCAGCTAGCTTTGCTCAAAAAACTTGTAGGCCAGAAGGGAATGGCACAAAATGTTCAAAGTGATGAAAGTAAAACAAAACAAAACAGAAAAAACAACCCCTTATACCCATCAAGGCTGTCATTCAGACTTGAAGATGAGATAGAGTGTTGCTGCTGCTGCTGCTGCTAAGTCACTTCAGTTATGTCCAACTCTGTGCGACCCCGTAGACGGTAGCCCGCCGGGCACCCCCGTCCCTGGGGTTCTCCAGGCAGGAACACTGCGGTGGGTTCCCATTTCCTTCTCCAATGCATGAAAGTGAAAAGTGAAAGTGAAGTCGCTCAGTCGTGTCTGACTCTTAGCGACCCCATGGACTGCAGCCTACCAGGCTCCTCCGTCCATGGGATTTTCCAGGCAAGAGTACCAGAGTGGAGTGCCATTGCCTTCTCCCGAGGGTTAAGCAAACTCAAAAAATTTCAGTAGCACTAAGCCAGCTTTATAAGAAATATTAAAGGGACTTCTCTAAACAGAAAAGACCATAAATGGAAATATGAAAATTACAAAAGGAAGATTCTCATTGGTAAAAGCAAACGTATGCAAATGTAGCAGATCAACCACTTACAAAGCTATGAGGAAGGTTAGAAGATAAAAGTAGTAAAATCAGCTATATCCACAATTAGTAGTTAAGGGGATACAGAAAACTAAAAGACGTAAAATATGATATGAAAAGCATCAAACCTGGAAGGGAGAGTAAAAAACGAAGGGTGGTTAGAATCCATTTAAATTGAAGGGGTCACCAGCTTGAAATTGTGTTTGTGCACATGCTCAGTTGCTGCAGTTGTGTCTGACTCTGTGTGACCCTATGGACTGTAGCCTGCCAGGCTCCTCTGTCCATGGGATTCTCTAGGCAAGAACACTGGAGTGGCTTGCCATGTCCTTCTCCAGGGAACTTCCAGACCCAGGGATCAAATCTGTGTCTCTTGCATTGGCAGACAGGTTCTTTACCACTAGTGCCACCTAGGAAGCTCAACTGAAAAGTATATATACTTATAATTGTTTATATATGTATATGTATATGTATGTGTATATACATATATATATGGATGTATTTATTGCTATATATGTACCTCATGGGGACCACAAACCAAAAAGCTATAATAAATACATACAGACACACACACAAAGAGAAAGGAATTCAAATCTAACACTCAAAGACAATGACAAGGAACAGCAAAAGAAAAAACAAAAAGGAACTACAAAAGCAACCAGAAAGTAATTTAAAAAGTGGCAATAAGTACATACCTACCAAAAATTAAATGTAGGACTAAATGTTCTATTGAAAAGACAGCATGGCTAAATGAATAAAAAAATAACACCCCCATATATGCTGCTTATAAGAGACACACTCGGAGAAGGAAATGGCACCCCGCTCCAGTACTCTTGCCTGGAAAATCCCATGGATGGAGGAACCTGGTAGGCTGCAGTCCATGGGATCACTAAGAGTCAGACACGACTGAGTGACTTCACTTTCACTTTTCACTTTCATGCATTGGAGAAGGAAATGGCAACCCACTCCAGTGTTCTTGCCTGGAGAATCCCAGGGATGGGGGAGCCTGGTGGGCTGCCGTCTATGGGGTCGCACAGAGTTGGACACGACTGAAGCGACTTAGCAGCAGCAGCAGCAAGAGACTCACTTGTGACCTAGTGATGCACAGACTGAAAGTGAAGGGATACAAAAGATATTTCATGCAAGACAGCTGAGGTAGCAATACTTAATTCAGAGAAAATAGATATTAGAACAAAGACTGTAACAATAGACAAAGATGGACATTACATAATGATCAAGGGATCAATCCAATAAACAGATATAAGAATTATAAATATGCATGTACCCAACATAGGAGCACCTAAATGCATAAAGCAAGTTTTAACAAATATAAAGAGAGAAACTGACACAGTATTAGTAGGAAAATTTAACACCTCACTTACATCAAACGACAGATCATCCAGACAGAAGATGATCTGTAAAGAAATACTGGTCTTAAATGACACACTACACCAAATGGCCTTAATAGGTATCTATAGAACATTTCATCCCAAAGCAGTAAAATATGCATTCTTTTCACATGGGCTTCCCAGTGGCACAAGAAAAAACAGAAAATTAAAGGCCAATATAATATGCCTGATGAATATAGATGCAAAAATCCATAATGAAATATTAGCAAATGAAATTCAACAATACCTTAAAAGAATAATACACTATGATCAAGTTGGATTTGTTCCAGGGATACAAGGATAGTTCAGTATTCACAAATTAAACAATATGATACACTACATTAAAAAATTGAGCAATAGAAACTATATGATCATCTCAATAGATTCAGAAAAATATTTGACAAAATTCAACATTCATTTACAATAAAAGTTTCATCAAAGTGGGTATCAAGAGGACATACCTCAACATAATAAAGGTGAGGTATGGCGAATCTACAGCCAACATCATACTCAATGGTAAAAATACCTGAAAACCTCCTTTCCAAGGAAGAAGACAAGGATGCCAATGTCACCACTTTTATTCTACACAGTATTAAAAGTCCTAGTCACAGCAATGAGACCAAAAGAAAAAAAAAATCCAAATTGGAAATGAAGTAAAACTGTCACAGTTTGCAGATAGCATGATACTATATAAAAGTATTAGAACTAATAAATAGATTCAGTGAAGTTGCACATGATATAAAATTAACATACACAAGTTTGTTGCATTCCTATACACTAACAATGAAGTAGTCAAAAGTATAAGTCAAAATTATACCAAAAAGATTGAAATATCTAAGGATACATCTAACCAAAAAGGCCTGTACTCAAAACTATAACATTGATGAAATAAGTTGAAGATGAAACAATGGATAGCTATACCACGCAGATAACCATCCAAATACCAAAGGCATTTTTCACAGAAGTTGAACAAATAATTCCAAAATTTGTATGGAACCATGTTAGCCAATCTTAAGAAAGAAGAACAAAATTAGAAATATCATGCTCATTGATTTTAAATTAAACTACAAAGCTACAGTTATACAAATACTACAGTACAGGCACCAAACAAGACATCAAGATCAATTCAACTGAATAGACAGCCCAGGAATAAACTCACACTAATATGGTCAATTAATCTATGGCAAAGTAGGCAAGAATATACAATGGGAAAAGACTGGATTTTCAATAAATTGTGTTGGGAAAACTGGATGGCTATATGCAGAAGAATCAAATTGGACTACTTTCTCATACCATATAGTCAGACATGACTGAGCACACACACACATACTCATACCATATACAAAAATAAACTAAAAATGCATTAAAGACACATTTAACTTAAATTTTAGACATTAATCTGTAAAACTTCTAGAAGGAACCATAGGTGATATGCTCCTTGACATTGGTCTTAGCAATATTTCCTTGCTTAACAATGTCTATCTCCCCACACAAGGGAAACAAAAGAAAACAAACAAACAAACAAATGGGACTCCATCAAACTAAAAACCTTTCTTCACATTAAAGAAAAGTGCAAACAAAACAAAAATGTAGCCTCTTCAATAGGAGAATATATTTACAAACAATATATCTGATGAGGAATTAAAATCCAAAATATACAAGGAGCTCAACAACTCAACATCAAAAAAAACCCCAAACAACTCAGTTTTAAAAATGAGCAGAGGAACTAAATAAGCATTTTTTCAGGTAAGATATACAGATAGCCACAGATACATGAAAAGATTCTCAGCACCCCTAATCATTCAGTTCAGTTCAGTCACTCAGTCATGTCCAACTCTTTGCGACCCTATGAATCGCAGCATGCCAGGCTTCCCTGTCCATCACCAACTCCCAGAGTTCACTCAAACTCATGTCCATCGAGTCAGTGATGCCATCCAGCCATCTCATCCTCTGTCGTCCCTTTCTCCTCCTGCCCCCAGTCCCTCCCAGCATCAGAGTCTTTTCCAATGAGTCAACTCTTCACATGAGGTGGCCAAAGGACTGGAGTTTCAGCTTTAGCATCATTCCTTCCAAAGAAATCCCAGGGCTGTTCTCCTTCAGAATGGACTGGTTGGATCTCCTTGTAGTCCCTCCAAGGGACTCTCAGGAGTCTTCTCCAACACCACAGTTTCAAAGCATCAATTCTTCGGCGCTCAGCTTTCTTCACAGTCCAACTCTCACATCTATACATGACCACTGGAAAAACCATAGCCTTGACTAGACAGACCTTAGGGAAATGCAAATCAAAACCACAGTGAGATACCACCTCACACATATAAGAATTTGTGTGTGCTCAGTTTCTCAGTTGCATCCGACTCTTTCCAACCCCATGGATTGTAATCCATCAGGCTCCTCTGTCCATGGGATTCTCCAGGCAAGAATACTGTAATGGGTAGCCATTTCCCTCTCCAGGATACCATCCCAACCTAGGGATTGAACCTGGGTCTCCTGAATTGCAGGTGGATTCTTTACCATCTGAGCCACCAGGGAAGCCAAATAACTTTCTGTGCATGCTCAGTCACTTCAGTTGCATCCAACTCTTTGAGACCCCATGGACTGTAGCTGACCAGGCTCCTCTGTCCATGGAATTCTCTAGGCAAGAATACTGGAGTGGGCTGCCATTCCCTTCTTCAGGGGATCTTCCTGACCCATGGATCAAACCCAGGTCTTCTGCATTAGCAGGTGGATTCTTTACTCACTGGGCCACCAGGGAAGCCCGATCTAGCAATTTTACTTCTGGGTATTTACCCAAAGAAAGCAAAAACACTAATTTGAGAAGATATAAACATTTCAATGTTCATCACACCATTATATATGATAGCAAAGATATGAAGCAACCTGAGTGACCATCGATAGGCAAATGGATAATGATATGGTATACACACACACACACACACACACACACAATGGAATAGAGTAAGTGAAATGGATTAAAAGGAGTAAACTTCCTGTTTTATAATTAAAAGCCATAGGGATGTAATATACAGCATAAGAAATGTGGTCAACAATATTGTAATAACTTTATATAGGGACAGATCGTACTAGACTTATTATCATGGTGATCATTTCATACGTGAATGCCAAATTATTATGTATCACACCTGAAACTAAAAAATCATCTATATTTTAACTTAAAAAGAAAATAAAAAGAAGTGAGAACAGTTATTCAGAGCTCATCTTGTATTAAGCAACATTTCCAATATGTGTGTGTGTGAGTGTGTGTGTGTGTGTGTGTGTGTGTGTGTGTTAGTTCCTCAGTCATGTCTGACTCCATGTGACCCCATGGACTGTAGCCCGCCAGGTTCCTCTGGCCATGGAACTCTCCAAGCAAAATTACTGGAGTGGGTTGCCACGCCCTTCTCCAGGGGATCTTCCTGACCCAGGAATTGCAGCTGAGTCTCCTGCATTACAGGCAGAGTCTTTACCATGTGAGCTACCCAGGAAGCCCCTCCAATACAAGTAGTTCTGTTTTTTCTATGCTATAAATATTTTAGAACAACTGCTAAATTCAAGACAACATTTTGGGACTATGACAACTAAATATATTAATAAAACAAAACCAGTTCCTGTCCTCAAGGAATTTGCTCTCTGGTAATATGTAGAATTTCTGTAAACTGTACTAGCATTTGCTATTCAATGAAAATATGTCAGGAATAGTGCTCGAGCAATTAAAGTTGAATTTTTCTCTCATTGTGAAACATATCATGGAAGGTATTAGCTTGTTAAATTTTGTACAAGCAGAATAAAAATAAAAATATTTCTGAGTTATAAACTTGCTAATATGTATGGCAGGAATGATGGTAAATTTTAAATGCATTTTATAAATACCTAAAAGGTTGGGTTAAAAGAGTCTTACATTAAGTTTTTCAACTTTTTAATTTCACACTTATATGAATTTATTCATAAATTTATTTCATAATTATTATTATTTAATAGGAAATTCTAATCAAGCAGTAGTGGCCTAGTTTTTCTAGCCATTGAACTAAAAATTATTGAAAAAATGAAAAACTGTTTTCTGAAAAAAAATTGCTTTCTGAAACACCATATTAAACACTGTGTTAATTATTATCAGGAAAAAAATAACTGGACACAGATCCCACTTTCAAGACAATTCTATATTTAATTTTTAAAATGGGACCTGTAAGCAACTAAAGTGTATATTGCTGTATATTGTCACCCTCCTTATTTAACTTATATGCAGAGTACATCATGAGAAACGCTGGGCTGGAAGCACAAGCTGGAATCAAGATTGCCAGGAGAAATATCAATAACCTCAGATATGCAGATGATACCACCCTTATGGCAGAAAGTGAAGAGGAACTAAAAAGCCTCTTGAGGAAAGTGAAAGAGGATAGTGAAAAAGTTGGCTTAAAGCTCAACATTCAGAAAACAAAGATCATGGCATCCGGTCCCATCACTTCATGGGAAATAGATGGGGAAACAGTGGAAACACTGTCAGACTTTATTTTTTGGGGCTCCAAAATCACTGCAGATGGTGACTGCAGTCATGAAATTAAAAGACGCTTACTCCTTGGAAGGAAAGTTATTATCAACCTAGATAGCATATTCAAAAGCAGAGACATTACTTTGCCAACAAAGGTCCGTCTAGTCAAGGCTATGGTTTTTCCATTAGTCATGTATGGATGTGAGAGTTGGACTGTGAAGAAAGCTGAGCGCCAAAGAATTGATGCTTTTGAATTGTGGTGTTGGAGAAAACTCTTGAGAGTCCCTTGGAGGGACTGCGAGGAGATCCAACCAGTTCATTCTAAAGGAGATCAGTTCTGGGTGTTCACTGGAAGGACTGATGCTAAGCTGAAACTCCAGTACTTTGGCCACCTGATGTGAAGAGTTGACTCATTGGAAAAGACCCTGATGCTGGGAGGGATTTGGGGCAGGAGGAGAAGGGGACAACAGAGGATGAGATGGCTGGATGGCATCACCGACTCGATGGACATGAGTTTGAGTAAACTCCAGGAATTGGTGATGGACAGGGAGGCCTGGTGTGCTATGATTCATGGGGTCGCAAAGAGTCGGACACGACTGAGTGACTGAACTGGACTGAAGCAGCTAAATATTGCCAGGAAGGAGGTGACAGGTGTTTTAAGAAAGCCAGGAAGGTCCTATACATGTTCATCAGAATGAAAGAAAACAGATGAGAAATTAGTGTTGAATTAAAAAAAACAAAAACAAAAAAACAACCCTGATGTTTTAATCTGAAAACGTGTGAAAAATAAATATATTATTTGAAACCACTTCAGCTATCTACGATCATTTCCTTCTTCTCTGGATGAGCCTTTTCCTCTTCCGCTTCTCCTTTCAAGATGCTTAAATATAGGAGGAGGAAGGGGTTTACAAGTCCTCATGGTAATAGAAAAAAGCAGGATTGTTATGGACTGAATTGTGTTAAAACTCCTTCAGTTCCTACGCTGAAGTCTTAATCTCCAAGGTGACTGAATTTGGAGAAAGGGCCTTAAGGAGGTAATTAAGGTTAAGTGAGGTCATAAGTGTTAGCCCTATTCTGATAAAACTAATGTCCTGATAAGACTGATGTCCTTATAAGATGATGAAGAGACACCCCAGAGAACTCTCTCTGTCTTTGTACATAAGCACAGAAGAAAGACCAGGTGAACACACAGCGAGAAGGCAACCATCTTCAAGCCAGGGAGAGAGCTCTCACCAGAAACCAACCCTGATGGCACCATGATTTTGGATTTCAGCCCCTGGAACTGTAAGAAAATACATTTCTCTAGTACTGCCACTAGTCTGGATATCTGCCATATCATTATGGCAGCCTTAGCCAATTAATGCATGGTTCCATGGAAGGAGGTGCTAATGTTGACTGGTTGTAACATTCACATAAGTTTGTTTTTCTGGAGTGATGTTAGAGTATGGTGGTGGTAAGGGTAACAATCTTTGGGTCCTGGAAATACTGACAGGCATACTCTTAACCCTCACTTTATTTAGACTTCTTATCTCTATAGGATTTTCTTTCAATGGCAACAGGTGTTTAATTTTCAAAACTACAATCCCAGGAAGGAGAAAAAGTGGAAAGTACAAGAGAGTAGAAGAAAGAGGTGAAGAGAAAGATAAGAAAAGCTAGTAAAAACTTGATTCTTGTATATAGTGACTTAGAAAATGCATGATAGCACAGATGCATTTCTGCTATGTGGAAACAGACATGCTAAATACTAAATGATTAGAAAGCTAGAATCTTGGTACATACCATGCCAACTCAAACTACTAATAGAAAGTATTTATATGTACTAATTCTGTTTAATAGTGACATTTATTTACTATATACCAGAACTTAAGCCAAAAATTTTTACATATTTCTGTTTATTGAATTCTTATAAGAAGCTTATAAGTGAGTCATTCCTAGCATCTCATTTAGCAGGTGAGGTGTAAGAGGTGTTTAGAATGTCACAGTATTCAGTGATAGAACTAGGATTTAAATCCAGGTATACCTTAAGTCTGAAGTCTTGGCCACTACAATTGTGTGTTCTCTTAGAAACAAATGGAGAAATGAATATACTTTTAATATGACTTCTCCAAATAAGGTGGTAACATTTGGCATCTTAACCTCATAAAGCTGAGTATTTCTGATATGTTATATAGATGATTGTGATATTTAGTGGTCAATATGTGTATGTTTGGAAGTACATTCTAAAAGAATTATAATTAAAGATTAATCATAATTAAAATGTTTTGTAAGTTTTTGGCCAAAAAACAAAGGAAAATAAACAAGGTACTAATAAATCTCTTCCCGGGGTCCTTTTCTGGTTTCGCTGTTTTATCAGATGACATGGAACATTATTTTAAAATTCCAAGGCAGAATGAAATAACTTACCCACTTATCAAAAGAGAGCCATGTTTAAAGTATGGCCTTTTCAGAAATCATACTCTGAGAGACAATGTTTCTAAATTTTCATTAAAAAAATTGTCTTTAATGGCAGGTTCTAAAATTTTTACTGTGTTCTTTTAAATTTGTTTTTCTATTTTTCTCAAAAGGATATGCAGTTACTAATTTTACATGTAATCTATCTGAGTTTCGTTTGAGGATTTATCTCAATAACTCTGCCAAGATTTATTTTTCACATCCTGATAGTCTTATCAAACAAAGAGAGAGCAGGACTTGTCTCCTGATTACCAAGAAAGGAAACATCCAGGTTGGTTTCAGTCTATTCACAACATGTTGTTAAAGGGGAAGCTGGTTATTAAAGGGAGTTTGAAGGGAAAGCTATAAATTCTTTAGACTGTCATAGTTTATGGAATTGGAGAGATTCTTACCCACAAAACACCAAATCAGTGATTTTTGTATCCTACAAGTCTCACTGCTACATTTATATATCTGTTCAAACCTAATCATAGCAATACCAAGGCACAGAAGTAAATTGGAAAGGGAATTAATTACTCTCAACTCAGCTTAAACTACTACTTCAGGGTTATGAATAAGTATTAAAGCATTAACTATGAAAATAAACAAAAAAACTTTAGCTTATTAAATGGAGATAAATAAATTTTTTTCCTGAACAGAATTTCTCTAAAAGTGTTTCACAGAACAGAAGAACATTAATCTCCTTTTCAGGCTCTCATAAATTGGAGAAACTATCATAGGGGCATTCCAGATGGCACTAGTGGTAAAGAACCCACCTGCCAATGCAAGAGACATAAGAGATGTGGGTCTGGAAGATCCCCTGGGGAAGAGAATGGCTAACCACTCCAGTATTTTCACCTGGAGAATCCCATGGACAGAGGAGCCTGGTAGGCTATGGTCCATAAGGTTGCAAAAGAGTTGGATATGACTGAAGGAACTTAGCACTCACATACTATAGTTCACCACTCTCTTGGAGATTAACAAGTAGTAGTTTTAAAGAGGCTTGTAGTTAGAGAACCACTTTAAACTCACTTAGCTTGAGTTTTTTCATCTTCTTGGGGCACAGAACTTTTTTGGAATCCTACTAACAATATTTCTGGCACATGCCCAGGGTAATGTTACTACAACCTTATCATTCCAATTCTGTTTTAGGAATATTAGATTATAATGCTGCTTCTGCTGCTGCTGCTAAGTCGCTTCAGTCGTGTCCGACTCTGTGCGACCCCATAGACGGCCGCCCATCAGGCTCCCCTGTCCCTGGGATTCTCCAGGCAAGAACACTGGAGTGGGTTGCCATTTCCTTCTTCAATGCGTGAAAGTGAAAAGTGAAAATTGAAAGGGAAGTCGTTCAGTCGTGTCCGACTCTTAGCGACCCCATGGACTGCAGCCCACCAGGCTCCTCCATCCATAGGATTTTCCAGGCAAGAGTACTGGAGTGGGGTGCCATTGCCTTCTACTAAATTAATTTAACCAAACATTTTGCTTTTCAGCTGAGAGGACTTGACCAAAAAGTGAACCATTGGAAAGTAGTTGTCAGAATTTGATTTTTCAAAAAAGAATTTAAAAAAAAGATAACACATAGAAATAAAACTGGGCATCTCGTCAGAGGCCAGATCACCCAGGGCCTTATAAATAATATGACCTTTCATCCTGAGCAGGATTGTGTGTACTGTTTCCGTGTAATTATTAGTAATGTTCTCCTTTACTCTAAAATGTCCTGCTATGCACAATAAATTACATATTCATTCACTTATGTGCTACTCTAAAAATCCAATGAGTCTGTCATATGCGCTGCTGCTGCTGCTAAGTCACTTCAGTGGTGTCCGACTCTGTGTGACCCCATGGATGGCAGCCCACCAGGCTCCCCCGTCCCTGGGATTCCCCAGGCAAGAATACTGGAGTGGGTTGCCATTTCCTTCTGCAATGCGTGAAAGTGAAAAGTGAAAGCGAAGTCGCTCAGTCATGTCTGACTCTCAGCGACCCCATGGAATGCAGCCTACCAGGCTCCTCCATCCATGGGATTTTCCAGGCAAGAGTACTGGAATGGGGTGCCATTGCCTTCTCCGGTCATATGCGCAGGATTCTGCTTTTATCTTTAGTTGAGGAGTGGGGGAGCGGGATAGTGTGCAATAAGGCCAGTATGAGTTAACCTAAAATGTTGGGGCCTCAAATAAAAATTTGGAAGAAAGTTATGGTGAATGTTGCTAGATAAATTTTAATGTCAAAACATGAATGGCTAAATAATAATTAAGAGAATGGAGCAGAAGTTTAGATAAATTAGGAAGCTTGTTTGTTAAAGAGTTAGGTAAGTGAAAATGAGTCAGGTATGATGAAGACCATGATGTTAGCCCTTCAAATAAATACAGAATGGACCTGGAGATGACACAGATGTTCCACAGTTTTTCCTAGTATCTTTGAGGCAGGGGTTATCTCCTGGGAAATTTGAGCTGACAGCTCCGCCCATTGTCTAGATGGGTGGTTTTATGTATCAGATGCTCGGTGTTAACTACAGGTCACTGTCAAGGTCATGATGACTATGTAGATAGACCGAAATGACATCTCATATTCATTGGAGGTTTAAGAAGTCTGCTTACAATGCCAAAGGGAAAAGGATATTTTGTTTTCTTTTTTTAGCAGTTGGTTATTTACAAAATTATGTCCCTACACCAGAACTTTGATTTGATTGAATAGGAAATGGAGACAACAGTTAAAAAAAAAAGGCAAAAACCCACAAACAGAAAGTTACTTCTAAGTCCTTCTCCCTCATCAGATCACATCCAGATGGATACTTATTATCAATAAGTGTATATTTAAAATGAATCTTGACTTTCTTGAATGTCTAATGCCACTTCCATGGCTCATATCCCATATTTTCTTGTCTATACTGTTGTGTGCTGTGTGTGTATATATATATATATATATAAAATATATATTGCTGCTTTGTCATAAATCTTGTCCAACTCTTTTGCAGCCCCATGGACTGCAGCCCTCCAGGCTCCTCTGTCCATGGGATTTCCCAAGCAAGAATGTTGGAATGGGTTGTCATTCCCTTTTCCATATATATAGTATACCACATATATTAGTATATCACATATATAGTAACTATATGAAAGTGAAAGTGTTAGTCCCTTAGTCGTGCCCAACTCTTTACAACCCCATAGACTATAGTCCACCAGCTCCTCTGTCCATGGGATTCTCTAGGCAAAAATAATGGAGTGGATTGCCACTATTCTCCAGGGGATCTTCCTGACCCAGGGATCAAACCTGGGTCTCCTACATTGTAGGCAGATGCTTTATCATCTGAGTCACCAGCGAAGGTCCTGTATACTATGCTATACAAATATATATACTATATACTACATATATATATATATTTCTCATAATACTGTGTGTGCTTAGTTGCTAAGTCATGTCTGACTCTTTGTGACCCCATGGACTGCAGCCCTCCAGGCTCCAATGTCCCTGGGATTCTCTACGAAAGAATACTGGAGTGGGTTGCCAGGTCCCCATCCAGGGGAATCTTCCCAACTCAGGGATCGAACCCAGGTCTCCTGCATTGCAGGTGGATTCTTTACTGCCTGAGCCACCAGGAAAGCCCAAGAATACCGGGTGGGTAGCCTATCCCTTCTCCAGGAGAACTTCTCAACCCAGGAATCGAACCAGGGTCTCCCGCATTGCAGGTGGATTCTTTTTTAGCCAATCTCCAAGGAACCCCCATAATACTATATATATACAGTATATAAATAGCCTCCAGCTTTGTCACTGGACTCCACTCCTCCTGAATATATTCTTTATTTATTATTATTATTATTATTTTACCATTGAAAACTTTATGTCAAAAATTTATAATATATATAATGTTTGTTATATATATTTTTATTAGTTTTTAATATTTTGTTATTAGTTATTAATATATAAATGTTTGTTATTAGTTCACATATAATTAAGTTCTTGGTGTAAAGTTACTTGGCTTCAAGAAAGAACATTTGGTTTACTTCACTAATAGGAATATCTCTTAGTGCTGGGATGGCCTCTTATTGGTCTTTCTTGTGCTGTTGGTTTTCGGCATAGTTATCTGTGGTATTATGAATGGAGTCAAGTGGAGAGGTACTCATCATGTTTATTCCAAATAAGAGGACGTAACCGATGACTACGGTAATGAGGAGATACACAGGCAGAGCAACAGCCCATTACTTTTGAGGCCAATAAGTTAAGCCTAAGGAGTTTAGCCAAGATTCAGGAATAAAAGCCCACACAAGATACAGTATGAAGCCAAATTGGGAGCTTAAGAAAAGAACAAAGCCATAAATCGCTCTTTCTGGCAACGGCGACGGTGAATTTTCCACCATTTTCCCCGTGGCTTTAGATATTCTTGGGTCCTCCAAGCGCCGACTCCCGCAGCGGCACGTTCGGCCACCTCAGGGCCTCGGCCTCGGTGCAGGCGCGGACTAGGGGAGCCGCAGGAGGGCGAAAGAGGACCCGAGTATATTCTTTAGTATTTCACAGGAGAATGCTAAGAACAAATATTTAAAAATAATTTTGATTGCATCACCTCCTTGTTTAAGCACTTAATATTGTGACCCATATATATTAAAAGCAGACTACCACATAGTTATTTTATGTATCACCAAGTTTAAAAAGGCTACAAAATAATTCTTTCTTATTAGACTTTTTCTATCTAAAGACACTTTTAAATTTATTTGGCCAGATTTTTATTATATATCATTTCTGTAAATGCACAAGGAAGAAAATACAAGCTGTTGGTACTGGCAATACAATTATGTAACAATCCCCACTATAGGACTCTGTAAATTGAAAGATACATTCTGATGCTAGAATTGTAAAAAATGTACATCCTAGAATCAGTAAAAGATGGTGACTGTCCACCATATGACCCAGCAATTGCACTCTTTGGTATTTACTCAAAAAAGTGGAAAATTTATGTCTACGCAAAAATTTGCAGACATATTTATAGCTGCTTTCACCATTGCCAAGATTGGAAGCAACCAAGTTATCCTTTAGTAGGTGAATGGATTAAAAAAAAAAAAAAAAAACTGTGATATATCCAGACAGTGAACTAATATTCAGCGCTAAAAATAAATGAGCTATGAAGTCATGAAAGGACATGAAGGAAAATTAAATGCATATTTCTAAGTGAAAGAAGCCAACATGAAAAGGATACCATATGATTTCAACTATGAATATGACATTCTGGAAAAGGTAAAACTATGGAGACAGTAAAATGATCAGTGGTCATTGGGGTAGGGGGTCAGGAGAGTAACTGTGGGAGGGTGGTGACCATGGGGAAGGGTATGCATGTGTTGGGACAGAAGGAGTATGGGAAATCTCTATGTCTTTCCCTGAATTTTATTGTGAATCTTAAATGTCTCTCTCTAAAAAAAAGTTAAGTTTAAAGTTAAAAAATATGGTGAATACTAGTTTCATAACTCACTCTCCTCCTCCTCAGCCCTCTCACCTTTTACATAGGAAAAATAAAGTGTGAATCCCTCAGCTTGACATTCATGAATTTTCATTTCATAGTATGGCTCATAACTAAGTTTTTAATCTAACTTCTTTCCATTCACTAGTGTGTCGACATATGTGCACTTTCACACTCCTCTGCTTTTTGTCCCTTTCCTTCTCTCTCTAATGTCCTAGATTTAATGCCTCCTTTGTTTCCTCTCTCCATCCTAACAGTCCTAGTTCCTCCCTACTGTCCCAATAGCATTATCTGCACACTGATGGTGTATGGTTTGATCTCCTTGTTCTGTAGTTAGTAGAATACATGCCATTGACCAAGTCTTTGTACAGGGCCTGGAGGAAAGGAGATGCTTCATAAACATATTTTGACTGAATTGAACTAAAATAAATTGGGAAGAAATTAATTCAAGGATAAAATAGTAAAATACATACAAAGCATTCTATCATTATCATCATCATGAACCAAACAAGACCATCTATCTGTATTTAAAATGATTAAAAATAGGCCTTGCCACTGTAGTGACAAGCTTAGTGTTTAATATTTTTTTCTTTTTCTCAGGTGAAAACTTGCTAGGCAACTAGGAGTGATACTAAAAGTCTTAGACAGGGAGCAGTGGCTGAAGGTCCCTGGGCTGCCTCAAGTTTATAGCATTGGGCTTCTCCTTTACCCCACATCCAAGGGCAAAGGAGAGGCCCCAGCAAGATGGTAGGAGGGGCAAAAATGCATTTAGAATCAAACCCCATGCCTGCCAGAGACACTCAGAGAGCTCAAACATACTTTGTGTGCACCGGGACCCAGAGACCACACAGAGATTGAGAAAGAACTGTGTTTGAGTTCTGCAGCAATGGACTGCTGCAGGGGCAGGGGCTCTGGGTGCAGACTTGGGTATGGTATAAACCCTCCTGGAGGAGGTCACCATTAACCCACCATAGAGTTGCCAGAACTTACACTGAACTGGGGAAACAGACTCTTGGAGGGCACAAACAGAATCTTGTGCACACTAGGATCCAGGAGAAAGGAGCAGTGACCCCACAAGAGACTGACCCAGACTTGCCCGTGAGAGTCCAGGAGTCTCCCATGGAGATGGGTCAGCGGTGGGAGCTTTGAGTGTAGCAGTGCATGCTTGGGACCTTTTGAAGGAGGTCAACATTTTCTTAATTACCTCCACCATAGTTTGGCCTCAGGTCAAATAAAGGGAGGGAAGACAGCCCAGCCCTTCAATAAAAAATTGGATTAAAGATTTACTCAGCATGGCTCTGCCTATCAGAACAAGACCCACTTCCCCCCTCAGTCAGTCTCTCCCATCAGGAAGCTTCCAAAAGCCTCTTATCCTTCTCAGTCAGAGGAAAGACAGAATGAAAGCCACAATCACAGAAAATTAACCAATCTGATCACATGACCACAGCCTTGTCTAATTCAATGAAACAATGAGCCATGCCATGTAGGGCCAACAAAGATGGACGGATTATGGCAGAGAGTTCTGACAAAATGTGGTCCACTGGAGAAGGGAATGGCAAACCAGTTCAGTATTCTTGCCCTGAAAACCCCATGAAAGTATGAAAAGGCAAAAAGATAGGACACTGAAAGATGAACTCTCCAGGTAGGTAGGTGCCCAATATGCTACAGGAGATCAGTGGAGAACTAATTCCAGAAAGAATGAAGAGACGGAGTCAAAGCAAAAACAACACCCAGTTGTGGTTGTGACTGGTGATGGAAGAAAAGTCTGATGCTGTAAAGAGCAATAATGCATAGGAACCTGGAATGTTAGGTCCATGAATCCAGGCAAATTGGAAGTGGTCAAATAGATGGCAAGAGTGAACATAGACATTTTAGGAATCAGTGAACTAAAATCGACTGGAATGGGTGAATTAAACTCACATGACCATTACATCTACTACTGTGGGTAAGAATCCCTTGGAAGAAATGGAAGAGCCATCATAGTCAACAAGAGAGTCCAAAATTCAGTACTTGGATACAATCTCAAAAATGCCAGAATGATCTCTGCTCATTTCCAAGGCAAACCATTCAGTATCATAGTAATCCAAGTCTATGTTCCAACCAGTAATGTTGAAGAAGCATTCCAATCAGTAATGCTGAAGAAGTTGAATGGTTCTATGAGTACTTACAAGACCTTCTAGAACTAACAGCCAAAAAAGATATCCTTTTCATTATAGGGGACTGGAATGCAAAAGTAGCAAGTAAGAAACACCTGGAGTAACACGCAAATTTGACCTTGGAGTACAGAATGAAGCAGGACAAAGGCTAACAGAGTTTTGCCAAGAGAATGCACTGGTCAAAGCAAACACCCTCTTCCAACAACACAAGAGAAGATTCTACACATGGACATCACCAGATGGTCAATACCAAAATCAGATTGGTTATATTCTTTGCAGCCAAAATGGAGAAGCTCTATATAGTCAGTAAAAACAAGACTGGGAGCTGACTGTGGCTCAAATCATGAGCTCCTTATTGCCAAATTCATACTTAAATTAAAGAAAGTAGGGAAAACCACTGACCATTCAGATATGACCTAAATCAAATCCCTCACGATTATACAGTGGAAGTGACAAATAGATTCAAGGGATTAGACCTGATAGAGTGCCTAAAGAACTATAAACGGAGGTTCATGACATTGTACAGGAGGCAGTGATCAAGACCATCCCCAAGAAAAAGAAATGCAAAAAGGCAAAATGGTTGTCTGAGGAGGCCTTACAAATAGCTGAGAAAAGAAGAAACGCAAAAGGCAAAGGAGGAAAGGAAAGATATACCCATTTGATTGCAGAGTTCCAAGGAATAGCAAGGAGAGATAAGAAAGACTTCCTCAGTGATCAGTGCAAAGAAAGAGAGGAAAAATATAGAATGGGAAAGACTAGGGATCTCCGCAAGAAATATAGAAATACCAAGGGAAAATTTCATGCAAACATGGGTTCAATAAAGGACAGAAATGGTATGGGCCTAACAGAAGCAGAAGATATTAAGAAGAGGTGGCAAGAATACACAGAAGAACTATACAAAAACGATCTTCATGACCCAGATAATCAGGATGGTGTGATCACTCACCTAGAGCCAGACATCCTGGAATGTGTAGTCAAGTGGCTCTTAGGAAGCATCACCACGAACAAAGCTGGTGGAAGTTATGGAATTCCAGTTGAGCTATTTCAAATCCTGAAAGATGATGCTGTGAAAGTGCTGCCCTCAATATGCCAGCAAATTTGGAAAATTCAGCAGTGGCCACAGGACTGGAATAGGTCAGTTTTCATTCCAATCCCATAGAAAGGCAATGCCAAAGAATGCTCAAACTACCACAGAATTGCACTCATTTCACATGCTAGCAAAGTAGTTCTGAAAATTCTCCAAGCCAGGTTTCAAAAGTACATGAACCGTGACTTCCAGATGTTCAAGCTGGATTTAGAAATGGCAGAGGAACCAGAAATCATATTGCCAACATCCGTTGAATCATTGAAAAAGCAGGAGAGTTTCAGAAAAACATCTACTTCTGCTTTATCGACTATGCCAAAGCCTTTGACTGTGTGGATCACAATAAACTGTGGAAAATTCTTCAAGAGATGAGAATACCAGACCACCTGACCTGCCTCCTGAGAAATCTGTATGCAGGTCAAGAAACAACAGTTAGAACAGGACATGGAACAACAGACTGGTTCCAAATTGAGAAAGGAGTACGTCAAGGCTGTATATTGTCACCCTGCTTATTTAACTTATATGCAGAGTACATCATGAGTAATGCGGGACTGGATGAAACACAAGCTGGAATCAAGATTTCCCAGAGAAATATCAATAACCTCAGATATGCAAATGACACCACCCTTAAGGCAGAAAGGGATAAAGCACTAAAGAGCCTCTTGTTGAAAGTGAAAGAGGATAGTGAAAAAGTGGGCTTAAAGCTCAACATTCAGAAAACGAAGATCATGGCATCTGGTCCCATCACTTCATGGCAAATAGATGCAGAAACCGTAGAAACAGTGGTAGACTTTATTTTGGGGGGCTCCAAAATCTCTGCAGATGGTGACTGCAACTTCAGCCATGAAATTAAAAGATGCTTGCTCCTTGGAAGAGAAGTTATGACCAACCTAGACAGCATATTAAAAAGAAGAGACATTGCTTTGCCAACAAAGGTTTGTCTAGTCAAAGCCATGGTTTTTCCTGTAGTCATTTATAGATGTGAGAGTTGGAGTGTAAAGAAAGCTTTGCACTGAAGAATTGATACTTTTGAACTGTGGTGTTGGAGAAGATTTTGAGAGTCCGTTGGATTGCAGGGCAATCCAACCAGTTCATCCTAAAGGAAATCAGTCCTGAACATTCACTGGAAGGACTGATGCTGAAACTGAAACTCCAATACTGCGGCCACCTGATGCGAAGAACTGACTCATTTGAAAAGACCGTGATGCTGGGATAGATTGAAAGCAGGAGCAGAAGGGGATAACAGAGGATGAGATGGTTGGATGGCATCATCGACTCAATGGTCATGAATTTGAGTAAGCTCTGGGAGTTGGTGATGGACAGGGAGGCCTGGCATGCTGCAGTCCATGGCATTGCAAAGATTCAGGGACGGCTGAGTGACTGAACTGAACTCAGCTCGGCAGAGGCTGTTACTAGGAGGTGAGGAACTGGGCCTTCTCTGAAGTCAAGTGTATGTAAGCCTGTGCAAAGGGACAAATACTCCCTCTGGTCCTCATTTCTCTGTGCTTATTTGCCCTAGAATATTTAGAACTGTTGTGTAGCTTGCTATTAAAGTGCTTATTCCTAGAATTGTTTCTTCTGATTATGTAATACTTTTTTTTTTCATGAATAATGCTCTTTAATGGACAGAAGTACCTCCCACAATATCTCACCTCCCTTCTCTCTTTGTGCATAAAAAGTATTATATGTCATTTGTAACCCTTGCCTTCTTTTAACACTTGAAAAATGTTGTCCTCTCAGGTACATAAACCAATATCTAACTAAAGGTAGACACAAGTGGCATTTGACTAAAGTGACCATAGCATTTTTAATAAAAATATGCTTTTGAATGAAGCAAGTTAAAATATGCATGTCATGAATTGAATTACATGTCCTTTTGATTTATAGAGAATTATTTGAGGTGTTCCCTGACAATATATACTCATTGTTTATTATTTATAGTACCAGTTATTGTCTTTTCCAGATAAAGCTTCATTCCCAGTGGCACTGAAAATGTATTTTGAATAAATCTTGGCAAGAACAAAGGCGTAAATTCTTGAACTTTGTTTAGTCAAAACAGAGTTGTATGCTTCATTCGAAAACTAGTGGACTAAAGCAGTGTCATTTTTCATACAATTCTACTGGTTTTATAGTAGTGATTCTTTAAAACAGTGGCTCTACTTAGGTTTCAGGACTTAGCTGGCAGTTTTTTGGATATGGTCAAGATACAGGAGCAAGTTGATGAAGTTCACTTAGCCAGTTACTCTTTCATATTCACAATATTGATTTTTGATTCACCCAGGTGTTAAGCCTCTCTGTTGCAATACATTCACATTCATATACTCAAAGTAAAAAAGATCTAAGAATTAAATGTTCCTGTTGTTTTCAAATATAATTCTTTGGGAATTTTTTTCAAGATAGTATTTGTATTTATTTGAGGCATATATACTGAGTCAAAATTTGTTAAACAAACAACAATCAAAAAATGTACTGGAGCATCTACTCTGATTATGTCTAGGCTAATTATTGACATACGTCCCTGGTGGCTCAGTGGTAAAGAATCTGTCTGCCAATGCCTGCCAGTTCAGGCAACTCAGGTTCGATCTTGGGTCAGGAAGATCCCCTGTAAAAGGAAGTGGCAACACACTCCAGTATTCTTGCCTGGAGAATTCCATGGACAGAGGAGCTGAGCGGGCTCCATGGGGTCTCAAAAGAGTCAGACATGACTTAGTCACTAAACAATAACAACAAATTAGTGACATAGCTAAGTTTTAGAACTCAAGTGTGTGGAACTACAGCTTACTTGATCCTATGTCATATCATGCTAAAATCAGAAAACCTGAGAAATTGCTATCACCACTAAATTGCCCGTGTGATGTAGGACCCTTTGTTGCCAGGTAATGAAATGGTTCTCTGTGGGCAATGGATCTGGACCCAGTCCTATTGGTCACAGATAACAGCCACCACCCAATCAAAGAACAAGTTCTCTTCTTCAAAAAAATTAAAACTTCTATCAGAATCAGTATCAATTCAGTTGCTCAGTTGTGTCTGACTCTTTGCGATCCCATGGACTGCAGCACGCCAGGCTTCCCTGTCCATCACCAACTGCTGGAGCTTGTTCAAACTCATGTCCATCAAGTCGGTGATGCCAGCCAACCATCTCATCCTCTGTCATCCCCTTCTCCTCCTGCCTTCAATCTTTTTCAGCATCATTCAATATTTCCCAGCATAAAACTTCTAATAAATGTTTAAATAAGAAGGATGCTTTTGAAGTCCACTTCTGATTTATTTCTCATTTAAGTAATCTTAGATTTATTTCCAAGTGATATGGCATACTAAAATGGGCTCCTTTCCCCTAGCTTAAATATTTGTTGAATTTGTTGAGTGGACAGATTTCATCTCTCTGTAGCTTCCCAAGTACTTCACGCAGGTCCTTGCACATGACAGGAGCTCTACCAACAGTGATAAAATTCAGTTTGTCTGCAGTTTATTCCCTCTTCCTCCCTTTTCCGCTTTCTCATTTTCTTTTCCTTGTCCATTCCCTCCTTGTCTTTATGCATCTCTTTCTTTATTTCCTTACTCCTCTTTTTTTTAAAAATTATTTTTCCAAAGGCATGCTATTAATTATGCTTAAATTTAGTTTCATGTGATTTTCCCAGCAATTTCATAGGGTCAGTACATTGGGCAATTTTTAAGAAAATGTCAGTCAACTCTTATAAAATCCAACTTTATATAAATCTTCATATTAATTTTAAATTTATATAATACATTTATATAATCTTTATATAGATCTTTAGTTATAGCCTATGGTTTGTCCCAGGACTCTTATTAGTGTTATTGAAAGAAATCAGCAATCATGGCCATTTTCAGCTCCTCTGGATACTTCATGCTATCCACTAAGTTAGCAGTTCTGTTGCCATGACACTTACATCTGCTGCCCATCTACATATCCAGAGGTCCAGTGAGGGGAATGTAGAAAGCTGTTTCCTGCTTAGCCAGTGGCGAGATTGGGGTAGGCATTATTTCATATCATACAGCACTGACTGATGACAATCCGAGCTGCTCGATGTGCTCTACTTATATTCCTAAATAGGTTTACAGACAGATTACTTGTGGAAATCTCACAAAAGTGAAGCAGAGATTTGCATCTGTACAGACTCATGGTCAAGACACTGAAGAATTCAATAAACAGCTGTGTGTTTAGTGACTGAACAAGGATTCAAAAGACATGTTCTCTAGATAGTTTAGAAGAAACCTATATTTTTTGGGATTGCACTCTCAATGCTTATTGTTTGCAGATGATTTTTTAAAATCAGCTATGTCCTTGAGAACTTGGCAGACAATAGTATTTTATGTGTTCACAGTGTTTAATAGTTTATATATCACATTCCCATTTATTTTCTTCCTTTTACTTTTCACCATATGAGGAGAGGTTTATTTTCACATAAACAGCATATAGATATGAGGTTTATTTGTTTTACTAAAAGTCCTATAGGGACTTTGATCATTTCGCATCACAAGACCTTACACATTTTAGAGTCACTGTGTCATATATTTAAGTATTTAAATAGGTGAAAACATTCTTATTCATCTGTGATTTAAAAAACAGTAAACTTAAAGATTGTTCTGACTAATCAGGCAGGATGTTAGAGTGGGAAAGGTATGGATTTGGAGTTTTGAATTCTGGTTTTTTCACATATTAATAGTATGATCTTGGGTTACTTATTAATCTGACTGAGTCTCATTTTTTCATCTAAGCATCATAATAATCATTCTATACAAGTACTGTTATGACAACATGAAATGATGTAGATAACGTGCCAGAGATGCAATAGGTGTCAATAGGGTCGGCTTCCTGTTAGGATTACTCTACATCTCTAGACTATCTTTCCAACACATCTCTAGACTATCTTTCCCAATCTCTTCATTCATGAATGAATGACATTCTCTGAGACACAACCAGTGAACAATGTTGTCTATGGCTTTGAGGAAACAGAAAAGTATTCTGTCCATGCTGAAATCAAACCTGGAGCTCTGACCTCATGAACAGACAGTAAAGAAGGGTAACCAGTTGCAGGCTTGGGTGGTTTGTCATTTGAACCACTGAGGAAAGTTTCAAGACTCTTGTGTCTTCCTTATTCATGTCTCTGAGAGAAACTCCGGCGCACTGAGACCTCTCTAACATTCAGATCTACCTCTATTCTGGCATAATTGTGCCTCAGTCCACTCACCTAGTACAAATGGAACAAATGTAAGTCATTAAACAGGTTGAACAACTAAGGAACACACCAGATTCTATCTTGAGTATTGTCTTGCTGATTAAAAATGGGAGAGCTTTGATTAAAGAAAGAATTAATATATGTGTTTTGGAAGAAAGTTTACTAGAAAATTCTTTCCTACAACTTACTGATGACCATGAAAAATTATTGGTGAAGTTCCAACCATCAGTGAAAATTTAATAGTGGTATTATTGAGTAATGTGATTATGAGTGATTTTTTAATCTTTGCTTCATTGTGCTTTTCTACATTTTCTTTAAAAAAACAGAATGGGATGGGGCAGTCCATAAACCAGCCTATCAATAATCAATCAACCCATATGAAAAAGAAATATTCTTTTGAGAATCCTTTTTGGATGAAATGAAAATATCTTCACTTAACTCCTAGAAATTGCTTTTGCTAGAAGAAGTACTTTTGTCCATCTATGTTCTGAGCCTTTTCTGTTCAGAAGTTAGATTTTATTTTCCTGAAACAGCTCTTTCTGCCCATCCATGGATCTCATCAGCACAATCTGTAATATTTGTATGCAGCTGGCTTTCCCTGTTTTTACTTTTGAATGGGTAGCTTATTTTTTTCCAGCACTTTCTTTTCTTTTTAAAAAAAATTGACCCAAAATGGGTGCAGATGTGGTAAGCATACGCTGCAAATTGTTGAATATTATTTTCACCCTGAAGAAAGACCTGACATAAGCAGTTTCAGATTGTGTGAATTCTTGATTTCATAGTGGCCTTCCAACACCACCTCTGTTGCCAGTGATAACAGGAACCAGTGAGAGACCTTGTGAGGTAAACCACAGATTTACTTTGTTTCCAAGAACTGATGACCTCATGTTTCTCCGTGTGTGAGTTTGTGAAATGCAGAGGTGTAAAATGAAGTTTTCATTTTAAAAATTGGTACTAGGGTCTAAATCTAGTGTAAGTTATTTCCTCTATATTTTCCCCTGTATTTTTCAGTACATACTTGTAGAAGCCAACTTCTGTTATTTGCTTATTTACACCAAAAATAGTTTCTTTGTGCCAATCCTAAATTCTGAATCTTTGTTTTTTTCCCTAATGCCTTTCTGTTAGCTGCATAGTATATTGAAGGACCATTAACCTAGGAATCAAAAACCTGCATTTTCCCTTATTTTGTGATATGAATATGTTGAAAAACAATTGAAAATTGCTAAAACAAAAACCAAGGATGTTCACGTCTACCTAATTCTAATTCACAACTACCAATCATATTGCTCATGGATTTTCCCCCAATACTTATAGAAACATGTTGAGGCAGGAGATAGATGGGCCTCAGGCCGAAAAGTTTCTCCCCTGTGGATAGAAACTTCATAAAAGCAAGATGATGGAAGAGGCTGGGCCATGACCAGATAAGAGATAAAAGGCCACATATTCTATTCCTCATTCTTGAAGTCAGGACTTCCCCAGCTACACCTGTGCAGAAAGGCTCCTCAGAGGTCAAAAGAGAGGGAATGCCACCACATACTACGTGATGTCAGCCTACCCACAGGCTTCTTCACTAGAATCCATCTTGGTTAAGAGATGTGCATGCACACATGGGAGGACTCTGAGATACACCAAAAACAGACTCAGAACCAGGCAAAGCAAGATGATTGGCCACAGGAAAACTGGAAAAAAATGCTCCATAAAAGTGATTTCAAACCATCACAAGGGCACAACTCTCTCTCTCTGAGGCCACCTGTGTGTCTATCCACACATACTATACTCTTTTCTTCCTGCTGCTGCTAAGTCGCTTCAGTCATGTCCGACTCTGTGCGACCCCACAGATGGCAGCCCACCAGGCTCCTCTGTCCCTGGGACATCTGCTACACTACAGGTGGATTCTTTACCATCTGAGTCACCAGGAAAGCACAGGTCAGTATGGAGAAAAACAAATAAGTAATTGCAGTAAGAGTGTATTGGAGGAACACCTGAACCTAGATTTAGTGGTCAGGAAATAAATCTTGAGCAGGAGATCTGAAAATGAGATGTGAGTAGAACTTATACAAGTCTTTGTATCGTTGAGAAAGGGATAGTGACAGAGTGTGCATGTGTTTGAATGTGAAGGAAAAGAAAGAGAAAAAGCTAGCTAGCTAATGGTTTAAGCCTACATTTGGAATGAATTAAAATAACAATAAAAGCTGGTGGAAACTCATTCCACAATCATCAGTAGGCTCTTACACGCTTACTGGCCAGTTTCAAGCTTTGCTTTCTTGGAACACAGAAAGAGAATTTAATAAATTTCCCCTTAGCGGGAGGAGAAAGTTAATAGACCACTATAGGGGCCTAATTTACCTCCCAGCACTAGATTACTCAGAGTTAAAATAGGGCAATTAAGATATGGATGCCATGTTTAAATGCTAGAAAGTATACTCAGTGTAAACCTACTCCAGTATTCTTGCCTGGAGAATCTCCATGGACAGAGGAACCTACTGGGCTACAGTCCATGGGGTCTCAAAGAGTTGGACACGACTGAGAGACTAAGCACAGCACAGCAGCATGCTCAGTGTAATTCTAAAAGATCAAAGTCCTTCAGAAAAGACTAGAGTTTGTTCAGTACACTGAAGCTTTAATTTCTCAAGGATCCCACACCTTAGTCTTAGGTAAAAAGAGGAGAAAGCAAGTCATGCCATTCTGCTTCTCATCATCAGGCACAATCCTCAATGTATTAGATTGTTTGGTCTGGCTGGAGTGAGGATCAAATTCATGTTGTAAGAGGTAAACGAGATGATCTTTATGAAATATGTATAAAATTTCTCTTGCCAGCTCCATATAGATGAATCATATTGACTTCTTCCTAGAGAGCCATGTTCTTAATCTTTAGGTTATTCTTCCTGATTTTTTAGCCTATTTTCCTAATTTTTCATTTGGATTATTATTATATATTTTCTCACTCATCTCAGCCCAAGTAGACCTCCTGGAGTTGGCTCTAGGTTCTGTCATGGTCCCTTAGCATTTTGTAGAAAGAACAAATCTAGTTTTAAAACACCTGGTTTGGAGGGTTTTGAAGTTCCATAAAACTTTTAAGATGCTTAAATTTCCATTCAAGGACCGAGACATGGATTACTTTAAATTATTCAAAAGATAGAGAATGCCTCAACAGGATACTTCAAACTTAGGATTTATTCATTCATTCAAGATATATTTACTGAACATCTATTATGTACCAAACAGTGTTTTAGGTATCATGTAGTATGACTGAAAGCCTATCCTTGGCTGATTCTGAGTCAGAATTTCAATATCATCAGACAAAATCTACTGATCTTTCAAACACAGCAGAGATAATCAACATCCTGGCTCTGCCACTCAGTAGCTGTGTGACCCTGGACTCCTCTCTGAGCCTCAGTTCTCACATCCCTCATGTGCCCAGCAACTTCTACTTTCATCAGCAGACTGCACAGGACAAGATTAATGGAGGGAGGAGCTGCTTTGAGCTCTAGTCACTCACTGTTCACCTGCCAAGTATTATCTTCCAGGGCCAGCCAAGCTAGAGGGAGGCCTAGAATAGTCCCCTCAGGAGTCACTACATTAACTCCTACTCTTACCTCAGACTTCCTCCAGAAGCCTGCCTTGACATCTTCTGTGATGACATGCCCCTGATATGAGTTTCTATGGTGTCCCGCCCTACTTCTAATATATGCCTTAGCACAATTTTATCATGAAAGATGTTTGGTTTACCATCTATCTCCCTGTGAGAATCTAATCTTCAAGAGGGCAATTGACATGTGTGTTCTGCTTTCTGGTATATCCCCAATATTTAACAGAGTCCACCTATCATTATTAAATAAGTGATGAACATATGTCTGTATCCAGAGACATCACTTAGCCGACAAAAGTCCATATACTCAAAGCTATGATTTTTCCAGTAGTCATCCAACTCTCACATCCATCACATCCAGTATGGATGTGAGAGTTGGACCCTAAAGAGGGCTGAGCGCTGAAGAATTGATACTTTTGAACTGTGGTTCTGGAGAAGACTCTTGAGAGTCCCTTGGACTGCAAGGAGATTAAACTAGTCAATCCAAAAGGAAATCAACCCTGAATAGTTATTGGAAGGACTGATGCTGAAGCTGAAGCTCCAATACTTTGGCCACCTAATGAGAAGAGCCAACTCATTGAAAAAGACCTTGATGCTGGGAAAGATTGAAGGCTTTGCTTTATTAAATAAAGACAAACAGAAGCTGCTAGCGGTGCTGTTGATAGAGATTTCTGTTTGAAAATGAAATTTGGGGCATCTGTTCTGCTGTATTTTGCTTTGAAAAGAACATCTATTTTTTTTTTAATTTTATTTTATTTTTAAACTTTACATAATTGTATTAGTTTTGCCAAATATCAAAATGAATCCGCCACAGGTATACATGTGTTCCCCATCCTGAACCCTCCACCCTCCTCCCTCCCCATTCCATCCCTCTGGGTCGTCCCAGTGCACCAGCCCCAAGCATCCAGTATCGTGCATCGAACCTGGACTGGCAACTCGTTTCATACATGATATTTTACATGTTTCAATGCCATTCTCCCAAATCTTCCCACCCTCTCCCTCTCCCACAGAGTCCATAAGACTGTTCTATACATCAGTGTCTCTTTTGCTGTCTCGTACACAGGGTTATTGTTACCATCTTTCTAAATTCCATATATATGAGTTAGTATACTGTATTGGTGTTTTTCTTTCTGGCTTACTTCACTCTGTATAATAGGCTCCAGTTTCATCCACCTCATTAGAACTGATTCTAATGTATTCTTTTTAATTGCTGAGTAATACTCCATTGTGTATTTTTCTCAAAAGATAATGCATACATATGGCAAAAAGGTAGACATTAAAAAAGGGCACTTTTTAACACATGGTAGCATATTATATATATCTCTGTGTACTTCACTTCTGTCACTGAAAGTAATATATCTTCAATAGAATTCTATAGAAAAATATACATTTAGTAATATTAATGATTACATGTAATTTCATTTTATTTGTAACATATAATTGGTAGGTTTAATAATATGCTAACCACAGAAAAAGTAATCTAACATCAGGATTACATTGTTTTCCTGGCAACACAAATACATTTTAACAAATATAGTTAATCAAGCAAAGCAACTGTTAAAAATAGATTTCCCATAGAGTAGGAAAGTACGATTTATTTTTATATCGAAAGCAATAAAAGTACCTAAAAGTTCCATTCCTTTTATTGTGAAACATTGCAGCCAAGTATCATTTACAGTCACTCTAAGAGTGACTTTAGAGATGATTTAGTGGAGTGGTTTTACAGTACATTTTTGGGTGTGTGTGTGTGTATGAGTTTTTTTCAAAAGCAAGCTTATACAGAGACATAATAATGTCTTGTTTATTGAACACCTACTTTGGGCCTGGAAAATTATGAGCATTTTAAATTATTATCTTATTCCTTACAACAATCTTAGAAATAGGTACCATTATATTGATTTTATAGGTGAGAAACATAAATGCAAACTCTGTGGCATTTTATTAATCACAGCCCGAACAGTTCAATATACTTGTCTTCCTCATAATCTGGAAACTAAGAGTCAAAGCCCGGCACACACAGGGGGCATCCCTGAGGGAACTGGCTCTGGTTGATACCCTTGTGACTATGCCCTGATAATGGACATTTTGCTTATTTCCAACAAACACCATATCAGTGAATTTTCTTGTAAATACATGTTCATATATCTATCATATGGATAAATCTATGTGAATATATATATACATATATATGTTCATTTGGGTATATATTTTAGTATGTATTTCTGGAAATGAAATTGCTGAATTGGTTAATTTAGAAAATTACTGAAAGTGTTAGCCACTCAGTCATGTCTGACTCTTTTATGACCTCATGGACTGTAGCCCTGCCAGGTTCCTCTGTCCATGGAATTCTCCATGAAAGAATCCTGGAGTGGGTTGCCATTCCCTTTTACAGGTAGAAAATTGCTACATGTATGTTAACATTCTTCATAAAATATGTTTTAAAAAACTCATTGGTCAAAGCTACACTTGTGGAAAATACTAGTATGTTGGTTGAACTCATTTTGGCTTCTGGACCTTGCTTTTGAAGGAAAAAAGTTTCAAAGTAGAAAATATTTTAAATTCTTCGCTGCTGCTGCTGCTGCTAAGTCGCTTCAGTCGTGTCCGACTCTGTGCGACCCCACAGACGGCAGCCCACCAGGCTCCCCCGTCCCTGGGATTCTCCAGGCAAGAACACTGGAGTGGGTTGCCATTTCCTTCTCCAATGCATGAAAGTGAAAAGTGAAAGTGAAGTCGCTCAGTCGTGTCGACTCTTAGTGATCCCATGGACTGCAGCAGGCTCCTCCATCCATGGGATTTTCCAGGCAAGAGTACTGGAGTGGGGGTGCCATTGCCTTCTCCGTTAAATTCTTTAGGGAGAGGGAATTTGAAACATTCCATCACCTGATAAATGAAGCCCAAAGCCACAAAGGGCAGAAATGCCCAAGAAGCTCTGAAAACAGCTTTAGGTGTGAGCAACACTGAAGAGCACCATTGCTGAAAATAGAGGTTTAAAATGATGCCTTTTCCCTCAGGCATCCTTTGCCCACAAAACTTATCCATGATGACAGTTTATATTATGTTCATTCCTTCAGGAATAATTACTGTGCCTCCATGTGGAAGTTTTCTCATTCCAAAGAAGCAGGATCATCCATCATATCAGTGTGATATGGTTTTGCCAGATGCCAGATGAATTAACAAATGGTATTCAATATACACATTCATCAATTCTGACTGCCGCTTAAATAAAATCATAATAGTATATCTTTGGAAAATACTAGTGAGGTTTGAACATATTTAAAAAATTGTCCAGATAGACATATGGTTCTTTTAGCCACTTAAAGAAATTTTAGAATTAAAATAGCTCCTGTTGAAAGTTAGCTTTTCTTGAGTATAAACTGAGAAAAGCCAGAGGCAGAAATTTTCAAACTTGAGCATACATCAGAATCACCTGGAGGGTTTGTTAAAACACTTTACTGGGCTGCACCCCAAAATTTTACACTCAGTAATTTTAGAGTGGGACTGTGGTTCTGCATTTCTAACAAGTTTTCAGGCAATGCTGGTGTTCCTGGTCTGGAAATCATACTTGAGAATGGCTGCTCTTGACAAGTTTTTTATAAAGTTTAAGTCATATGAATCACATAGAGATCCTTTAGAAACAGATTCAAATCCTGTAGGAACTCAAGATTCTGCATTTTGACAAGCTCCCAGGTGATGCTGATGCTTCTGATCGGTGCAATTTTGAGCATCAAGATTCTATACAAAGTGTAGCACATTGTAGTTAGTTGACAATTTAGGGGGTTCCTGATTAAAAGATAAGGGTACTTAGAGAAATGTGTGGACTTTACCCACTCTCCCAGTTTCCCTGTCAAATGTTAATGAACACTTTGAAACTGATTGCCAGGTCTTTTAACATAACTTGGCTAATGGTCCTCTCATCTAGGAAACTTAATCCTTTGGAACCATTCTTTCCACTTCCTAATTTTCCTGAGGCTTCAGATCAGATCAGTCGCTCAGTCGTGTCCGACTCTTCGCGACCCCGTGAATCACAGCACGCCAGGCCTCCCTGTCCATCACCAACTCCCGGAGTTCACTCAGACTCATGTCCATCGAGTCAGTGACGCCATCCAGCCATCTCATCCTCTGTTGTCCCCTTCTCCTCCTGCCCCAAATCCCTCCCAGCATCAGAGTCTTTTCCAATGAGTCAACTCTTCGCATGAGGTGGCCAAAGTACTGGAGTTTCAGCTTTAGCATCATTCCTTCCAAAGAAATCCCAGGGCGGATTTCCGAATTTCAACTACATTTCAACATAGAGAAACTGGACATGGAATATTATTGGCCATTGACATTATATAGAAGCAGAAATTGAAGCTTAGAGTAGACAAGTAATTTACCTAAGACAAGAAGCCAAAGCAAGTTGGCCACTTTCCCTTTGTTCAGGAGAGGCAGTATGGTGAGGATAGGGTCTAGACTGTGAAAAAGAGAGAAGGCTATACTTTGATAACACGGTGATAGAGTTAGGAGTAGGGTGTGGCCTTGGCAGAAGCTGGTAGTCAAGAGTGGGGCAATTACCCATATACCTACATTTTTGAACTCAGAGCTTTGAATTAAGAAAGGAGAAGGCTGTTTCCAAGCCTCAAAACAAAGTATTAATAGAAGGATTTCAGGCTTCAGGTATCAGATTCCAGGATCCATCCCTCACATACTAGCTTCTTGTTGTTGAGTCACTAAGTCATGTCTGACTCTTTTGTGACCCCATGGACTCTAGCCCACCAAGCTCCTCTATCCATGGGATTTCCCAGGCAAGAATACTGGAGTGGGTTGCTGTTTCCTTCTCCAGAGGATCTTTCTGACCCAGGGATTGAACCTGTGTCTTGTGCACTGCAGGCCAATTCTTTGCTCTTGAACACCAGGGAAGCCCACATACCAGTTTACATCAGTTCATATTCAGATTATTAGGGTCTGGGGAATTGAATCATAGAACCATAGACTCAGAGTTGAGAAGAACCTTAAGGGATACAAGCAGTTTCTCCTCTGAGACTGTGATTCAGCACTAACAAAACTCACAAGAAACAGGTTTATAATCCATCACTAAGATTACATGGGAGAAGGCAATGGCAACCCACTCCAGTACTCTTGCCTGGAAAATCCCATGGACGGAGGAGCCTGGTAGGCTGCAGTCCATGGGGTCGCTAAGAGTCAGACACGACTGAGCGACTTCACTTTCACTTTTCACTTTCATGCATTGGAGAAGGAAATGGCAACCCATTCCAGTGTTCTTGCCTGGAGAATCCCAAGGACGGGGGAGCCTGGTGGGCTGCCGTCTCTGGGGTCGCACAGAGTCGGACACAACTGAAGCGACTTAGCAGCAGCAGCAGCAGCAAGATTACATGTGCTGGAGATCAGAACACTTACATCTCAAATATGGAGATCCTCTGACTACTATTAATAAAACAGTAAATGAATGAGAAGCTTGATAAGCATGGAATCAATTAGAGCTGGGGAATTGAGAATTTTTGAGACATTTCACCCAAACATGGAAGAATCTGAGGACTAACTTGTTCCCCTATTAATATTGCACCTATTACCTCTAGATTTTCTGAACTGGCTCTAGATCCAAGCATTCTATCTATTGTACTCAGGTCTCCTTCTCAGGCTGCATGTAACAAATTTTGGTTTGAAAAATACAATGAACATAACTGGAGAATTCACCTTCCCTGAGGGTGGCATCTTTTCATCCACAGTGACTTTCTCTCTGTCCCCTGGAAAGAGCAGAAGGCCCACAGTAGGTCTTGTTTCTCTGTCCTGCTCTCCTGGCTCTGGTCTCTGTGCTGGTAGCCTCGTACTTCTTGAAGTCCTCAAGCTTTAGCATCAAACACTGGATAAGATTTCTGAGCCTCATGCCATATATGATTCACAATTTTGGGGGACTCAGAAAGAAGGTTAGCCCATAGTATTGCAAAGAATGAAATATAGGCTTACAAGTGAGGAGAGTACTCCAGCTGTATTGGGGAAAGGGTGGGAATTTCTAGGAACTGGGCCACTGCTCACTAGTTGACCTTTTATGGTTAGCCTTGGAACTGTCATGGCACCCATGGGTGTGTCATTTAACATGTTAATGTTTTATAGTAAGCATATTCTGAGGCTCAATGTCTGGTGGAAATTGACTCATCCGCCTTCTTGGACCTAGTTGGTCCCAACCAGTTTCTTTTAAAGGTTGTGGCCTGCCCCCTTCCCTTCTGTTTTTTTTTTTTTTTTTCCTTTATTTTTGTTTTGGCAGAATAATGATCTTTAATTATACTAATTACAGAAATGGATAAAAATTAATGATTAGGGCATTACTCTGAAAATAATAGCTCTGTATTAATGATTGGATCTTCTTACAACTTATCTTCATCATCCCCCTACTTCTTTTTTTTTTTAATGTTCTAAGATTTACTTATTTATTTTTTAGTTTATTTATTTTAATTGGAGGCTAATTACTTTACAATATTGTAGTGGTTTTTGCCATACATTGACATGAATCAGCCATGGGTGTACATCTCTTCCCTATCCTGAACCCCTCTCCCACCTCCCTCCCCATCCCATCCCTCAGGGTCATCCCAGTGCACCAGCCCTGAGCACCTTGTCTCATGCATCAAACCTGGACTGGAGATCTGTTTCACATATGATAAATACATGTTTTAATACTATTCTCGCAAATCATCCCACTCTTGCCTTCTCCCACAGAGTCCAAAAGACTGTTCTATACATCTGTGTCTCTTTTGTTGTCTCACATATAGGGTCATCGTTACCATCTTTCTAAATTCCATATATATGCATTAGTATACTGTATTGGTGTTTCTCTTTGTTACTTACTTCACTCTGTACAATAGGCTCCAGCTTCATCCACCTCATTAGAACTGATTCAAATATATATTTTTTAATGGCTGAGTAATATTCCATTGTATATATGTACCACAGCTTTCTTATCCATTCGTCTGCTGATTGACATCTAGGTTGCTTCCATGTTCTGGCTATTATAAACATTGCTGTGATGAACATTGGGGTACATGTGTCTCTTTCAATTCTGGTTTCCTTGGTGTGTATGCCCAACAGTGGGATTGCTGGGTCATATGGCAGTTCTTTGTTGTTGTTGTTGTTTTGTTTTAATTTATTAATTTAGTTGGAGGCTAATTACTTTACAATATTGTAGTGGTTTTTGCCATACATTGACATGAATCAGCCATGGGTATACATCTCTTTCCCATCCTGAACCCTCTCCCACCTCCCTCCCCATCCCATCCCTCTGGGTCATCCCAGTGCACCAGCCCTGAGCACACTGTCTCATGCATTGAACCTGGACTAGTTAACTGTTTCATATATGATAATATACATGTTTCAATGCTATTCTCGCAAATCATCCCACCCTTGCCTTCTCCCACAGAGTCCAAAAGACTGTTCTATACATCTGTGTCTCTTTTGCTGTCTCACATATAGGGTTATTGTTACCATCTTTCTAAATTCCATATATATGCGTTAGTATACTGTATTGGTGTTTTTCTTTCTGGCTTATTTCAGTCTGTTTAATAGGCTCCAGTTTCATCCACCTAATTAGAACTGATTCAAATGTATTCTTTTTAATGGCTGAGTAATATTCTATTGTGTATATGTACCACAGCTTTCTTATCCATTCGTCTGCTGATGGACATCTAGGTTGCTTCCATGTCCTGGCTATTATAAACAGTGCTGCGATGAACATTGGGGTACACGTGTCTCTTTCAATTCTGGTTTCCTCCATGTGCATGCCCAGCAGTGGGATTGCTGGGTCATATGGCAGTTCTATTTCTGGTTTTTAAGGAATCTCCACACTGTTCTCCATAGTAGCTGTTCTAGTTTGCATTCCCACCAACAGTATTAGAGGGTTCCCTTTTCTCCACACGCTCTCCAGTATTTATTGTTTGTAGACTTTTGTATAGCAGCCATTCTGACTGGCATGAGATGGTACCTCATTGTGGTTTTGATTTGCATTTCTCTGATAATGAGTGATATTGAGCGTCTTTTCATGTGTTTGTTAGCCATCTGAACTTCTTCTTTGGAGAAATGTCTGTTTAGTTCTTTGGCCCATTTTTTGATTGGGTCATTTATTTTTCTGGAATTGAGCTGCAGGAGCTGCTTGTATATTTTTGAGATTAATTCTTTGTCAGTTGCTTCATTTGCTATTATTTTCTCCCATTCTGAAGGCTGTCTTTTCACCTTGCTCATAGTTTCCTTCGTTGTGTAAAAGCTTTTAAGTTTAATTAGGTCCAATTTGTTTATTTTTGCTTTTATTTCCATTACTGTGGGAGGTGGGTCATAGAGGATCCTGCTGTGATTTATGTCAGACAGTGTTTGCCTATATTTTCCTCTAGGATTTTTATAGCTTCTGGTCTTACATTTATATCTTTAATCCATTTTGAGTTTATTTTTGTGTATGGTGTTAGAAAGTGTTCTAGTTTCATTCTTTTACAAGTGGTTGACCAGTTTTCCCAGCACCACTTGTTAAAGAGATTGTCTTTTCTCCATTGTATATTCTTGCCTCCTTTGTCAAAGATAAGGTGTCCATAGGTGCATGGATTTATCTCTGGGCTTTCTATTTTGTTCCATTGATCTATATTTCTGTCTTTGTGCCAGTACCATATTGTCTTGATGACTGTTGCTTTGTAGTATAGTCTGAAGTCAGGCAGGTTGATTCCTCCAGTTCCATTCTTCTTTCTCAAGATAGCTTTGGCTATTTGAGGTTTTTTGTATTTCCATACAAATTGTGAAATTTTTTTTTTAGTTCTCTGAAAAACACCGTTGGTAGCTTGATAGGGATTGCACTGAATCTATAAATTGCTTTGGGTAATATACTCATTTTCACTATATTGATTCTTCCGATCCACGAACATGTTATATTTCTCCATCTATTTGGGTCATCTTTGATTTCTTTCATCTGTGTTTTATAGTTTTCTATATATAGGTCTTTTGTTTCTTTAGGTAGATTGATTCCTAAGTATTTTATTCTTTTTGTTGCTATGGTGAATGGAATTGTTTCCTTAATTTCTCTTTCTGTTTTCTCATTGTTAGTGTATAGGAATGCAAGGGATTTCTGTGTGTTAATTTTATATCCTGCAACTTTACTATATTCATTGATTAGCTCTAGTAGTTTTCTGGTGGAGTCTTTAGGGTTTTCTGTGTAGAGGATCATGTCATCTGCAAACAGTGAGAGTTTTACTTCTTTTCCAATCTGGATTCCTTTAATTTCTTTTTCTTCTCTGATTGCTTTGGCCAAAACTTCTAAAACTATGTTGAATAGTAGTGGTGAGAATTGGCACCCTTGTCTTATTCCTGATTTTAGGGGAAATGCTTTCAATTTTTCAACATTGAGGATAATATTTGCTGTGTTTTAAGAGCCATATATAGCTTTTGTTTTAAGAGTATTAACACTTAAAAAAATATATGGCCATTCCCCAAGTCTCAGAGTCCTTATAGCATCCCTGCCTTTGTTATCCTTTCTAAAACTGTGTAACTAACTTTAGGCAGATATTAATATGTTTAAGGTTAATATTATCCTATGTGTATACTAAAAAAAATTTATTCATTGTTTACTCATTCATTAATGGGTAATTTATTTAGTGAGAATCGATTGAACTCTTACTATGTTATTCCATACTGACAGTGTTATTTACAAGGAATAAGGAACACGTGAAGAATAGCCCCTGCCTTGAGGAAACTCACTATCATTGGTGGAGATAGGCATCCATTTTTTTCACTTATTCTAAGAATATTTATTGAACGCGTACCATGATCAAGACACTGTCCTAAGCTCTGAGGAGCTTACATTGTAGTAGAGGAGAGGAGAGGAGAGGAGGAAGGAGAAGACACACAATAAACAAGTAACAGACAAATAGGAACACAAAGAGACACTGATGTATAGAACAGTCTTATGGACTCTGTGGGAGAGGGAGAGGGTGGGAAGATTTGGGAGAATGGCATTGAAACATGTAAAATATCATGTATGAAACGAGTTGCCAGTCCAGGTTCGATGCATGATACTGGATGCTTGGGGCTGGTGCACTGGGACGACCCAGAGGATGGTATGGAGAGGGAGGGGGGAGGAGGGTTCAGGATGGGGAACACATGTATACCTGTGGCGGATTCATTTTGATGTTTGGCAAAACTAATACAATTATGTAAAATTTAAAAATAAAATAAAATAAAAAAATAATATAAAATAAAACAACCAAAAAAAAAAGGTAGACAAAAACAACAAACAAACAAACAAAAACACAATACATTAAAGCAAGGTAATGGGATAGGGTAGTTGGAGAAGGTGTTTTTTTATCAGGTGATAATAGTAATAGACTTGAATGGTGAGAAAGACCAGGAGGAAGAACATTCTGCATGGAAAGAATCATATAAACAGGGCCTAAGTGCTTGGACTTAGGCTAATCTCAAAAACAATACAATGATCTCTGTTCCTTCTCAAGGCAAACCATTCAGTACCACGGTAATCCAAGTCTATGCCCTGACCAGTAATGCTGAAGAAGCTGAAGTTGAATGGTTCTATGAAGACCCACAAGACCTTCTGGAACTAACACCCAAAAAAGATGTCCTTTTCATTAGAGGGTATGAAAATGCAAAAGTAGCAAGTCAAGAAATACCAGGAATAAGAGGCAAATTTGGCCTTGGAGTACAGAATGAAGCAGGGCAAAGGCTAATAGAATTTTGCCAAGAGAATGCACTGGTCAAAGCAAACACCCTCTTCCAAAAACACAAGAGAAGACTCTATACATGGACATCACCAGATGGTCAACATTGAAATCAGATTGATTATATTATTTGCAGCCAAAGCTGGAAAAGCTCTATACAGTCAGCAAAAACAAGACTGGGAGCTGACTGTGGCTGAGATCATAAACCCCTTATTGCCAAATTCATACTTAAATTGAAGAAAGTAGGGAAAACCACTGGATCATTCATGTATGACCTAAATCAAATCCCTTATGATTATACAGAGGAAGTGAGAAATAGATTTAAGGGACTAGATCTGATAGACAGAGTGCCTGATGAACTGTAGACAGAGGTTCATGATATTGTACAGGAGACAGCGATCAAGACCATCCCCAAGAAAAAGAAATGTCAAAAAGCAAAATGGCTGTCTGAGGAGGCCTTACAAATAGTTGAGAAAAGAAGGGACGTGAAAAGCAAAGAAGAAAAGGAAAGGAAAGATATACCCTTTTGAATGAAGAGTTCCAAAGAAAAGCAAGAAGAGATAAGAAAGCCTTCCTCGGTGATCAGTGCAAAGAAATAGAGGAAAACAATAAAATGGGAAAGACTAGAGATCGCCTCAAGAAAATTAGAGATACCAAGGGAACATTTCATGCAAACATGGGTTCAATAGAGGGCAGAAATGATATGGACCTAACAGAAGCAGATGATATTAAGAAGAGGTGGCAGGAATACACAGAAGAACTGTACAAAAAAGATCTTCATTACCAAGATAATCACAATGGTGTGATCACTGACCTAGAGCCAGACATCCTGGAATGTGAGGTCAAATGGGCCTTAGGAAGAATCACTAGGAACAAAGCTAATGGGGGTGATGGAATTCCAGTTGAGCTATTTCAAATCCTGAAAGATGATGCTGTGAAAGTGCTGCACTCAATATGCCAGCAAATTTGGAAAACTCAGTAGTGGCCACAGGACTGGAAAAGGTCAATTTTCATTCCAATCCCAAAGAAAGGCAATGCCAAAGAATGCTCAAATTACCACACAATTGCATTCATCTCACATGCTAGCAAAGTAATGCTCAAAATTCTCCAAGCCAGGCTTCAATAGTACATGAACTGTGAACTTCCAGATGGTCAAGCTGGATTTAGAAAAATCAGCGGAACCAGAGATCAATTTGCCAACATCCATTGGATCATCAAAAAGCAAGAGAGTTCCAGAAAAACATCTATTTCTGCTTTATTGACTATCTTTGACTGTGTAGATCACCACAAACTGTGGAAAATTCTGAAAGAGATGGGAATACCAGACCACCTGACCTGCCTCTTGAGAAATCTGTATGCAGGTCAGGAAGCAACAGTCAGGACTGGGCATGGAACAACAGACTGGTTCCAAATAGGAAAAAGAGTACGTCAAGGCTGTATATTGTCACCCTGCTTATTTAACTTATATGCAGAGTACATCATGAGAAACGCTGGGCTGGATGAAACAAGCTGGAAACAAGATTGCTGGGAGAAATCTCAATAGCATCAGATATGCAGATGACACCACCCTTATGGCAGAAAGTGAAGAAGAACTGAAAAGCGTCTTGATGAAAGTGAAAGAGGAGAGTGAAAAAGTTGGCTTAAAGCTCAACATTCAGAAAACTAAGATCATGGCATCTGGTCCCATCACTTCATAGCAGATAGATGGGAAACAGTGGAAATAGTGGCAGACTTTATTTTCTGGGGCTCCAAAATCACTGCAGATGGTGATTGCAGCCATGAAATTAAAAGATGCTTACTCTTTGGAAGGAAAGTTATGACCAACCTAGATAGTATATTCAAAAGCAGAGACATTACTTTGCCAACAAAGGTCTGTCTAATCAAGGCTATGGTTTTTTCAGTAGTCATGTATGGCTGTGAGAGTTGGACTATAAAGAAGGCTGAGCACTGAAGAACTGATGCTTTTGAAGTGTGGTATTGGAGAAGACTCTTAAGAGTCCCTTGGACTGCAAGGAGTTCCAACCAGTCCATCCTAAAGGAAATCATTCTGAATATTCATTGGAAGGACTGATGCCGAAGCTGAAACGCCAATACTTTGGCCACCTGATGTGAAGAACTGACTCATTTGAAAAGACCCTGATGCTTTTTGATGATCCAATGGATGTTGGCAAATTGATCTCTGGTTCCTCTGATTTTTCTAAATCCAGCTTGACCATCTGGAAGTTCACAGTTCATGTACTATTGAAGCCTGGCTTGGAGAATTTTGAGCATTACTTTGCTAGCATGTGAGATGAATGCAATTGTGTGGTAATTTGAGCATTCTTTGGCATTGCCTTTCTTTGGGATTGGAATGAAATCCAATAGCTGGGATAGTTTGAAGTTGGGAGGAGAAGGAGATAACAGAGGATGAGGTGGTTGGATGGCATCACTGACTCAATGGACATTAGTTTGAGTAAGCTCCAGGAGTTGGTGATAGACAGGGAAGCCTGGCATGTTGCAGTCCATGGGGTGACAAAGAATCGGACATGACTGAGCAACTGAACTAAACGGAAATCCAAAAGAAACACCATATATTACAGGAATATAAAATCCAGAGGTTCTGAGAGTAATGATGCCTAATGACAATGGGAAGAGATACACGATAAAAGAGATGATAGTATACATTTCTTTGGAAAGATGGGCATGGAAAGGCAGGGGTATGTGGGGCTCTGTCATGGGAGTTTTCAAAGAAGAGGTGGCCTTTGTGAAGCTTTAGGAGTGGAAGCCTGTAATCATTTGTGCAAAACAAAAATAGAGACACAAATGTAGAGAACTAATGTGTGCACATGAAGTCAGGGGCCAGGAGGGTGGGATGAATTGGGGGATTGGGACTGATATATGCACACTATTGATACTTTTAAAATAGATAACTAATGAGAACCTCATATATAGCTCAGGGAACTCTATCTACTCAGTGCTCTTTGGTGACCCAAATGGGAAGGAATTCCAAAATTGACAGGATATATACGCTTACTCCTTGAAAGGAAAGTTATGACCAACCTAGATAGCATATTCAAAAGCAGAGACATTACTTTGCCAACAAAGTTTCATCTAGTTAAGGCTATGGTTTTTCCTGTGGTCATGTATGGATGTGAGAGTTGGACTGTGAAGAAGGCTAAGTGCTGAAGAATTGATGCTTTTGAACTGTGGTGTTGGAGAAGACTCTTGAGAGTCCCTTGGACTGCAAGGATATCCAACCAGTCCATTCTGAAGGAGATCAGCCCTGGGATTTCTTTGGAGGGAATGATGCTGAAGCTGAAACTCCAGTACTTTGGCCACCTCATGTGAAGAGTTGACTCATTGGAAAAGACTATGATGCTGGGAGGGATTGGGGGCAGGAGGAGAAGGGGACGACAGAGGATGAGATGGCTGGATGGCATCGCTGACTCGATGGACATGAGTCTGAGTGAACTCCGGGAGTTGGTGATGGACAGGGAGGCCTGGCGTGCAGCGATTCATGGGGTCACAAAGAGTTGGACACAACTGAGTGACTGAAGTGAACTGAAGGAGATGGAACAAGAGAATGGGAAGGGATCTGGAGGGAGACTGAAAGTGGTGGTTAGGGCAAATTGCCTAAAAGCTTTTTATAATTTTATACATTTCCATAAATAAAAATGTCCAAAAATAATTTGCAGACCTAGAAATACAGCTTTCTAATACAATTTTTCACACAATCAGATACACTTTGACTTAATCTTTTTCTTAGTGATCATAAATTCCAATTTATTAAAGTGTGCATTAATAAGATTTTCATATGGTCATATCCTATTGTCAAGGAAATTGAGGCCTGTGCCAAGAAAGCATCTTCCTTATCAAGTCTATCTGTTTTTTATATGTCCTTAAAAATTTTATGTGTGTGTGTTGTGCATTTTTTTCTTTTTAATGGAGTTGTTTAGAGATAAGGAATAATAGTGAATTTAGTCATCTTGATTTGTCCCTCCTGATAAGAGCTGAGTGTTCTTTAGAAATATTATCTACTCTGTGACTGAAAATAATTTAATAATACTAATACTTAAAAAAAGGGGTATTTGATACAATATAGGCTTAAAAATCAGAGGTATCCTTATGGAAGTCTGTGTGTGTGTGTGTGGTGAGTGCGAATGAGAGAGAGACAGAGATAGAGAAATAATCTGATATTTTAAGACAACAAATGAGCCTGGTGTGCCTGTGGGCTTTAGTACCACCATCATCCCAGAGGCTTATTGTTCCTCTTTTTTATTTAATAGATCCTCAGCACTTCTGGCGCCTTACTGGTAAAAAAAAAAGAAAAAAAAGAAATGCAATGAAATTCATTTACTGTCACCCTAAACTATCTGATACATTCAAGCTTAATTTTGAAAAGAACATGATTCTAGATTTTAAAATCCTGCTCAAGTTTGTCCTCACTTTTGTAAGTGAAACTAATAGTAAAGCGAGCACTGTCTGCTGCTGGCTCTGACATAGGTGAGGGCATTATAAATAGGTCTTATGATTACTTGAAAAATGCATTTATCTACCCTTCCTTGCATCTCTAGGCAGTTCCCTCAAAAACTTTGTTCTTAACTAAGAGGATTTCAAAGTTTGGTATTTTTGAGAATTACTGTAGTGTTTGGGTTCTTTAAAAAATAAATTACATTCTTATACATAAACTAAGGCTAGGAAAGCATATAATGTTTTCTCTCATGTTTTATCATTTAACAGAAAGATTAGAATAATAGCACTTTAAATTGAACTCAGATAGCATTTTTAACCAGCTTTTAGGAAACCATACTTCTTGTTCCATTGTTTCTGTAAATAGTTGAATTACTTTTAAAATTCCAAATTCACCAGGTTCCCCAGAGGTTCCCTTCATGGAGGATGGTGCGTTTTCCAGTTAACCCTGCTTAGGGGCTGAAGTTGTTCAAAGCAATTTGTCAAAGTCTGAACCTGAATTAATGCGGTGCATGGACTATACATTGTATTACTTTTAAAAATCCAAGACACAATGCAAACTTTTCAGTTATTCAGAGCCAGGATTAAGGTACAAGTGGAGTAAGTGATTTGACATACGATTTGAGGAGAGATGCTGGGAGACACTCTTTTCCATTTTTCGTCCCTTTTCTCTCTCCTCAGGTCTCTGTTACAAAGACTTTGAGTCTGGAAGTATCAGAACAGGATGCAAACGCCTTTATAAGGAGTTAAATGCAAAGCAATGATGAATCTATGACTCCTCAGTGGAAGTACATATTCATCAGATTATGTAGCAAGAACTTGATGATGGGGATAATATTGGCAAGTGTTTCATTTATGAGAAGAGTGGAGGAGGGGCAAGCCCTGATTTTCTTGCCCCCATTATTTAAAATCTAGAATGCATGCGAGGGGTTCAGGAACTTTAAAGGGAAAAGGCGATTAAGCAACTAGTAGAGGGATGAGGGCTTCTGACTTGCCTGTTTGATTTGATTCTCCTTGAGAGTCTCTTTTCTTTTTCCACCTCTGCACATTGATTCTGTTTCTCAGATTGCCCTCTCTGATCCCCTCCTCCACCCGCCTCTTAATGAACTTCTTCAATTCTCAGTTTGTCACTTGTTTCCAGAATTCTTCTCCAACCTTGAGTCCTTTCCTCCCTTCTTGATCAACTAAGTGCCTCCCCCTCCACTACAGTTAGTGTCCCTTACAATGATTTGTTTGTTTTCTCCTCCTTGACAGATTTCAAGCTCTTTAATGGTTGGGGTGATGGATCCTTTATCTTTTGGAGGAATGGTATGGTTATTTAATAAATGTGGAATAAATACATTTCAGTACTGCTTGTATATGCTTCCTGACTTATGCCCTATATTTGAAGATAAGCAGTGCTATATCATCCTCCATTTCAATGTCCAGTGGAAATGTATAATATTTTGTAGATATATTAGTCATCACTATTTTTTTTTTTTACTCTGAGTTCCTCACAATCTTTATAGAATGGAAACTGCAAGTGTAGAGTCTAATAATATATTCATCACTGTCCTCTGGCCCTCCAGTTAAAACCACCCCATTGCCCTTCACCATCTCATTTAGAACATGGATGGATGGCTGTTCCCTGCTTGATAAAGCAACAGCTACCAGCATGAAAACCTCCTACTCCTAACCTTTTTTTTGCTTACTTGATTTTACTCCTCTATTCCTTTAAAAGAGACTCCTTCAACATGCTCTTCTTCACTCATTTATTCTATATCTTTTGAGAGATTTCTCTATCATGTTCCTCTTCTTTTCTATATCTTCAATTACTGTAGTGAATCTTTCTTTTCAGCATGTAAATATACCCAAATCTCCTTACATAAAAAGCTCTTTTAATCACAAGTGTTCCTATATCTCTGTTTTTCCTCCAATCTATTCAAGAAAGTAATTATCGTTACTTGAAATCTTAAACTCATTTTTCATTTACAATGAATCACTATTGCCAAAGCCAATGTTCATTTAAGCTTTTATCCCTACTTTACCACTGCTGCATTTGACTGTGTTGACCACAACCACATCTTTTGAATTTTTGGATTTTTATTATTTATTTTTAATTGGAGTATAATTGCTTTACAACGTTCTGTTAGTTTCTGCTGTACAATAATGCAAATCAGCTATATGTATAAATATATATCCCCTCCGTCTTGAGACTTCCTCCCACACCCTACCCACTCTTGTGAATTTTTCGATCTTTAAAAAATATTCCCTTGCTTCTTCCTGATTTCTACTTATGTCTCCAGCCAGTCTATTGAGCCTACTCTATGAGCCTCTTTTTCCACTTGCTGTTTAAATACTGATGCTTTCCAAGTTCCCACTCTTGGCTTGCTTCTTTTCTCATTTTACATACTCTGAAAGGGTAATGTTTTCATACACACCACATACACAACCAACTATGCTGGGGAGGAATTTTCTCAGCATAGTTGGGTATGTCTAATTGAGAAGAAACACTGCCTTCCCTGCGCCTAGTTTAAAACTTGGGAGTCGTCTTGAGTTTTTCCTCTCTGTCAGTCCTGTATCTAACAGTTTACAACTGATTACGGGGGTGGAAGCTGAGGCTGAACAGCTTCCTTCTGCTGTTTCCTCCAAATGAGTGGATCAGGTTGAAGAGCAGGACTCTGGACTTCTTTGATGGAGAAACAGTACCAGAGACTGACCAGGTTCAGGAGCATTATGTTTGACCTTGCCCTTGTGGGGAGAGTGTGCATGGGTGGAGTCTTTTCAGGATGTGTTGTTCTCCTCAGAGCCTGCTGCGGGCTCCCAGGGCACCCTACCATGTGTATCAGCCATGTGTCTCCTCTTCTGTCCTCTCTTACCCAGCACCATGCCTTCTCCCAGATTCCCTTTCCTTCATTTGTTCCCTTCCCTCTTCACAGATGTGTCTTTTCTCCACAGTGGAGAAAGAATTACATTTTTCAATGGACTAGACAGAGAAGATCTTTCCTTCTGCTTTTAGTGTAGATTTTTAGGATTGAACTTTCTTACCTTTGAATCAAAATCTTCAGATAGAAACAAAATGGGTTTGGACTTCCCTGATGGTCCAGTGGCTAAGACTCCACACTCCCAGTTCAGGGGGCCTGGGTTCAATCCCTCGTCAGAGAACTAGATTCCACATGCTGCAACTAAGAGTTCGCATGCCACAAAAAATGAAAGATGCTGCATACTACAGTGAAGATTGAAGATCCTGTGGGCTGTAATTACAACCCAGCACAGCCAAATAAATAAATAAAATAAATATTAAAAAAAAATAAAGAGGGTAATTTTTACCTTGCTTGGTTCTCTGTGAATACATTTTTCTCTGGGAAATATGCAAAGAAGTAGGTAGCCAAAAACAAGATTCAATTATTCATGATCTCTGGTCAATACAATTTTAATGTCAGTATCTCTTCCTTTTCACCATCAGCCACCAGCTGTTTTGATTCTACCTTCTAGCTATGCCAAGAGTCTGTCTCTACGGTGGAATGCAAAATGATCACATTCTTTATGGCCCTCACATCAAAAGGCACAAGAGTATTTCTTTATCCCTTGAATCTGGGCTAAATTTGTGACTTTCTCTGACTCACAAAATGAGACACAGGCAACCGTGTTTGCTCTCTGAGACTCACAGCAGTGTTTGCCCCCAAGAGATCCTGCATATTTCTTCTTCATCTTTTGGAGCCCTGCCTCCAGCACATGAAGGACCCCTGGTCAACCTGCAGGAGGATAAGACTTGATAGGTATCAGAAAGGAGTTCTCACAGCAGACCCTCAGAGCAGCCAGCTCTCAGCTGACCATCTAGCTGACCACACGTATATGGACCACCCAGCTGAGGGCAGAATGCCTTAGAATCCCTGCTAAGATCAGACCAAACTGGACCTGTGGAATCATAAGCTAAGTAGTGCTTCTCAACATCAGAACACTGACATTTTAGATTAGATGGTTCTTGGAGGGTGGTGGAGCTCTCCTGTGTATGGTTGGATGTTTAGTGAAATCCCTGGCTTCTACTTACTGATGCTGGTAGTACTGTTCTTCATTGTGATGCCCAAAAATATCTCAAGACGCGGACAAATGTCCCCTGATGATCGTGGTGGGGAAAACCCCTTCCCTCCCATAGATAAGAAAAATAAATGCTGGTTCTACACACCTTTAAGATTTGTGGAAAAGAAAAAACTACCTAACACAGTTCCCTTCTTTCTAGAGCCATTCTCATTGCCTTTGTCTTAGGTCAAGTTCCTGTAACTTTGTTGTTGTTTTTCAGTCTCTAAGTAGTCTCTGACTCTTGGCGAGCCCATTAACTGCAGCACACTAAGCTTCTCTGTCCACCACTATTTCCCTCAGCTTGCTCAAACTCATGTCCACCCAACCGTCTCATCCTCTGTTGCCCCATTCTCCTCTTGCCCTCAGTTTTTCCCAGCATCAGGATCTTTTCCAATGAGTCAGCTCTTGCTGCTGCTAAGTCGCTTCAGTCCTGTCCGACTCTGTGCGACCCCATAGACGGCAGCCCACCAGGCTCCCCCGTCCCTGGGATTCTCCAGACAAGAACACTGGAGTGGGTTGCCATTTCCTTCTCCAATGCATGAAAGTGGAAAGTGAAAGTGAAGTTGCTCAGTCGTGTCCGACCCTCAGCGACCCCATGGACTGCAGCCTGCCAGGCTCCTCCGTCCATGGGTTTTCCAGGCAGGAGTACTGGAGTGGGGTGCCATTGCCTTCTAGTTGTGCCTGAATCATTGCCAGTTGCCTAACCAAGTTATTTCCTGTGATTTGTTCCTTTAATCTAGCCTATCCATTTCCATCAGTGGTTAAACAAATGCAAACACAAACTTGATCATATCATTTCATACTTAAATACATTTTACCGATGTCTCATTGCCTACATGGTAAAATTCCAAACTTTTGGTATACAAAGTCCATCATAGTCTAGAATCTCTATTAATATAAATATGATTTCCCGCCCTCTCCCCCATACACAAGTTAGTTTTCAGCGCTGTCACAATATTTACTGCTCTGGAATATGTGTTATGGTTTCATGCTTTGTATCTGAGAGTTAAATATAAGTAATTCAGATTCTCCTTTCTACTACCAATGTTCTGAAGGATTTTATAGTATAAGCTAATTGCATCCTAATAGCCTCTTAGTAACTTATTTTTTAAAAAAACACTCTTGGTTTATGCACAGACAAGTGTACACATATGGATGTATAATTGCATATACAGATGCAATGTATATAGAGTGAAAGTCTAATAAGATCAGAATTCGAATTTCAGAGTTTTAAAGGGAATTTTGAGGAAACTTATAGGCACCCCCCTGAAGTATTTTATTAACTCTAAAGCTCCTCTGAATATACCCTAGTATCATAGATAACTGTTTTAATAAGCATTCACTTAATAGGCATTTAACCCAAATTCTTTTTAGAAAATTACCTTCCTTCCACTGTGTGCAAGACTAATACAGCAATCAGTCAAGGTATTTTGCCCCACCCTAGCTAAGGGGGGGAATTGTGAATTAAACTTGGCCAGTCAGCATCTCCTCTGGGATGCTGACTGTTGAGCAGAATGATGCAAAAACCTAAAAACTGATGGGAACTTCCTTACCCTGTGGTGGTTGATTAACTTCTTCACCCTGGTCCAGTTCCTGATGCACTGATTCCTGTTATTTTTCAAGCCTAGTGCAGGCTTCTCTTTGGTTCTATAAATTACCTGTGATCCTTTCAATATATTCCCTTTATGCTTTTGTAATTTAGAGTTGTTTATGTTATTTGCAACTAAACAACCCAAAATGATGCCTCATGCTACCTAGTTTATTATTCTTATGATAGAAAAATAGCAGTTAAAACATAAGTAAAGCAAGAATGAATAGCTATAGCCAATAAGTCCTTTATGACTTTAGATGCCTTAACTAAGCTATCATTACTTTTCAAGGAAAGTTAGTTTTTATTTCTTTGAAGACTATTCCAAACACAAATTTATCACAAAACTTCGTGCCAATCTGAGTCCTTTCTTGTTTCAAGGAAAAGTTGGATTGCCATGAAACCAGCAACTTGATAATATAGACATATCAATCATTCTTCAAGAGCTTGACTATGATATGCCAGATGTTTGGTATGTATTACATTCCTGGTTATTTAAGCTTACATATATGAACTCAATCTGATTATTTGGTGATTTATATAAACTATTTTCCATTAAGTCTTCTGGGAATAATGACAACGATGTCATTTTACTAAGGATTTGGAAAGATGGACTTTAGTTCTGAAGAATAAAGATCTATTATTAGTTTTTCCTTTGACCAACTGTTAAAATACAGTTGACATCCCTGACTTTTTGAAAGAGGAAGTAGTAACTTATTTATCTTTTTAATACATGAACTTAGCTCTTAGTATATTCTTTTTTTTTCCTGTTGGGGAAATCTCCTTGAAAGTCTATTTTCAATGATAATTCCAACTAGTTCTTACTCTTATTATAAATAATAGTATTGAACTAATTTTCAGCTATTTCACAATACATAGCTGTTTCCCAATGGCTCAGTGGGTGAAGAATCCACCTGCAATGCAGAAGACAGGAGACGTGGGTTTGATTCCTGGGTCGGGGAGGTTCCTTGGAGGAGGAAATGGCAACTCACTGCAGTATTCCTGCCTGAAAAATCCCATGGACAGAGGAGTCTGGTGGGTTATAGTCCAAAGGGCTGCAAAGAGTTGGACATGACTGAGGAGTGACTGAGCACATAATGCATATCTTTGATTAAATTAATGTGGGTTTCCCTCAAGTCATGTTATAACAGTTTATTATATCTTTGTTATAGATGCATTTTCTAGGTGCTCCAAGATTTTTTTTAATTGAAGTATAGTTGATTTATAATAAGGTGTTAGTTTCAGTGTACAGCAAAGTGATTCAATACACACACACACATGCACATTCCTTTATATATATGTATATACATACAACGCATATGCATTCTTTTTCAGATTCTTTTTCATTATATCTTATTTCAAGATATTGAATATTGTTCTCTGGGATATTCAGTAAGTCCTTGTTGTTTGTCTATTTTATATATAGCAGTGTGTAGCTGGGCTTCCCTGGGCTTAGCTGGTAAAGAATCCATCTGCAGTGCAGGAGACCCTGATTCGATTCCTGGTTCGGGGGATAGGCTGCCCACTCCAGCATTCTTGGGCTTCCCTGGTGGCTCAGACTGTAAAGAATCCACATAGAATGCAGGAGACCTGGGTTCAATCCCTGGGTTGGGAAGATGCCCTGGAGGAGGACATGGCAACCTACTCCAGTTTTCTTGCCTGGAGAATCCCCATGGACAGAACTGCTGGTGGGCTACGGTTAACGGGGTCACAGAGTTGGACAAAATTGAGTGACTCAGCACAGCACAGCACAGTGTGTATCTGCTAATTTCACACTCCTAATTTATCCCCCCCCCTCACTGTCTGCTTTGGTAACCATAAGTTTGTTTTTTAGGTTTGTTTCTGTTTTGTAAATAAATTAATCTGTATTTTGTATATTCTACATAGTGGTATTATATGATATTTGTTTTTCTCTGTTTGACTGACTTCACTTAGCATAATAATCTCTAGGTCCATCCATATTGCTGCAAATGGCATTATTTCATTTTTTTAATGGCTGATCAATATCCCATGATATATATATATATATGCAGGAAGAGTGTTAGTCACTCAGTCATGTCTGACTCTTTGTGATTCCATGGACTGTAGCCTGCCAGGCTTCTCTGTCCATGGGTTCTCCAGGGAAGAATACTGGAGTGGATTGCCATATACCAATCTTCTTTATCTATGTATCTATTGATGGACACTCACATTGCTTCCATGTGTTGGCTATTGCAAATAGTGCTGCTATGAACACTGTGTTGCATGTATCTTTTCAAATATGAGTTTTTATCTTTTCTGGATATATGCCAGCATTGCTGAATCATTTGGTAACTTTATTTTTAGTTTTTTAAGGCAACTGCATAGTCTTTTCCATAGTAGCTTAGGTGCTTCAAGTATTATAAATTTTATTAGTATGAGCCAGATGTAGGGAATCAGGCAGTTTAGATATTCTCTATAATATGTTGTATATAACTTCTGTTTTGTGCTCTCATATGCAAGCAGAAGCAATGTTAGGAATAGTCTTCCTCTGGCCTGCAATGGGACTCCTTTAGACCTGCTCAGATTTTTGAGACATGAGGATGTTCTCTTTAAGTAATTATTAGTCCTGGTCACTAATATTCTCTGTTATCTCCTGTTTGGGGCACATGGGATTGTATTTCTCATCCTCATTGCATCTGAGTGGGGCAATGTAATTGGTTTTGGCTGATATGTCAGAGCAGAAGTAATATGTGTTACAATACTTAGAAGAAAATAATTTAATAGCCTGAGAACTTTCAGAATTCTCTTTTCTCTCTGGCATGTTTGAGATGGTAGGGGCTCTACCAAGACTGTGAGATGTTGGGTGTCCTCTGAATGAATACTCTGAGCCGAGTAGGTAAACAAGCAGATTGAAAAAGAAGAAAAACTTTATTTTAAACCAGTAAAGCTTTGCTGTTGTTACTGTAGCATATTGTGGGTTTCTTTTCTGCCTGAAAGATCTCTATTTCTGGAGAACAATTCTCTTGAAATCTCTACCTTTTCTCCTAATGATAAAACTGTGGTACAAGTAAGAAGAAGAGCTTGAAGCTTCCATCTCCACTCTTGCCAACATCTAGATCTTCCATCTCAGCCTTCCATAGATATTTTGAAAGCACACATCATCTTCCTTCCTTCCTTTCCTACCTATCTCCACAGTCCCGTATATCTCCTGAAAGCTTGAAAGTGTCTTAGACAAATTTCCATCAACCAAATCTTCACTCCTAAAAGGTAGAAAAGAAAAAAAAAAATTGCTCCTACCCTACATTAAATTTTTTCAGCTTTTAAAATTCTTTCTTTTTGCCTAACAAAGTTTCTAACACTCCAATTTGTTTTATATCTTCTTGCAAAAGGAGAGAATAGTATTTGTCTCCTGTACTGACCCCTAGACTTAGTAATACTTTCCCTTGCTCCTTCAGTCTTTACATTTCTTTCTATTACTGTTAGTTTGATCTTGATGCCTGACGCGTCCTTCTTATGGAGAAGGTGGAAGTGAAATGGGCATGGGGACACAACATATGCTTTCTGTGACATTTTCTACTTCCAGAATGCTCTGATATTAAGAGAAGTGCTCTTGGAATTGGCACTCACACTAACACTGTTCGAACTGCATTTATGAAAGTGCAATAACCTACAAGATCTGTAATTCCAAAAGGGTTATACATCTGCAAGTTGACAGGAAGCCTACAGGAAGCTTTTTCCTTCTACTCTTTCCATTTAGCTTGTGCTAAGTGGCCCAGTAGAGACCAATGAAAGCATGGAAGCAGAAGGAAAAGAGTGGAGTTATGAGTCACAGGTAACAATGAAGGAAAAAAAATAGTAAAGGCCACAGTTTAATGGTTTTCTTCACTGGTTACCATGGCACAACTGAGTTTTTTTTTTTTTTTATTTGTTTTGAAAATTCAGGTTGAATTCTTTTAAAAAAAATGTTGATCCTAGGAAAAAGTTTAAAAAAAAAAAGTATTTTTTTAAAAATGGAAAAAGATCATGTATAAATAAAATTAAATAGTTCACATACTTGGTTGACTGGCTGAACTGTTGGGACTGTTCTGTTGAAAAACGTTCTAAGACTCTGGTTTGACCCAGTAGTGACTGAATAGCCATGATGGCCAAGGGCTTGAGTGCTCCACATCTGTCATCCTTATTCTGGATATCTGAGAAACAATCTTGTACATTTTTATACAACAGGAAGAAAAGGGACTGTACTCTATACTCAAAATACAACTGTCCATTTCCCCCTTTAACATCTCCAGAAAAAGAGTTAAATTGCACATTTTCATCTTCCACAGGTTTCTTTTAGGTCCAGAACGTCCAAAAGCTAATCTGGAAAGCAACATCGTATAGTAGACTTCTTGCACGTTTTCAGGAGAGTGTTTGTCTTTACTGAAATCTCACATAGATCTCCAGTACAAAATAAAGAACAAGTGGAACTATTTTGTTTAAAGATGAAACAGTGGTACAAGACCCAAATTCCTTAGACCTCTTTCTCTTGCCCTTTGGCATGCTGGAGGATACATGGGGCTTTCTCAAACACGATCAAAAATCCCAGAAATGACATTTGAGCCAGGTAGACTTGGCTTTAAATCTCTTGCTTGCTTCCAAGCCATGTAAAACCTTGGGTGAGTTGTTAGCTCTTCTAAGGCCTGTTTTTCTTATCTGTTAAATAGAGATAACAGTCCTCAGATTGCAAAATTGTTGTGAGATTGAATTGAGATAGCAGAACACAGTAGATGCTCAGTAAAGATTATTTATGTTTCCTCTCTTCAGTTCAGTTCAGTTCAGTCGCTCAGTCGTGTCCGACTTTCTGCGATTCCATGAATCACAGCACACCAGGCCTCCCTGCCCATCACCAACTCCCAGAGTTCACTCAGACTCATGTCCATCGAGTCAGTGATGCCATTCAGCCATCTCATCCTCTGGCATCCCCTTCTCCTCCTGCCGCCAATCCCTCCCAGCATCAGAGTCTTTTCCAATGAGTCAACTCTTCACAAGAGGTGGCCAAAGTACTGGAGTTTCAGCTTTAGCATCTTTCCTTCCAAAGTAATCCCAGGGCTGATCTCCTTCAGAATGGACTGGTTGGATCTCCTTGCAGTCCAAGGATCTCTCAAGAGTCTTCTCCAACACCACAGTTCAAAAGCATCAATTCTTCGGCACTCAGCTTTCTTCACAGTCCAACTCTCACATCTGTACATGACCACTGGAAAAACCATAGCCTTGACTAGACAGACCTTTGTTGGCAAAGTAATGTCTCTGCTTTTGAATGTGCTATCTAGGTTGGTCATAACTTTCCTTCCAAGGAGTAAGCGTCTTTTATTTCATGGCTGCAGTCACCATCTGCAGTGATTTTGGAGCCCCATAAAATAAAGTCTGACACTGTTTCCACTGTTTCCCCATCTATTTCCCATGAAGTGATGGGACTGGATGCCATGATCTTCATTTTCTGAATGTTGAGCTTTAAGCCAACTTTTTCACTCTCCACCTTCACTTTCATCAAGAGGCTTTTTAGTTCCTCTTCACTTTCTGCCATAAGAGTGGTGTCATCTGCATATCTGAGGTTATTGATATTTCTCCCAGCAATCTTGATTCCAGCTTGTGTTTCTTCCAGTCCAGAGTTTCTCATGATGTACTCTGCATATAAGTTAAATAAGCAGGGTGACAATATACAGCCTTGACATACTCCTTTTCCTATTTGGAACCAGTCTGTTGTTCCATGTCCAGTTCTAACTGTTGCTTCCTGACCTGCATACAGATTTCTCAAGAGGCAGGTCAGGTGGTCTGGTATTCCCATCTCTTTCAGAATTTCCCACAGTTTCTTGTGATCCACAGAGTCAAAGGCTTTGACACAGTCAATAAAGCAGAAATAGATGTTTTTCTGGAACTCTCTTGCTTTTTCCATGATCCAGCAGATGTTGGCAATTTGATCTCTGGTTCCTCTGCCTTTTCTAAAACCAGCTTGAACATCAGGAATTAATCCAACAAATATCTCCAATCCTTTATGGCAATGATTAAATGTAATTTGCTGCCATTATCTTTCAAATACTTGCAGAGTATAATAGATTTTTCTTTAGCTTTTCTTTGTTGCTCAAATCAGTCCTGATTTTGTGTCCTTTTAAAAATCTTGTTATTCATTCATCTGGTGAAACAATGGATAAAAATATTTTCTTCTTTATTTTATATTTGTCAAATTCTCATTAATGGCAATATTTTACTAATTCATATAATCAATGCCATAATATGAGAACTACTCTGTTGGATATAATTTAGTTAGTTTATTCATTTAATGAGTGGTGTTCAATGTATCTTCTACAATTGTTTAATGTGTAGTTTGATAGTTTTCCTTTTCATAAGTGAGTACCCTAGAATTTCTCTTTTACATAGATACTGTTAGGGGAAGCACACTGATTGAAACCGCCCACCCTGGCCAGGCACCATAGTAACGAGTTGCATGAGTTGTTTTATGACAGGAGATTCTGATAAGGAATATGGAACTAATAAGCCACCACCAACCTGAAGAGTTTGGGAAACGTGGAAGGGAGACACTGCGTGTCTGTCCACTTCCCAGAATCCCTCTCACTAGCATCCATCTTGGCTGAGCGATGCATGGCCAGCAGGAAAGACTCTGAATTAGAATGATTGGCCAAAGACCACCCAGAAACTAATCCCATCATCATAAAACCCAAGACTGGGAGCCACACAGCAGAGCAGTTCTCTTGGGTTCCCTTACCCTACTGCTCTCCACCTGGGTGGCCTTTCCCAATAAAATCTCTTGCTTTGTCAGCACATGTGTCTCCTTGGATAATTCATTTCTAAGTGTTAGACAAGAGCCCAGTTTCAGGCCCTGGAAGGGGTCTGCCTTCCTGCGACAATACTACTTCTATGTGTTTTAAGATTATACATTGTTATGTATCATGTGCATGTACATTCTTGATGCGAAGAAAGCATTAGTGAAAATATGAAATTACAACTTAAAGTACTTTTCTCTGTACAAGTGAACAACAGGATGCTATTTGTAAAGCTTTGTTTTTCTCATGTTCCTTAGACTTAACTGTTACAAGATGCTTTTTCTTTTTTTATCTTCCTTTTATCTTAGCCCATTATTGGAAATTTTGCCATAGTCTCTAGATATTGCAGGTTATTTAATACTGAACATCATTATGTCTCTGTAATACATGTTTGCACTCATGCCTACTCCCTGCTTTCTGTCCTTAATATTATTGTTTAATTGTCAGAAAATTTGAAAAATAGATTCAGTGAAGAAAGTTAACAGTTCCTAGACTGACCTTAAAAAAAAAAAAAAAAATCACTTCGCAACAACATGAATGGACTTGATTGGAGTTACACTAAATGAAGTTAGACAAGGAAAGACAAATACTATATGATATCACTTATATGTGAAACCTAAAAATTACATCATACTAGTGAATATAACAAAAAATAAACAGACTTACAGATACAGAGAACAAATTAGTTGTTAATAGTGGAGAGAGGAAAGGGAAGGGGGGTAATATAAGGGTAGAGGAGTAAGAAGCATAAACTCTTTAGGTATAAAATAAGCTACAAAGATATAGTGTACAATGCAGAGAACATAGCCAATATTTTTAATACCTATAAATAGAGTATAACCTTTAAAAATTGTAAGTCACTATACTGTACACTTGTAACTTAAATTGTACATTAACTAAACATCAATAAATAAAGAAAAAAAATCACTGTCCTATTTATTTACAGACTGACCAAATACTGATTTTTATGGGACTAACCCCTGGAAAAGTCCTATCTATTTAAAAATAGAGAGAGATTAAGCAGACTTTTTGTAAATAACTAAAGAATTTACTTTGGTCTTCTTCATCAGGTAATAGACTATTCTAACCTGAATTCCCTGCCTAATAAAAGCACAGTCTTTTTTTTTCACTGCCTATGATTTTATTACATATTTGCTATTATAATATGGAAGAACATTTATAATGAAATCAATGCCTTAAGAACTATGTATTCCTTTTTTTTTTAATTTTGTTTTGTATTGGGATATAGATGATTAACAATGTTATGATAGTTTCAGGTGAACAGCTAAGGGACTCAACCATACACATGAATGTATCCATTATCCCCTAAACCTCCTTTCCATCCGGGCTACCACATAGCATTGAGCAGAATTCTATGTAAAAGTACAATCTTTGATGCCATTCTTTTATTATAATTTCTCAACAAAGTGTAGTGCATAAATGAAGGAAATTTGGAGTGACTTTGCTAACCAGGGTGATTACAATGTGTAAATAAATACCTCTTATATGTAACACATAAACAGGAGGAGTTTAACAAAAAGTCCAGCTTCCATGATGACCAGAGAAAATATGATGAGAAGAAAAAAATTGCCTTAGAGTGAAATTATGAGATTATATATATATATATGAAGTTGCTCAGTCATGTCTGACTCTTTGTGACCATTGACCATAGCCTGCCAGGCTCCTCCGTCCATGCGATTTTCCAGGCAAGAGTACTGGAGTGGGTTGCCATTTCCTCCAAATTATGAGATTGGAAAGATCTAAAATGAACACTTTTTAGTAACCAAAGACAAGTTTACATTCCTGACCCATTAGCTAACTCTAAAAAGGAACTTGACATTCTAGTAAGAGGAGCTATTTGAAGAGTTTAGACATCTAATTTTCTTTGAGCAGATATTTAGATGAAAGATAATTGATGAACATTTTTAACCAAAATTATTTTCTTGGTGACAGAATTTAATGGAAGAAATGTACTCTCTAGAGAAATAGGCTAGGGGAAAACAGCTGGAGTTTTTCTTATAAATGAAGTGCCTGAAGGTAAGCTTAATATAGTTTGTTAAATGTTTCCAAATAGTTATAAACAAACAGGTCTCCATATCTTTGAACTAAACACACCAAGGTATTAAGGAAACTCAAAGTGGGTCCAAGCTGGTGAGTGGTTCTGGGCCATGTGATCCAAAGAATTAAATTTCAGTCATCATTTCCTAAACAAAGTGAATCTGAGGTTCTTACGTGGGCAAAACTTCTCATCTCAATTTTGAGTGCTGCTTTTGAAAGGCCCTGTATTGGAGCCCAAGAGAGTTTTGATTTGAGAATGACAGGAAATGTTTTTCTATCTTTGAATAAAATTCAAAATTTTTATAACATGATCATGTGGATTTTCTATAACTACTCTGCTGTAATAATTTATTTTGTGCAGTGGGGTAAATAATTCACAGCACAGAATGAAATAGGGATGTGTATGTAAAACTGTATGGGAAACTTTTTTAGTAATTGGAGCCTTTTTTAATCCCTAAGCCATGTAGTAGAGATGAGTCATTTAGATGGGCATTTTGCTGTTGCTTAAGTGAGGAGTATTTCATTTGCATAATTATCCCAAAAGAAAAAAAGTCTTGTGGTTGAGGCCCTCTTCTTAGCTAAGAAACAAATTGGCATTTTATTACTAGATTTGGAAACATCTGAGAAAGTTTCTTTCTGTAATTTAGAAGTTATTATTTTTATCTAACAGGCAAAATTTTATTTTGATTATATGTATACTAATATGTAGCATTTAAATATGCAATATTCAAATATTGCCAAAAAAAAAAAAAAAAGACCCTTGGTTTTGAAATCAGGAGACCAGTTTGACCCTCTTCTCCAAAAAAAAAAAAAAGAAAAAAATCCCTTTAAAGCTTGTGGTTTTCACTAGTACTTTTAGTGTTTAGTCAAGTGTTTCATAAGTTTTACATCCCATATATGAGACCATTTAATAAAAGAGTGGTAGATGCGTTTTCAGATTAGAAAAATTAATTTTACATTAAGAACCACGGAGATGTCATAAATTTTTATAGAAAGACAATTGTCTTCTACAAAATCTTGCTCCCATACACCTGTAAGTAAAATATTTGAGCATGTAAATATACATTTCTTTGTGTATTTATGTACCACATTATAAAGCACACAAATAAAATAAGGTGACAGTATGAGGTAAAAAGGGCTTCCCTGGTGGCTCAGTGGTAAAGAATCCTCCTGCCAGTGCAGGAAATGTGGGCTTGATTCCCTAGGTCAGGAAGGTTCCCTGGAGAAGGAAATGGCAGCCCACTCCAGTATTTTTGCCTGGGGAATACCATGGACAGAGGAGTCTGGCAGGCTACAGCCCATGGGGTTGCAAGAGTTGGATGCGACTTTAGTAACTAAACAATAGCAACAATGAGGTAAAAATAAAATAGCACTTTTTCACACCTAAAGGAGTGAATGCAATCACTACTGATTGGAAAAATAAAGAAAATGTAATATAGCAATTTCTTTCTTTTTTCTTTTCTTTTTTTTTAACTTTGGACCATACTGCACAACATGTGGGATTTTAGTTCCCCAACCAGGGATCGAACTCATGCCCCCTGCAGTGGAAGCTCAGAGTCTTAATTGCTAGACCACCAGGTAAGTCCCTGTGGCAGTTTCTGCCACAGCTCTGCAGAGTCCTTCTAAGGCAGGGGACACATGCAGAATAGTTTCTGTGGCCTAACAGGTGAAACATGACAGGGGACATATAGGTGCTCCACATACCTACAGGGTGACCTTCAACACTAACTCGAATCAGCATCACTTGTATCTTTTTTAAAAACACTGATATCCCTGCTCTAACTTTAGGGATTTGGTTTTCATTAGTCTGGCAGGGAAAGGACCAGGCATGGATTTTAAAAAAAATCTTAAGAGAGATTGGAGTTCAGCTGGGGTTGAGAATCACTACCTCAGACCCTGGGCAGCTCTTCTTCCTTATGTGGGCCCTGCAGGGAGTTTCTAGGGGGAGGTGGTGCTGAACCATAGTGCCTGGGGGACAGTGCCATGGTTGAGTGGCACAGTAGAAGCAGTGATATGACTGCCATGTCATGGGAATGTATTCATTTGAATCGGGACAAGCAACAACCATCCTTTGAGATGGTGCCCAGCAAAGGTTGTGCAGCTGAGGGTGAAAGTCTAATTGGTTTAAGAGCTCTGGTAAGTCATCAGGAGAATGCTTCCAGAGGCTGAGACCCCAAGTCAGCAGGCAGGAACAAGGACTATCTATTGCAGCTTAAATTAATGTCACTCCTGTGTCATTAAGCCTTCCACAGCCCAAGGACACCTAGGGAAACTCAGGTTACAGCATTAATATTGTAACAATAAGCAACTTTTACAGAGAGCTTCACAGCTTACAAAGCTCTTTTGTATATATTATGTTACTTGATCCACACTTCAGCCCTGGGAGGTAGTAGGGTAAATGCTATTAGTTCCAGTCTATAAAGGAAAATAATGAAGTTCAGTATTTGTCTGAAGTCATACAATATTAAAGGGCAGAGCCAGAATGTCAATTTACTTCTCCCAGCTCTCCATCTTTTTTCTTTTTTTACCAAATCTTGGACTGGTAGAAAGTGCTTGGTGATATACAGATCAGGATTCCTATGAATGTATGTAGTTACTGATTTGTTTAGAAATGGGATAAATCTCTCTTAGGACTTAACTATTTTTATTCTTCACCACAACCAGAGCTAATAATATTCAGCCATACCAGTTGTTAAAATGCTGAAAGACCTTTTGCTCATTTAGTAAATAGTTAAACCCTCTACACCACAACCCCTTGTGGCCCAGTTCTTCCCCTGGACTCTGTTAGACCTCCTACCGGCCCAACAAAGAAGGGGTTAATTTCTGGCACAGCAAGGGCATTCCTGGCCCTGGTTCCACATTGAAAACCAGTGTAAGTGTCTGTGCTATTAAATTTGTGATTGTTAAATATTAGAAACATTACCCTTCCTCATAGGCATACATTTTCAAATCCAGGGGTTTTACAAATTAATTTCATTGATAGTAATAAGGCCTGGAGGATGGATCAGCAAAGCATTGATCCATATATCTATCCAACAATTCATCCAATCTGTGATCAAGTTCTGTGGATTCTGCTTCCTATATCCTCTCTGTCTCCTCCTCTACTTCAAAGAGCACTGCCTTAATTCAGTTTTTACCACCCTTCACTTAGACTCTTGCTATATAGTCCCTGTTCCTTATTTAACCCTCTCTAATTTGTAAAGTTTAAATCTGATGGTATCCCAACCAGTTTAGACTTTATCAAATGTTGCCCTTTATTAACAGGATTTTTTCCTAAACTTCATTGAGCTATAATTAATACAGAACATTGTGTAAGTTTAAGGTGTACAGAGTGATGATTCAAAACATTTATGTATTATAAAATGATTACCACAATAAGGTTAGTTAACACATCTATTACCTCACCTTGTTAACTTTTTTCCCCTGTATAACATGTAAGATCTACTTTCTTAGCAATTTTCAACTACACAATACAGTATTATTGACTATAGTCACCATGCTGTCCATTAAATTCCTGGAACTTCATCTTATAACTAGAATTTTGTACCCTTTGATCAACATCTCCCCATTTCTCCCACTCCCCAGACCCCGGCAACCACCATTCTACTCTCTTGCTATGAGTTCATAGGGTATTGTTTAAGCTTCTGACTTGGGATACAAGGCCCTCTACTCTGACTTATGCTGTCTTCAGCTTGGTAGCTCACTAAACACAGTTCTTCTTGTATCTAATGCTCACAGCACAGCAAAGTACCCCAAGTTCTCCAAATGTTCCATACTGCTGTTTCCCACCACTGTACCCTGATTCATATGACTCTCCTTCATGGGCCTACACTACCTCTACTTGTTGATGAAAACTAGCATTTTCTCTAGGTTTAGTTCAAGCCTCACTTTCTCCACTTACCAGCATCCTGATTCCTGTGGCCCCATGCAATTGTCAGCCCTTACCTCCTTTATGAACCTGGTGTATTCCATATATACTTCCACCACAGCACCTACTAAGGCTTTGCTACATTTGTTGCTTTGGTGGCCCTCTCTTTTACACTGTATCTGCTCCTTGAGGGTATGAATCATGTCTTATTTGTCTTATCTCCAGCACCTAAAAGAGTGTCTGAATACTAAGTATTTAATAAGTGTTTACTAAACAGTCCATTCTGAAGGAGATTAGCCCTGGGATTTCTTTGGAAAGAATGATGCTAAAGCTGAAACTCCAGTACTTTGTCCACCTCATGCGAAGAGTTGACTCATTGGAAAAGACTCATGCTGGGAGGGATTGGGGGCAGGAGGAGAAGGGGACGACAGAGGATGAGATGACTGGATGGCATCACTGACTCGATGGACGTGAGTCTGAGTGAACTCTGGGAGTTGGTGATGGATAGGGAGGCCTGGCATGCTGCGATTCATGGGGGTGCAAAGAGCTGGACACGACTGAGCCACTGAACTGAACTGAAACAAATACTTTGGGTTTCCCTGTGCCTCAGTGGTAAAGAATGTGCCTGCCAAGCAGGAGACACAGGTTTGATCCCTGGGTGGGGAAGATTCCCTGAAGAAGGCAATGGCAACCCACTCCAGTATTCTTGTCTGGGAAATCCCAGGAACAGAGAAGCCTAGTGGGCTACTTTACATGGGGTTTCAAAAAGAGTTGGACACAACTTAGCGACTAAGCAACAACAACAACAAAACAAACATCTTAATTCACTATCTCTTGATATGATTCAGAGGCTTTCACTCTGATATAGTCTGCTGCTGCTAAGTCATGTCAGTTGTGTCTGACTCTGTGCGACCCCATAGACGGCAGCCCACCAGGCTCCCGTCCCTGGGATTCTCCAGGCAAGAATACTGGAGTGGGTTGCCATTGCCTTCTCCGCTGATATAGTCTAGAGCTTCTGAATTTTAAAAAACAGGTTAAAAGTTCTGACAAAAGCTTTCTTGAGCTTCTGTTTCAAATCTATGATAATGATATATCTATAAATGTCAGCTGCCAGACACTGCTAAATGTTTTTCAAACCAGTAGGAGTCCTGAATCCAGAAGCACATGCCAACCTCCAAACTACAAGTATATGCATACTGCAATTAATAGCTTATTTGGAGCTGAATAATCTCTACAAGAATGGAGATACATCAGTTTCAATCTGTAAAGGACTAAGTTCTGGCAGTTTTCTCTTTTATGTAGAAAAGGATTTTAAGCATTATTTGGATAATTAAACAGTTAGAAATGCATTCATTTCAGCCATTATTTGAGTATAAGCCTGTGTCATAGCAGGACTAATCTTTTTTTTTCCCCAGAACCTGGTCTGTAAGGTCAATTGCTGAATGGAATTTGAAAATGGACTTCACTCACTAAGATTCTGTGAAAAGTCACACAGTAAAAGGAACAAAAGGAAAAATAAAAACATTTTCCTACTTCTATAAATGAGATAAGAGATTTCCATTTTAGAGATTAAAAATAAAAAAAATGCCCCTCAATTTATAAGTGCTTGGTTGAACATGTTAATCATAAGCATTTTATGGTTTGTTTCTGGATACTCTTAATTGCTAAGACATTTCAATAGTCTCTTCATTATTTATCCTATCTAATAATCTTGAAAGAAACAGACTGATTGCTGCTGCTGCTGCTGCTGCAAAGTCACTTCAGTCGTGTCCAACTCTGTGTGACCCTATAGATGGCAGCCCACCAGGATCCCCCATCCCTGGGATTCTCCAGGCAAGAACACTGGACTGACTGAGGCATGAACAATTTTTAAGTGAGTTAATATGTGTGGAATCTTTTCCTAATGGTTGATGAGGTTAAGGGCATTGCTTCAGACTGCTTTGGAAGAGGATGAGAAAAAGCATTTCTAGATCTTATTCATAGTATAAGTAATCAAGATGTGTTCATTTCCAACACTTCCATTGTATGCCCTGAAATGATCATATAACTTCTTTTAACCTCAAAGTGCAAACAAGGAATTATATGCCAAGAATGCAAGAAGTGTGTACATATAAACACATCTAAGTTTGACAGTATAATATGACTTTTAATGTCTTGTCAGAACAATAAAGAGCATTGAATAAGAGTAAATTTTAAGACATAAATACATATTGACTTTTAAACTAAAAAGCATAGGTACTAAGAAACTCCATATAATTTCAAGAAATTTAGAATGTTATATCCTTTCCTGTACTGTGTTTACTTAGTTGAACAAGGTAATTGGTGAGCTTAGAGAAGGGAACTGGAGGACTGGAACTTTTATTATTTGCCAGCAGGGAGACACCAGGGGTAAAGTTAGCCAGAGGGAGTTTTGTTCGGATCTTGGGCAAAGTATGGGTGTCTTTAAAGGATTCTCATGTTTGATACTTTAACTATGTTCCCTGTAGTTTCTGTATCTGCTCAAGGCTGACCCCTAAATCATCTGGTTGGTACTTTGGTTTCAGAGACTCTCCCTCAAATGTAGCCTAGAATTTCTGAGTTAAAAAAACAATCTGGTTAAAAGATCTGACAAAGGTTTTTTCATACTTTGTGATTTGGTTTATACAGTGCATTGGAATTAAGTCACTTTTATTTATAATCTCCTGAGCCATGTTACTTAGAAGAAGTAAAGTTTTGTGAAATTGGAATTATTTTGAAAAATTCCAGGATGGATCCAAGCATATCCTTTTCCATTATCTTCTCAACTCTTTGAAAAGTCCTAAGTTTTAGATTATATTGTTGCTGGTTTTCTCCCCACCTAACCAAATATGAAGATCCTTTCTCTTCTTTTTTGAAGATCTTCTTTCCCTTTAGAGTTTGATAATACTGGATGGAAATCAATATACTAAATTGTAAGAGCAAAAAGTTTATTCACTTACCCTACTGCTGAAACTTTATTGAAAATACTGACATGCTTTGGTTTGAGATGGGAAATTATTGAAAGAGTCGCAAATTATAATACCCATTCAGTTTTAATTTAAAAATACTTAAATTTGGAAGCAAAGAGCAAATTTTCTACTAGCAATTCTATTAACTCTAACTATATTGTAATAGCTTATGTGGTGTTTTTCAGATACACAGTAAGTGGGGCATTTAATACAGCTAGGAGTTTTAGTCCTGATTCTGATACTTGCTTGAATGCTGTATGATCCTAGGCAACTTCTCTGAGCCTCAGTTTTCTCATCTGTAAAAACCTCCAGTTTTCCTCCATAGGACACATGCAGTTGAGAGGGTCACTTGAGCTTTGATAGCAGAGGATACTGCAGTTCCGCTGATGAACCAGCAGGAGGCTTGGTCCAGCACCTAGTTGAACAATGGTGTCTATATCCTTGCCTCAGCTCACAGCTTCTTGTACAATTTGATTGAGACGCTGTTTTTGTCCGTGTTCTGTCACCAGCTTGGAAGCCTCAAGTCAGCCTCTTGCTTAAAGTAGTGAGCATTTCTATTGCCTTCTGGCATTAGTTCATTTACTCCGTCTTGGTTAAATTCCTGGCTGTGATTGCCTGCTTCCAGCTTTGTCCCATCCTTTGTTTTGTATTTCTGTACAATAAAAATGCTGATCTTGTTTTTGAGGTGGGCTATGGTTGTTTTGGATCTCTGTTAGTAATCTGGATGTATTTCGAGTACAGAATATATACCAAAGCCTGAAAAACTATGCAGCTAAGTTGACTGGATTTCATTAGTACAAGTGTTTTATATATAAAACTGTCAAGTTCAATCGATATAAGATGCTATGTTTAAGAAAGAAAACCTAAGATTCATCTTTTTATGAACTGTACCTGGCATGACTGAGAATATCTGACAGTTTAACAATTAAGTCACTTCTACAGCGACAAAGATCAGTGATGTTCAAAGCATGGTCCTCAAACTGGGCTAGTCTGTGAACTGTTACTGATTTGGGGCAAGATAAGTTTAGAATGTAAGCAGCAGCACTGGGAAACATTTAAAGCAATTTGAAAAAGTAATTTTACATTTGTTGTACCTAACAATGTAAAGGATTAACTTATATTTTTGTTCTTTTAATTTCATTTTTCTTATAGTGTGTGAAATATCTATTTATGATGGATTAGAAATTAAAACAAGTAGGCCCTTTACCACAGAAAGTTTAAGAAGTACTGGTTGATACTGTTACTGATGCTTATTATATTTTATAAACTATAAGATTCTATCAGTTTAATTTGTGCTATTATTTTATATATCACAAAAGAAGAAGATAATGCTGCCAGTATATGCCATATCTACACATCACTTACATTTTTAATATTTACTGAAGGAACTCTTTTTGACTTTGACTTAATTTAAAAAATCATAGATTCCTCTCCTTAAGTATAAAAAGGAAAATATTAATCCACTAAATTAGTAAAGGTATTTCTCAAACTTCTTCATGTTCTGAGTCCAATGTTTCTGACTCACTCTTTAGCTTGTGTTGTTAATGTCTGTTTTCCACACAATACCATGGAATATTGTCATTTTCCCACATAGTTTTTCCCAACACAGTATTGCCCAACATAAAGTATCTTTTTGTAATACTATTGAGGGCATAGCACTTTAAAAAATATTTCTCCAAAATAATTTGCAGGTTTTCCCCCACAAACTGTAGACCTCACTAGAAGCGGTCAATAGACAGTTTTATGTATTTTGGGAACAAACTGTAACATTTTTATACTTGTTTTAGCCTTTCTTAGATTCTAGAAAGCATTTGATGGATGAAAAAATGGAACTGTGACTATCCCTTCAAAGATGAATATCTGCTTCTTCAATGGCAGCTGTATACCCAAGTGCCGTGTTTCCATACCTTTCTATAGACACAGCATCTTCTTTGTTTTAATACTGAGTTATACTGTCATCTTTTAATAATTTGTTATGGCAATTAAACTCAACACATATATTATTAACCAGGCATTTAACTCACTGATGGGAATTTGAAAGCTAGGAAAGGATTGAGCTGTAGCGTGTTTAGGCAAGGCTGGCTCATTGTGATTTACAATTTCAGATTGTAAAATGCATCCTAAGAGAGGCCAAAATGTTGAAGAAATAGAAGAGTCTTTAAATTGATGAAATATGGTAATTTGAATTGAATGACTTCTAAGAAAGAGCTGTCATTTTACTGGAATTATTTAGAAACATGTCGGTTCATGATTAATATTTATTCCTAGGAGAGGCACTAAGGTTATTTAATACATCTAAATTTTATTAATTGAACTTAAAGGAGTATGTGTATGGGGACTATAGCATTCTTTTGATTAATTCAACCAGCCTACTACCGAGTTTACTAAATACCTAAGTGATTTAATTTATTGAATTACTCCAAAGACAGAGTGTATCTAGCACTCCATAACACTCAGCACTTACTGTGTATAAGTCGTTACTCACAGTAACCTTTTATATTGGGTAACTATGGGTTTCCTTATTTGTAAGACTTGGCAATAAGGGTACAGAGAGGTCAGCAAGTTGTGGAGCTGGCACTCAAACCTATATGTCTGGCCCAAGAGTCCAAAGTTTAAGCTGTTAACTTTTGCTATGTTGCTTTTCAACTAGTGAAGTTGTTTCTCTACATTTCTGGCTTTCAAAAGATCACATAGTTGATTAAAAAAATAATTCCCTAAAACTTTCCAGATCATGAAAGCATGTAATGGGGGAAAAAACAACCTTGAATTTAAACAAACAAACTGGGCTAGTCAAGGTCTTGAGTATGAGTGGAAACAGCTGAAGAAAATGTGGTCCAATGAGAGCCTTTATCAAGTCTTGGTAATAAATGCCCTTGGCAAACAAACACAATCAGAACAAAAATTACTTTCCAGTACCACTGAAAGGACAAAATGTTGGCAGGGACTATGGAAATGTGGTGACTAGTAATTATTCAGTTGAAGGGGAATATAAACTGGGACTAACATAGAATTTGGATGCCAAACAAAACTATTACAATGAAATTCTAGGAGACCAAATGTAAACCAACTGCCCAGGCTAGAGTGTTTCCCCACTATTGTATACACAAAGGTGAAATTGAAGCACCAAGGACAACAAGGCAAGTAATGACATCAGCTGTTTCTCAGAATGAAAAGCTAATAAAAATGAAACTGAGTTTGTCAAAACTCAATTGTCTCAAGTAGATGCATTTCCTCTTGTTAGAAGATTTAAATAGATTTTTCTTTACTCAAAGTACAGAATATAAAAGTATCCACTGGCCAAATATAAATGAATCTTAGACTTTTCTGTAGACCTTTAGTTAAGAAATGCAATGAATAAAATACTTAAACAACAGGGGATTTATATGTCATAAAAGGATGCAGTTATATTTTATAGAGAATTTAGTTTCCCATGAGTTAAATGGCTTTCCAGATTATTGTTTGGTTATGTGGTTGGATTCTAAGGAACTTGAGACTAAATTGTAGTTAATGACCAAGTAAATATGAATAGAATAAATGAATAGAAAAACAATATTTGGAATGATAACATAAAGCAATACCAAAAATTTTCTTTTACCAAATTGTTTAAACTGACGCACCTTTTTCATTTCTATTAGTACTGCCTTTTAAAAATCCTTGCATCATTTAGGAAAAAATATACACCATAATATATTAAAAGACAACCCATTCTTGTTGGAAGGTAAAATTACAACTTTAATTTGTAGTTTAAGACACATGGTGGACTTCTCTGGCGGTCCAGTGGTGACTCTGCACTTCTACTGCAGGGGACACAGGTTTGATCCCTGGTTGGGTAACTAAGATCCCATATGTCATGTCACATGGCCAAAAATTTAAAAACCACACACATACAGAAAAGCAACCCCAAATATTTGGTGATGAAAAGATACAAACTTCCAGCTACAAATAAATCTAAGTGATATAATATATAGCAAGATGACTATAGTTAACAATAATGCATTGTATGTTTGAAAGTTGCCAAGAGGTAAATGTTAAGTGTTTTCATCACTAGAAAAATTTAGATTTGTGTGTGGTAATGGATATAAAAATAAACTTATTGTGATAATCGTTTTACAGTATACATATCTTAAATCATTTTGTTGTACAACGAAAGTTAACACAATGTTATATGTCAATTATATTTCAAATAAATTTTTTTCTAAAAATTGGAATTTCAAAGGATGAAAAGTTTAAAATATATACTTATATATATATACATTATTGTGAAGCATATTTAAATCTATAAAATTAAGACATTATGCCTTATTGATTTTTGTAACGTGTATTGGCCCAGGAACCCTTACTTAGTCAATGCTGCAGAGTATAGTGGCCTTCCAGCAAGGAGGATGAATTCCACTCTCTAATGGTAAATTTTATGTATCAACATGGCTGAGTCAAGATGCCAGATATTTGGTCAAACACTATTCCATATATTTCTGTGAACATGTTTTTCATTTTATTTTTAACTGAAACATAGCTGACTCACAATGTTATGTTAGCTTTAGGAGTACAACATAGCAATTCAATATTTTATAGATTATGCTTCATTTGAAGTTATTATAAAATAATTGGCCATATTCCCTGTGGAATACATTACATTCTTGCATATTATTTTATGCATTTATAGTAATTTTTACTTCTTAATTTCCTTCCCCTGTTTTCCTCCTGCCCCAACCCACCTATCCACTGGTAACTACCACTAGTTTGTGAGTCTGTTTGGTTATATTCATTTGTTAATTTTATTTTTTAGATTCCACGTATAATTGAAAACATGTACTATTTGTCTTTCTTTCTTTGACTTACTGCACTGAGCGCAATATCCTCCAGGGCCAATCATATATATATACACCACATCTTCTTTGTCTATTCATCTGTTGATGGATGAATAGGTTGCTTCCATATTTGGCTATTGTAAATAATGCTGCTATGAACATTGGTACACATATATCTCTTCAAATTAGAGTTTTCATTTTCTTTGGATAAATACCCATGAGTATAATTGATAGATCATATGACAATTATATTTTTAAGTTTTTGAGGAACCTCCATACTGTTTTCCATAATAGCAAAATCAATTTACATTTCCACCAACTGTTCACTAGGGTTCCATCTCTCCACATCCTCACCAACATTATTATTTGTTTTCTTTTTGACAATAGCCATTCTGACAGGTGTGAGGTGATATCTCATATCAGCTTTGATTTCCTTTCCCATGATGATTAGTGATATTGAACATTTTCTTACGTGCTTGTTGGCCATCTGGATCTTCTTTGGAGAAGTGTCTATTTAGACCTTCTGACCATGTTTTAATTGGGTTATTTGCCTTTTGGCTGCTTGGTTGCATAAATTCTTTATATATTTCTGATATTAGCCCCTCATCAGACATCAGTTCAGTCACGCAGTCATGTCCAACTCTTTGCGACCCCATGGACTGCAGCAAGCCAGGCTTCCCTGTCCATCACCAACTCCTGGAGCTTATTCAAACTCATGTCCATTGAGTCAGTGATGCCATCCAACCATCTCATCCTCTGTCACCCCCTTCTCCTCCTGTCTTTAATTTTTCCCAGCATCAGAGTCTTTTCAAATGAGGCAGTTCTTTGCATCAGCTGGCCAAAGTATTGGAGTTTCAGCATCAGCATCAATCCTTCCAGTGAATATTCAGGATTGATTTCCTTTAGGATTGACTCATTTGATCTTGCAGTCCAAGGGACTCTCAAGAGTCTTCTCCAATACCACAGTTCAAAACCATCAATTCTTTGGCATTCAGCTTTTTTTATACTCCAACTCTCACATAATACATGACTACTGGAAAAACCATAGCTTTGACTAGACAGACTTTGTTGGCAAAGTAATGTCTCTGCTTTTTAATATGCTGTCTAGGATGGTCGTAGCTTTTCTCCCAAGAAGTAACCATCTTAATTTCATGGCTACAGTCACCATCTGCAGTAATTTTGGAGCTCCCCAAAATAAAGTCTCTCACTGTTTCCATTGTCTTCCCACCTATTTACCATGAAGTGATGGGACCGGATGCCATGATATTAGTTTTCTGAATGTTGAGTTGTAAGCGAACCTTTTCACTGTATTCTTTCACTTTCATCAAGAGGCTCTTTAGTTCTTCTTTGCTTTCTGCCATAAGGATGGTAACATCTGTGTACCTGAGGTTATTGATATTTCTCCTGGCAATCTGAGTGCAGCCGTGCTTGCATGGGACCTATTGAAAGAGCTGGCCTTCATCTTCATTCAGTTCAGTTCAGTTCAGTTCAGTCACTCAGTCATGTCTGACTCTTTGCGACCCTGTGAACTGCAGCATGCCAGGCCTCCCTGTCCATCACCAACTCCCAGAGATCACTCAAACTCATGTCCATCGAGTCAGTCATACCATCCAGCCATCTCATCCTCTGTCATCCCCTTCTTCTCCTCCCCCCAACCCCTCCCAGCATCAGTCTTCTCCAATGAGTCAACTCTTCGCATGAGGTGGCCAAAGTACTGGAGTTTCAGCTTCAGCATCAGTCCTTCCAAAGAACACCCAGGACTGATCTCCTTTAGAATAGACTGGTTGGATATCCTTGCACTTCAAGGGATTCTCAACAGTTTTCTCCAACATCACAATTCAAAAGCATCAATTCTTCTGTGCTCAGCTTTCTTCACAGTCCAACTCTCACATCCATACATGACCACTGGGAAAATCATAGCCTTGACTAGATGGACCTTTGTTGGCAAAGTAATGTCTCTGCTTTTCAATATGCTATCTAGGTTGGTCATAAGTTTACTTCCAAGGAGTAAGCGTCTTTTAATTTCATGGCTACAATCACCATCCGCAGTGATTTTGGAGCCCCCCAAAAATAAAATCTGCCACTGTTTCCACTGTTTCCCCATCTGTTTGCCATGAAGTGATGGGACCAGATGCCATGATCTTTGTTTTCTGAATGTTGAGCTTTAAGCCAACTTTTTCACTCTCCTCTTTCACTTTCATCAAGAGGCTTTTTAGTTCCTCTTCACTTTCTGCCCAGAGAAGGCAATGGCACCCACTCCAGTACTCTTGCCTGGAAAATCCCATGGATGGAGAAGCCTGGCAGGCTGCAGTCCATGGGGTTGCTAAGAGTCGGACACGACTGAGCAACTTCACTTTCACTTTTCACTTTCATGCATTGGAGAAGGAAATGGAAACCCACTCCAGTGTTCTTGCCTGGAGAATCCCAGGGACGGGGGAGCCTGGTGGGCTGCCGTCTATGGGGTCGCACAGAGTCAGACACGACTGAAGTGACTTAGCTTAGCTTCACTTTCTGCCATAAGGGTGGTGTCATCTGCATATCAGAGGTTATTGATATTTCTCCTGGCAATCTTGATTCCAGTTTGTGCTTCTTCCAGCCCAGCGTTTCTCATGATGTACTCTGCATATAAGTTAAATTAGCAGGGTGACAAGATACGGCCTTGACGTACTTCTTTTCCTATTTGGAACCAGTCTGTTGTTCCATGTCCAATTCTAACTGTTGCTTCCTGACCTGCATATAGATTTCTCAAGAGGGAGGTAAGGTGGTCTGGTATTCCCATCTCTTTCAGAATTTCCCACAGTTTATTGTGATCCACACAGTCAAAGGCTTTGGCATAGTCAATAAAGCAGAAATAGATGTTTTTCTGGAACTCTCTTGCTTTTTTGATGATCCAGCAGATGTTGGCAATTTGATCTCTGGTTCCTCTGCCTTTTCTAAAACCAGCTTGAACATCTGGAAGTTCACGGTTCAAGTATTGCTGAAGCCTGGCCTGGAGAATTTTGAGCATTACTTTACTAGCATGTGAGATGAGTGCAATTGTGCCGTAGTTTGAGCATTCTTTGGCATTGCCTTTCTATGGGATTGGAATGAAAACTGACCTTTCCAGTCCTGTGGCCACTGCTGAGCTTTCCAAATTTGCTGGCATATTAAGTGCAGCACTTTCACAGCATCATCTTTTAGGATTTGAAATAGCTCAACTGGAATTCCATCACCTCCACATGCTTTGTTCATAGTGATGCTTTCTAAGGCCCACTTGACTTCACATTCCAGGATGTCTGGCTCTAGGTGAGTGATCACACCATCGTGATTATCTGGGTATGAAGATCTTTTTTGTACAGTTCTTCTGTGTATTCTTGCCACCTCTTCTTAATATCTTCTGCTTCTGTTAGGTCCATACCATTTCTGTCCTTTATTGAGACCATCTTTGCATGAAATGTTCCCTTAGTATCTCTAATTTTCTTGAAGAGATCTCTAGTCTTTCCTGTTCTGATGTTTTCCTCTATTTCTTTGCATTGATTGCTGAGGAAGGCTTTCTTATCTCTCCTTGCTATTCTTTGGAACTCTGCATTCAGATCCTTATGTCTTTCCTTTTCTCCTTTGCTTTTCACTTCTCTTCTTTCACAGCTATTTGTAAGGCTTCCCCAGACAGCCATTTTGCCCTTTTGCATTTCTTTTCCATGGGGATGGTCTTAATCCCTGTCTCCTGTACAATGTCACAAACCTCAGTCCATAGTTCATCAGGCACTCTATCTATCAGAGAAATAGAGTAGCCATCATGGTCAACAAAAGTTGACCATGCAGTACTTGGATGCAATCTCAAAAACAACAGAATGATCTCTGTTCATTTCCAATACAAACCATTTAATATCACAGTAATCCAAGCCTATGCCCCAACCAGCAATGCTGAAGAAGCTGAAGTTGAATGGTTCTATGAAGACCTACAAGACCTTTTAGAACTAACACCCCAAAAAGATGTCCTTTTCATTATAGGGGACTGGAATGCAAAAGTAGGAAGTCAAGAAACACCTGGGGTAACAGGCAAATTTGGCCTTGGAATATGGAATGAAGCAGGGCAAAGACTAATAGAGTTTTGCCAAGAGAACAACTGGTCATAGCAAACACTCTCTTCCAACAACACAAGAGAAGACTATGCATGGACATCACCAGATGGTCAACACTGAAATCAGATTGATTATATTCTTTGCAGCCAAAGATGGAGAAGCTCTATACAGTCAGCAAAAACAAAACCGGGAGCTGACTGTGGCTCAGATCATGAACTACTTATTGCCAAATTCAGACTTAAATTGAAGAAAGTAGGGAAAAACTGCTAGACCATTCAGGTATGACCTAAATCAAATCCCTTATGATTATACAGTGGAAGTGATTATCTTCATTACCTCCATCATAGTTTGTTCTCAGGGTAAACAACAGGGAGGGAGCCCAGCCCTGATCATCAGTAGAAAATTGGATTAAGGATTTACTGAGCATGGCCCCGCCCCACCCATCAGAAGAAAACCCAGTTTTCCCCACAGTCAGTCTCTCCCATCAGGAAGGTTCCATAAGCCTCTTATCCTTATCCCTCAGTAGGCAAAAAAAAAATGAAAACCACAATCACAGAAAACTAATCATCAGACATATCCTTTGCAAATATGTTTTCCTATTCAGTAGTCTTTTTTTTTTGTTGATGGTTTCCTTTGCTGTGCAAAAGCTATTAAGTTTGATTAGGTTACATTTGTTTATTTTTGCTTTTATTTCCGTTGCCTGAAAAGGCAGGGTCAAAGATATGTGGCTAAGACCTATGTTAAAGAGTGAGCTGCCTGTTCTCTTCTAAGAGATTTATGGCTTACAGTCTCACATTTAGGTCTTTAATCCATTGTTTATTTTTGTATAGGGTATGAGAAAATGTTCTAATTTCATTCTTTTACATGTAGCTCTTCAGTGTTCCCAACATCACTTATTAAATGGACTATATTTCCCCCATTGTATATTCTTGCCTGCTTTGTCACAGATTAATTGAGCAAATATGTGTATGAATTTATTTCTGGTGCTCTCTATTCTGTTCCATTGATATGTGTCTATTTTTGTAATAGTACCTTACTGTTTTGATTACTATAGCTTTATAGCATAGTCTGAAGCCACAGAGTATGATACTACCCACTTTGTTCTTTTTTATCAAGATTGCTTTGGCTGTTTGGGGTCTTTGGTGGTTCCATACAAATTTTAGACTTATTTGTTCTGCTGCTTCTGCTAAGTCACGTCAGTTGTGTCCAACTCTGTGCGACCCCATAGATGGCAGCCCACCAGGCTCCCCAGTCCCTGGGATTCTCCAGGCAAGAACACTGGAATGGGCTGCCATTTCCTTCTCCAATGCATGAAAGTGAAAAGTGAAAGTGAAGTCGCTCAGTCGTGTCCGACCCCCAGCAGCCCCATGGACTGCAGCCTGCCAGGCTCCTCCACCCATGGGATTTTCCAGGCAAGAGTACTGGAGTGGGGTGCCATTGCCTTCTGTTCTAGTTCTGTGAAAAATGTCTTGAGTATTTTGACAAAGATTGCATTAAATATATAGATTGCTTTTGATAGTGTGAACATTTTAACAGTATTAATTCTTTCCATCCATAAATATGGAATATCTTTTCATTTGTATCATTTTCAATTTCCCTCATCAATGTTTTATAGTTTCCAAGTATAGGTCTTTCATGTCCTTGGCTAAATTTATTCCTAGGTATTTTATTCATTTTGATGAGATTGTGAATGGGATTGTTTTCTTGCTTTCTCTTTCTGATAGTTATTATTAGTATAGAAAAGCAGCATATTTCTGTATATTAATCTTGTATTCTGCAACTTTACCAATTCACTTATATTTCTAATTGTTTCTTGGTGGAGACTTCAGAGATTTATATATAGTATCATGACATCTGAGGATAATGATGGTTTTACTTCTTTTCTTCCAATTTTGTTGACTTTTATTTTTCTTCCTTGTCCGATTGATTTGGCTAGAACTTTCAATACTATGTTCAATAAAAATGGTGAGAGTGGGCATCTTTGTCTTGTTCCTGATCTTAGAGGAAAGGTTTTCAACTTTCATCGCTAAGTACTATGTTAACTGTGGGTTTGTCATAAATGGCCTTATATTCTTCTATACCAATTTTATTGAGATTTTTTATCATGACTGGATGTTGTTTGGTTTTTATCCTTTGTTTGTTAATGTGGTGTATCACATAGATTGATTTGTATATATTGAACCATCCATACATTCCTGGTCTAAATCCCAATTGATCATGATGTATGATCCTTTTAGTGTATAAATGAATTCAGTTTACTCTTTTTAAGGACTTTTGCATCTATATTCATCAGGGATATTAGCCTGTAATTTTTTTTTTTTTGGGTAATGTCTTTGGTTTTGGTATCAGGGTGGTGGCCTCATAGAATGAATTTGAAATGTGTTTCCTCCTCTTAAATTTTTTAGAATGGTTTGAGAAAGCTAGGTATTAACTCTATTTATGTGTTTGGCAGAAATCCCCTGTGAAGCCATGAGGTTCTGGAACTTTTTTGGGGAGAGTTTTTTGATTACTGATTCAATTTTAATGCTAGTAATCAATCTGTTCATATTATTTAGTTCTTTCTTATTCAGTCTTGGAAGATCACTTTTTTTCCCCCCTAGGAATTCATCCATTTCTTCTAGGTTGTCCAATTTGTTGGTATATAAATATGCAGAGAATTCTCTTGTTGTATTTCTGTGATATCAGTTGTTTCACTTTTTTCATTTGTGATTTTATTGATTTGGGCTCTCTTTTTTTCTTGATGAGTTTTGATAAAGGCTTATCAATTTTGTTCATTTTTTCCAAAAAGCTAGATCATGATTTCATTGGTCTTTTCTTCTGTTTTTAAATTTTTTTGGTTTAAATTTTTTTTTCCACCCTGATATTTTTTATTTTTCTGACTTTGGGCTTGGTTTATTCTTCTTTTTCTAGTGCCTTTAGATGCTGGATTCAGCATTTTATTTGAGAATATTTTTCTTTCTTGTGTTAGGCCTGTATCTCTATAAATTTCCTCTCAGAACTGCTTGTGCTATGTCCCATACATTTTGGAAATTTGTGCTTTTATTTTAGTGTGTGTCAAGATATTTTCTGATTTCCTCTTTGATTTCTTCATTGACCTATTGGTTTTTTAGTAGTATGCTCTTTATTCTCCATGTATTTGTGTTTTATCCATTTTTCTTTCTGTAATTGATTTCTAGTATCATACTGTTGTGATCTGCAAGATACTTGATACAATTCCTATCTTCTTAAATTTGTTGTGACTTTCTCTGTGGCCTACCATGTTATCTATCCCAGAGAATGTTCCATGTGTATTTAAAAATAATGCATATTCTGCTGTTTTTAGATGGAATGCACTGTATATATCTATTAAGTCAACTGGTCTAATGTGTTATTTAAAATTTCAGAGACTGAAATTATCTCACCTCTCCCCTACCAAGCAAGAAAAAATTCTGTCAGCAGACTGCCTTTGGACTCAAGCTGCAGTTCTCTTGGTCTCCAGCCTGAAGGCCAGTCTTGGAGATTTTGAGTTTACCAAGCCTATACCATTGCTTCAGTCAAATCCATTGTTTCTTGATCTGATTTCACAAGTAAAATCCATTGCTTCTTGATCTGGTTTCACATGTCTAGTGAATGAAAGTTCATTGAGCTGGGCTCTATGAATAGGTATTTTTCTATATGTTCATTAAACTTCATTGAAAAGTTAACAAAAAATGGCTTCAAATTTGGAAAATGTGTACCTACACAAATTCTGAAAGAAGTGAAGCTAATTGTTATATAAACCAATTGTGACTATAGAAGTGAGAACTGGGAGCAATCACTTTACAATCAACAAAGACATAGGTTAGTACTTCAGATTGCTTAGAAATTTTGTGTGCATGAGGGGATATTATTGTGTAGTTCTCCTGTTTTTTTTTTTTTTTTTTTTTGGTGTGTGTGTGTGTATGTAGTTCTCAGATTGTATTTTTATGGTAATGCTGACATCATAGACTAAATTGGGAAGTGTTCTTTCTTCTCAATTTTCTCAAAGACCTTCAGGGTTAGTAATATTTCTTATGTCAATATTTGGTAGAATATTCTATATGGGAAAGTTTTAAACTATAAACTCAATATTTTAATAGATACTGAACTATTCCAGTTACCAACTTTTCGAGTGAGGGTTGGTAGACATCCAATGACTTTTTCCCTTTTCATCTAGTTAATTTTGTTGGCATAACATTGTTTATAACATTCCTTTATTGTTGTTTTTATATCTATTGATATCCTTTAAGTGTCTGTAAGATATAATATGATGTTGCCTTTATCATTTCTGATATTGGTAATTTATGTCTTTACTTTGTTTTTACCGGTCAGACAGGTTTATAAAGGACAAGCTTTTGATTTCATTGATTTCCTCTACTATTTTTCTGAATTTTACTCATTTTGTCTTTGATCATTTCCTTTTTTTATGCTTAGTTTGTGTTTAATTTGGTTTTCTTTATGTAGAAGTTGAAGTTCTTGATTTATTTCCTTTTTTCTTTTCAATAACCATTGTTGCTATAATTTCCCCCTAAGTATTGCTTTAGCAGCATCTCACATTTTTATTCAGTTCAAAGTATCTTCTGTTTTTTTTTTTTTAATTTATTTTATTTTTAAACTTTACATAACTGTATTAGTTTTGCCAAATATCAAAATGAATCCGCCACAGGTATACATGTGTTCCCCATCCCGAACCCCCCTCCCTCCTCCCTCCCCATTCCATCCCTCTGGGTCGTCCCAGTGCACCAGCCCCAAGCATCCAGTATCGTGCATCGAACCTGGACTGGCAACTCGTTTCATACATGATATTTTACATGTTTCAATGCCATTCTCCCAAATCTTCCCACCCTCTCCCTCTCTCACAGAGTCCATAAGACTGTTCTATACATCAATGTCTCTTTTGCTGTCTCGTACACAGGGTTATTGTTACCATCTTTCTAAATTCCATACATATGCGTTAGTATACTGTATCGGTGTTTTTCTTTCTGGCTTACTTCACTCTGTATAATAGGCTCCAGTTTCATCCACCTCATTAGAACTGATTCAAATGTATTCTTTTTAATTGCTGAGTAATACTCCATTGTGTATATGTACCCCAGCTTTCTTATCCATTTGTCTGCTGATGGACATCTAGGTTGCTTCCATGTCCTGGCTATTATAAACAGTGCTATGATGAACATTGGGGTACACATGTCTCTTTCAATTCTGGTTTCCTCCGTGTGTATGCCCAGCAGTGGGATTGCTGGGTCATAAAGCAGTTCTATTTCCAGTTTTTTTAAGGAGTCTCCACACTGTTCTCCATAGTGGCTGTACTAGTTTGCATTCCCACCAACAGTGCAAGAGGGTTCCCTTTTCTCCACACCCTCTCCAGCATTTATTGCTTGTAGACTTTTGGATAGGAGCCATTCTGACTGGCTTGAAATGGTACCTTATTGTGGTTTTGATTTGCATTTCTCTGATAATGAGTGATGTTGAGCATCTTTCATGTGTTTGTTAGCCATCTGTATATCTTCTTTGGAGAAATATCTGTTTAGTTCTTTAGTTCTCTTAAAAATTTAAAGTCTTACCTTCTCTAAGAGGCCTTTCCTTCCAAGTTATTTACCTTTTTTTCATTACCATCTGCATTTACAGCTCTTGAACCATCAGAATTTTCATCCTTAATTATATACAGCATTTTATGCAGTTCTTCCTGATCTCATCTTGCCTTTTGATGAAAGCTTTTTAAGAAAACTGAGTAAATTACATAGTTTATGTTCTCTGTACATCTCCTTTCTGTTCTGACTGCCCGATCAGTTTTGTAGGTGCCTTTCAAGGGCTTGATTAACAAGGGTCTTGATAATTCACTGAACTAGGTGTTATCTTTGGGAAATTGAAAGTATTAACTGGGTCAGGAGATGAACCAGAAAGGCCAATTTTCCCAACTCTAATCACAGCAAAAGATTTGCTTTCCAAATAGAAACATCAAGGTTTAGGGGAAAGAATTGCTATTTAAAAACCATGGTATACTTTTAGTTTCCATGATTTTCATAATAGTCAAAGTGATCAAGTGACTACACTAATTTTCTAGAAGGGATTGTAACACTCATTTGGCCAGAACATTTTTTACAGCCCATGAGGACAAGTTAATAGTTGTTCTTGTAAAATATGGGTTATGTTAGACATCCTTAAGATTCCTACCAAGTTAGTTTCACAGATAGGAAGACAGAGATCTGAAATACTGACACTTTTTTTTACATTCTCAGTCTCCAGGTTTAGAAATAATATTTCTTTCTAGCCATGAATGTTCCACATTGATTTTAGGTGCACTCATGCCAAGATTTGTCAGATACTAAATATATATGTATATATGTCTCAAATTGAATAAATAAAAATATAATCATGATAAATTGACCATTTTGGATTTTCCACACATCATCTTAATTTCTTAGCTGTAATGCCCATTAACAAAGACCTCCTAGGAATGATAAAAATATTTATAAATACTTTAAAATTTATCACCAACATCAGTTGGCAGTTTAGCCATTTTTGCCCCCTATGTAACATCAACAATCAGTTCTGTATTTACATCAGATTTGATTCAAGCCACATAAGGTATTCACTCAACTACTACATTACATATCCTAACAGAAAGACTCATTATGTTAAAAAAAATACTGAATTTATACCAATTAATTTAACCTATTTTTAAAATACAAATACTTCCCTATATTATATCATGAGACATACATTCCCCCTCTGGATTAGGCTGGTGATGCTAAAAATAGAACAAGATAAGAACCCAATCCATTTATGTCAAAATCATAAGATTTCATTCAAGGTTGTCTAGGGAGATGTACCATGAGCTAGTATGAACTTCCCAAATGAAAAGGAACTAACTCCCTTCTCTTCTGACTTGATAGTGTATGTTTGAGACCTAAACATATGAGAAATAAAGCAATAAATAAGTGCAAAGTTTTACAGTCTATGACATGTTTTTATATATGCCCATCTATTGGGATAATTAGTTTTCCTATTCTGTTTGTCAAATTACTCACTCTACTACACACTTATGGAACTGACAGCCTAATCCCTTTCCTCTAAGAACACGTGACTACAATTAAGGTAGGCTCTCAACACCTATATTTGTTTTACATGACTCTAATTCCAGGCAGAGTTAATCAGATCAGGATTAGATATCTGACCAAACCTAGACTTATCCATTTCTTGTGAAAGTTGGGAACTGAACTTGGAGCAACAGTTAATCTCTATGTGGGACTTAAACTGCGTTCTTGTAACAATTTGCTATGTGAATGAAGCAGAGAAAACCAGTTTTAAGAGGGAGGGTAGAGAGGACTCTTCCTAGGGTCCTCAGTTCAGTTCAGTTGCTCTGTCACGTCCAACTCTTTGTAACCCCACAGACTGCAGCACACCAGGCTTCCCTGTTCATCATCAATTCCTGGAGCTTACTCAAACATGTCCATCAAGTCGGTGATGCCATCCAACCACCTCATCCTCTGTTGTCCCCTTCTCCTACCGCCTTCTATCTTTCCAGCATCAGGGTCTTTTCCATGACTCCGTTCTTCTCATCAGGTGGCCAAAGTATTGGAGTTTCAGCTTTAGCATCAGTCCTTCTAATGAATATTCAGGACTGACTGCCTTTAGGATGGAATGCTTGGATCTCCTTACAGTCCAAGGGACTCTCAAGAGTCTTGCCAACCACAGTGCAGTTCAGTCGCTCAATCGTGTCCAACTCTTTGTGACCCCATGAATCACATCACGCTAGGCCTCCTTGTCCATCACCAACTCCAATAGTTTACTCAAACTCATGTCCATTGAGTTAGTGATGCCATCCAGCCATCTCATCCTCTGTCGTCCCCTTCTCCTCCTGCCCCCAATCCCTCCCAGCATCAGAGTCTTTTCCAATGAGTCAACTCTTCACATAAGGTGGCCAAAATATAAAGCATCAATTCTTCAGCTCTCAGCTTTCTTTATAGTCCAACTCCCACATCCATACATGACTACTGGAAAAACCATAGCTTTGACTACACAGACCTTTGTTGGCAAAGTAATGTCTCTGGTTTTTAATATGCTAAGTTGGTCATAGTTTTTCTTCCAAGGAGCAAGAGTAGTTTAATTTTATGGCTGCAAGTCGCCGTCTACAGTGATTTTGGAGCTCCCCAAAATAAAGTTTGTCACAGTTTCCACTGTCTCCTCATCTACTTGCCATGAAGTGATGGGACCCGATGCTATGATCTTAGTTTTCTGAATGTTGAGTTTCTGAATGATGAGTTGAACACAGCCCTGCCCTTCAACAGAAAATTGGATTAAAGATTTACTGAGCATGGCCCCACCCATCAGAAGAAGATCCAGTTTCCCCCTCAGTCAGTCTCTCCCACCAGGAAGCTTCCATAAACCTCCTATCCTTCTCCATCAGAGGGAAGATAGAATGAAAACCACAATCGCAAAAACTAGCCAATCGGATAACATGGACCACAACTTTGTCTAACTCAATGAAACTATGAGCCATTCCATTTAGGGCCACCCAAGACGGATGGGTGATGGTGGAGAGTTCTGATAAAACTGGTGGTCCAGTGGAGAAGGGAATGGCAAACCACTTCAGTATTCTTGCCTTGAGAACCCCATGAACAGTATGAAAAAGCAAAAGATAGGACACGGAAAGATGAAACCCCCAGGTTGATAGGTGCCCAATATGCTACTGGAGATCAGTGGAGAAATAACTCCAGAAAGAATGAAGGGATGGAGCCAAAGCAAAAACAACACCCAGTTATGACTGGTGATGGAATTAAAATCTGATGCTGTAAAGAGCAATACTACATAGGAACCTGGAATGTTAGGTCCATGAATCAAGGCAAATTGGAAGTGGTCAAACAGAAGATAGCAAGAGTGAATATTGATATTTTAGGAATCAGTGAACTAAAATGGACTGGAATGGGTGAATTTAACTCAAATGACCATTATATCTACTACTGTGGGCAGGAATCCCTTAGAAGAAATGGAGTAGCCATCATAGTCAATAAAAATGCAGTCCATGGATGCAATCTCAAAAGTGACAGAATGATCTCTGTTCATTTCCAAGGCAAACTGTTCAATATCACAGTAATCCAAGTCTATGCCAAGTAATGCTGAAGAAGCTGAAGTTGAATGGTTCTATGAAGACCTAGAAGACATTCTAGAACTAACAGCCAAAAAAGATATCCTTTTCATTATAGGGGACTGGAATGCAAAAGTAGGAAGTCAAGAAATACCTGGAGTAACAGACAAATTTGGCCTTGGAGTACAAAATGAGCAGGTCAAATGCTAACAGAGTTTTGTCAAGAGAATGCACTGGTCATAGCAAACACCCTCTTCCAACAACACAAGAGAACACTCTACACATGGACATAACCAGATGGTCAACACTGAAATCAGATTGATTATATTCTTTGCAGCCAAAGATGGAGAAGCTCTATACAGTCAGCAAAAACAAGACTGGGAGCTGACTGTGGCACAGATCATGAACTCCCTATTGCCAAATTCAGACTTAAAGAAAGTAGAGAAAACCACTAGACCATTCAGGTAGGACCTAAATCAAATCTCTTATGATTAAACAGTGGAAGTGACAAATAGATTCATGAGATTAGATCTGATAGACAGAATGCTGAAAAAATGATGGATGGAGTTTGTGACATTGTCCAGGACAGCAATCAAGACCATCCCCAAGAAAAAGAAATACAAATAGGCAAAATATTATCCGAAGAAGCCTTACAAACAGTTGAGAAAAGAAGAGAAGCTAAAGGCAAAGGAGAAAAAGGAAGATATACCCATTTGAATGCAGAGTTCCAAGGAATAGCAAGGAGAGAGAAGAGAGTCTTCCCCAGTGATGAATGTATAGAAATAGAGGAAAACAATATACTAGGAAAGGCTAGAGATCTCTTCAAGAAAATTAGAGATACCAAGGGAACATTTCATGCAAAGATGGGCACAATAAAGGACAGAAATGTTATGGACTTAACAGAACCAGAATACATTAATAAGAGGTGACGAGAAGACACCGAAAAACTTTACAAAAAAGATCTTCATGACCCAGATAACCACGTTGGTGTGATCACTCACCTAGAGCCAGATATCTTGGAATGTGAAGTAAAGTGGGACATAAGAAGCATCACTACAAACAAAGCTAGTGGAGGTGATGGCATTCCAGTTGAGCTATTTCAAATCCTGAAAGATGATGCTGTGAAAGTGCTGCACTCAATATGCCAGCAAAGTTGGAAAACTCAGCAGTGGCCACAGGACTGGAAAAGGTCAGTTTTCATTTCAATCCCAAAGAAAGGCAATGCCAAAGAATGCTCAAACTACCGCACAGTTGCACTCATCTCACACGCTAGCAAAGTAATGCTCAAAATTCTCCAAGCCAGGCTTCAACAGTATGTGAACTGTGAACTTCCAGATGTTCAAGCTGGATTTAGAAAAGGTAGAGGAACCAGAGAGGTCAAATTGCCAACATCCACTGGGTCATTGAAAAAGCAAGAGAATTCCAGAAAAACATCTACTTCTGCTTTATTGACTATGCCAAATCCTTTGACTGTGTGGATCACAACAAACTGGAAAATTCTTCTAGAGATGGGAATAACAGACCACCTTACTTGCCTCCTGAGCAATCTGTATGCAGGTCAAGAAGCAACAGTTATAACAGGATATGGAAAAACAGACTGGTTGCAAATCAGGAAAGGAGTACGTCAAGGCTGTATATTGTCACTCTGCTTATTTAACTTACATGCAAAGTACATCATGAGAAATGCTGGGCTGGATGAAGCACTAGCTGGAATCAAGAATCCCAGCAGAAATATCAATAACCTCAGATATGTAGATGACACCACTCCTATGGCAGAAAGTGAAGAAGAACTAAAGAGCCTCTTGATGAAAGAGAAAGAAGAGAGTGAAAAAGTTGGCTTAAATCTCAACATTCAGAAAACTAAGATTATGGAATATGGCCCCATCTCTTCATGGCAAATAGATGGGGAAACAGTGAGAGGCTTTTTTTGTGTGCGGGGGGTGGGGGGGGCTCCAAAATCACTGCAAATGTTGATTCGCAGCCATGAAATTAAAGATGGTTGTTCCTTGGAAGAAAAGCTATGACCTAGACAGCTTATTAAAAAGCAGAGACATTACTTTGCCAACAAAGGTCCATCTAGTCAAAGCTATGGTTTTATCAGTAGCCATTTATGGATGTGAGAGTTGGACTTTAAAGAAAGCTGAGCGCAGAAGAATTGATGCTTTTGAAGTGTGGTGTTGGAGAAGACTCTTGAGAGTCCCTTGGACTGCAAGGAGATCCAACCAGTCCATCTTAAAAGAAATCAGTCCTGATATTCATTGGAAGGACTGATGCTGAAGCTGAAACTCCAATACTTTGGCCACCTGATGTGAGGAAATGGCTCACTGGAGAAGACCCTGATACTAGGGAAGATAGAAGGCGAGAGGAGAAGGGGATGACAGAGGATGAGATGGTTGGCTGGCACAATCGACTCCATGAACACGAGTTTGAGTAAGTTCTGGGAGTTGGTGATAGACAGGGAGGCCTGGCGTCCTGCAGTTCATGGGGTCACAAAGAGTCGGATATGACTGAGTGACTGAACTGAACTGACCAAAATTTGTTATTTCATTATTGGCCTTTGTTCTTATCCATTTTATGTCTTGAGACCCTGTGTGACATTTCAGGTAATGACATGCTCCATGGTTTGCTTTTCCCTGGTTTTTCACATACAGAAGGACATTTAAAATCACTATTTCCATCCAAAATAACAGTAGTGCTCCTTTGAAAATGGTGAAAATCCCAGAGGTTTTCACATATCCCTATTTGACCCCCAAAGGGGGGCAATATCTACTTTAGAAAATGTAAAAAGGCCAATCCATATCTTGACCCATGAAAAAATTTTCCCACAGTAGCATCACAGCATGATGTGGAGGTATAATGGATCCTGAAGGAATAGAAAATATTCTGAAGTTTATAATACCACTCATGGTGTATTGAAAGTTCTGACGTTTAGATTTTCAAATTTTTGAAAATTGAAAAGACAAGCCTTCAGGGAAGTACCTTTGTCTGGACACATTATCCCTCACTAGCCAGCTGTCAGTCACTCTGAGTGTCTAGGGTGAGTCCTCCTCCTGCCCCTATGCTCTCTTCTGAGCCTTGTTTTGCTACCTACTTTAGGAGGAAGGTCTGTGGCCCCAGTATATTGGAGGTACAGTTTGGGTGGTCCATAGTTTCACAGGCAAAAAGAAGTTTGATTAATAGAGTTTCCAACAGTTCCAATCAATTTGAAAATCACTGTGCCTTTACTATCCCTGAGCTGAAAACTATTAGAGGTGCTTCATTCTGGTTCAAAGGTTGAATTTGCAACCTTCAAAAATTGCATGAAAAAATTTTTAAAAATTTTAAAAAGAGGTTGAATCTGCCAGTAATAGCAATTCATCATGTGTTTTTAATCAACATAATGACTTAATTAAGTAAAACACTGATTTCTTGTAAATGACTGGCCTTTATCTCATTTTAACTTTTTGTGTATTTATAATCTCCCCTATTTTTATATTTCACTTAGCAATATAAATCCACCTGCAAGGTGGGAGACCTGTATTTGATCCCTGGGTTGGAAGATCCCCTGGTGAAGGGTAAGGCTACCCACTCCAGTATTCTGGCCTGGAGAATTCCATGGACTATGTCCATAGGGTTGCAGAGTCGGACACAACTGAGCGACTTTCACTTCACTTAGAAATATAGGGAAGGGAACCTTTTCTTTTTCCTCTACCCATCTTAAACTCATTGAACAGAGCCCTGCAAGTAAGACAGACAAATGATAGATTAACAAGAGAAAATCACCAAGTTTACTAACAGGTGCATTGCACACACACGGAGGTATTCAGTGATGAGTAACTCAAAGGCTAGAACTTGGTCTTATCTTAACAAAATAAAAATAAATTTTTAGAGAAGCAATAAGACAAAGGAAAAGGACTTTGAGTTCCTAGGTAAACATACTGGGGAAAGAATGGAAGATAAGGACTAGTCAATAAGGTGTGTTATGTAGATTTTCCTGGTTCTGTCTCTGTACTGATCAGATCAGTCACTCAGTTGTGTCCGACTCTTTGAGACTCCATGAATTGCAGCACGCTAGGCCTCCCTGTCCATCACCAACTCCTGGAGTTCACTGAGACTCACGTCCATCGAGTCAGTGATGCCATCCAGCCATCTCATCCTCTGTCGTCCTCTTCTCCTCTTGCCCCCAATCCCTCCCAGCATCAGAGTCTTTTCCAATGAGTCAACTCTTTGCATGAGGTGGCCAAAGTACTGGAGTTTCAGCTTCAGCATCATTCCTTCCAAAGAAATCCCAGGGCTGTCTCTGTGCTGTAAAGGTTAAGTGTTAGTAGCTCAGTCGTGTCTGACCCTTTGAGACCCCACAACTGTAGCCCTCCAGGCTTCTCTGTCTATGGGATTCTCCAAGCAAGAATACTGGAGTGGATTGCCATTCACTTCTCCAGAGGATCTTCTGGACCCAGGGATCGAATCTGGGTCTCCTGCATTGCAGACAGATTCTTTACTGATTGAGCTACAGGGAAGTCCTTCTCTGTGCTGTAGGCTGGTCATATATTTGAAATTTATCTTTAAACAAAGCACATCAGCTGGCATCTTCAATAAATTTATTTTTTTCATGAGACATAAGGACTGATGTCTGAGGCCTTCAACAGCAATCTAAAGCCAGTTTTTTTTTTTTTTTTTTTTTTTCTCCACTGACAGTTTTCCCCTAAAATATTACACTTTAATATTCGGGGTGGGGAGTATTTTTTCTGGCTCAATTTGAACATTTATTCCTTACTAATAATTTTAAAATTGTATTTTTATTTAAATTGGCATACTTTTGTTTTGATAGTATGTCATTCTTGCTTCTTCCCCCTCCCCCAATCCTAGCACTGCTTATTACTGTTCTCATCTATAGATCTAGTGGATCAGTGTTGATTCAATGAACGTTTTGTTATACTTGAAGATATCAGCCCTGAAGTTTTCTCTTGAACATGTAGAAGCATGGCTCAGTTCAGTTCAGTTCAGTCGTGTTGGACTCTTTGATACCCCACGAACCGCAGCACACCAGGCCTCCCTGTCCATCACCAACTCCTGGAGCTTACCCAAACTCATGTCCATTGAGTCAGTGATGCCATCCAAACATCACATCCTTTGTTGCCCCTTCTCCTCGTGCCTTCAATCTTTCCCAACATCAGCGTCTTTTCAAATGAGTCAGCTCTTCGCATCAGGTGGCCAAAATATTGGAGTTTCAGCTTCAACATCAGTCCTTCCAATGAACACCCAGGACTGATCTCCTTTAGGATGGACTGAGTGGATCTTCTTGCAGTCCAAGGTACTCTCAAGAGTCTTCTCCAACAACACAGTTCAAAAGCATCAATTCTTCTGTGCTCACCTTTCTTTATAGTCCAACTCTCATATCCATGCATGACCACTGGAAAAACCATAGCCTTGACTAGATGGACCTTTGTTGACAAAGTAATGTCTCTGCTTTTGAATATGCTATCTAGGTTGGTCATAACTTTCCTTCCAAGGAGTAAGCATCTTTTAATTTCATGGCTGCAATCACCATCTGCAGTGATTTTGGAGCCCCAAAAACTAAAGTCAGCCACTGTTTGCCTATTTATTTGCCACGAAGTGATGGGACTGGATGCCATGATCTTAGTTTTCTGAATGTTGAGCTTTAAGCCAACTTTTTCACTCTCTTCTTTCACTTTCATCAAGAGGCTCTTTAGTTCTTCTTCACTGTCTGCCATAAGGATGGTTTCATCTGCATATCTGAGGTTATTGATATTTCTCCTGGCAATCTTGATTCCAGCTTGTGCTTCATCCAGCCCAGCGTTTCTCATGATGTACTCTGCATATAAGTTAAATAAGCAGGGTGACAATATACAGCCTTGATGTACTCCTTTTCCTATTTGGAACCAGTCTGTTGTTCCATGTCCAGTTCTAACTGTTGCTGACCTGCATACAGGTTTCTCAAGAGGCAGGTCAGGTGGTCTGGTATTCCCATCTCTTTCAGAATTTTCCAGTTTATTGTGATCCACACAGTCAAAGGCTTTGACATAGTCAATAAAGCAGAAATAGATGTTTTTCTGGAAGTGTTTTGCTTGGTAAAATGTATTAAAAGACAGTGTATGGCCTGTTTGAGGGACAGTGAGAAAGAGAAGTGGTATGTGTTGAGACCCAAGAAGCATAGAGGGACCACATCATTTCAGGCCTGAGAGGTCATGTGTTTTATGCTGCAAAGGGTGTGGAGTAAAGGGAACCCTCCTACAGTATTGGTAGAAGTGTAAATAGGTGCAGCCACTATGGAGAACTGTCTGGAGGTTTCTCAAAAAACTTAAAATAGAGCTATCATATGACCCGGCAATCCTTCTCTTGGACATATATACAGAGAAAAACATGATCAAAAAGAATACATGCACCCCAGTGTTCATTGCAGCACTTTTTACAATAGCCAAACGATGGAAGCAAACTAAATGTCTATAGACAGAGGAATGAATGAAGTAGAAATGGCACATATACACAATGGGATATGACTCAGTTATTAAAAAGAATGAATTAATGCCATTTGCAGCAACATGGATGGACCTAGAGACTGTCATACTGAGTGAAGTAAGTCAGAGAAGGGGAAATATCATATGACATTCTTTAGATGTGGAATTTAAAAAGAAATTATACAAATGAACTTACAAAACAGAAAGAGACTTACAGACTTAGAGAATGAATTTATGGTTGCCAGGGGGAAGGGAAAGTTAGGGAGTTTGGGATGGACATGTGTACATTGCTATATTTAAAATGGATAACCAACTAGCACATACTGTAAAGCACATGGAACTCTGCTCAATGGACTGGAGGCGGGGTTAGAGAAGAATGGATAGTTGTATATGTATAGCCGGGTCCCTTCTCTGTTCACCTGAAAGTATCACAACATTGTTAATTGGCTACACCCCAATATGAAATAAAAAATTTAAAATGTGACCAAAAACAAGACAGTGTGGTGATTGTAGTGTTTATGAGCCCAGCCCTGAAGCCAGATTCCCAGGGTTGAAATCATTGTTTTCTGTGACTGTGAGCTGGTTTCTGTGTTTGAGTTTCCATATCTAAAGAATGGAATTCATAGGAAAAAACTAAGCTCATAGACTTCTTGTGAGGATTAAATAGGTTAAAATACATGAAGTATTGAGAACAGTGGCTGACCATATTAAATACTATGTAAATCTTTATTATTATACAGCTTTAAATTTAGTTTTATCTTTTTTCCTTAATATACTGAGTTCTTTCCCTGTATCTTGATTTGTATCTTGCACAGTCATGCCAAGACAATCAGTTAAATAAATTTATAGTTCTGTTAAGAAAGAGCCACTTGTTTGGAATGAACAGAATACACTTTAGAATCATGCTATGTCGGGGATTACTAGAGAGACTCTAAATATCATAAACATCTTACTCATGCAATTTCAGGAATGAGACTTCCAGTTATAGGTATATAACTCCAACAAAGAAGTTGTGTTTTTCCTGAAACTACCCCTGATGAGGGATTTTCATGGGATTCTACCTTTGACAAAAGATAACCAATTGAAAGATTGAAGACAGGAGGAGAAGGGGATGACAGAGGATGAGATGGTTGGATGACATGACCAATTTGATGGATATGAGTTTGAGCAAGCTCCGGGAGTTGGTGACGGACAGGGGAGCCTGGTGTGCTGCAGTCCATGGGGTTGCAAAGAGTCAGACATGACTGAGTGACTGAATTAAACTGAACCAACTCTGAATTAGGCATCTAGGTTATGACTAAATGTCTAGTACACCCTGTTGATAGACTGGCTGTAAATTTCTCCAACATTGTGTATCTCAGTGACTTCTATAGGCTCATTCTACTATGGCCCATTAGCTGATGAGGGTTGTTCTGTGGAGACTCACTAAATCTGTCACACAATGAGTACTTTTGAAACATTTGTACCATAAAAAACATTTTCTGCACATCTTTGACAGAATATAGGCAAGAACAGAGTTTTGAACTAAGGACAAAATCTAAAGGAGAAAGTTTTAAGAACAAAAATAGGTTCTTAAGGAATACTTGGGGAGAGTTCAATTCCATTACTTAATTATGTTTTTTGAAGGGCACACCACTGCCAAGGTATGAAATAACCAAGAGGAATAACCAGGTGATGACAAACATTTCCAGTAATAGCGACAAATGATATCATTTTCTTCCATACCAAGCTCTGAATATTTTAAAAGAGAGACCTGGTAACATTGCAGTATCTAGAAGAAAATAAAAAGGTAGGGAGCCATCCTCCCTAGTGACTAATTATACCTCGAAGACTGTGGAAGATTGAAAGCTATCTAGATGTTTCAGATGTGAAAGGAATTTTGAGGTGTCTGATAAAGAAAACACATTAATTAGAGTGACATGTAACTAGAACTTTAAAAATTAATATAGCTTCTGATGTTCATTTAGTTTAAAATAAAAAACATTTAAAATTATAAAAGAACAAAATGCTATTAAATCAAAACAACAGTCTGGGATCAGACTCATAATGTAATGAGACATTTTCATGGTGAGGAATAGGAAAAAAATTGTTGATTTTACAGTAAAGCTAAAAATTCTCACAAGATCATGTGTTAGAACTGTTTCTAATCAATTACAACATTCATATTCTGATATTAATTTTTGAGCTATTTGATGCTAATTCAGACTTCCAAAGTGAAGTTAAAAGAACCACATTTAACTTAGCTTTGAACATTTGAAGTGTTATCATCAAAAAATGATTAGCTAAACATTTCCCAATGGCTTTGCATCCAAGTTATTTGGGGGAAAAATACAGCTTTGACAATGATCAGGCAGAAAAGATTTGTCCAAATTAGGTAAAATAGAATCTGAGTAATGAATATCTTTTATCAATGTAATGCCTGACTTCTGCTGCTGCCAAAATGATGTAAGATTGGTCACGCTTCATAGTGTGCATGACCTTGCTGGGTGGGGCCGTCGCAGTGGAACTCTTAGCTCCGTGTTCACTCGGGAGGCTGTTTTCCCTGATACAGGTGTCTCTGGATGGTCAGGAGAATAGGAAGATGACACAGTTATGGAAGGTCCAGCCAGAGTAGCAGCCTGGCTTTCCTCAATCAGCCCTCAGTTCTCAGTTCACAGAACTCATGAAGCAACCCCATACACAGAAGGGCAAAAATGGGCCAGAATGCTAAGCTTTGTAGCTGTTTTTATTCTGAGAGCTTTTTAACTGACTTTACATGACTGCAATAAACTTTTGAATTTGTATTATCATTTTAACGTAGCAAGCAAAACATGTACACACACCCACTCCACTATCGGTTTATATTCTCCTCATACCCATTCTATCAAATTACCAATTACTAATTGGTAATTCGTATTACCAATTAGTAATAACAATATTACTAATTTATTTAATTACCTTTTAGACTCCAGTTTAATCATCTGAAATCTATTTTGTTTTTTCTTACTAATTTATATAATTGTTTTTTATTGCTTTTTAACTAGCTTGCATTTATGCAATTCATTTGGGGCTTCCCAGGTGGCACTAGTGATAAAGAACCTGCCTGTCAATGCAGGAGACTTAAGAGATAGGGGTTCTAGCTCTGGGTCAGGGAGAGCCCCTGGAGGAGGGCATGGCAACCCACCCCAGTATTCTTGCTTGGAAAATCCCATGAACAGAGGAGCTTGGCAGACTATAGTCCATAGGGTTGCAAAGAGTCAGACATGACTAAAGCGACTTAGCATGAACACATGAGATTCATTTAGTTCTTTCATAACTTTTATGTTCACTCTATCTTGTCTATTTTTTCTGATTTATTATTTGCCTTTTTATCTGGTACTATCTTCTTCCAGTTTACTTAATTTTCAAAATTATCAGCTAATATATTATGTTCCCTCCCTTTAAAAAAAATTTGTATTACTCTCCTAGCTTATTAAACTAAAAGCAGGAATATGGCCTGTGCCATAAAGTGGAAGATGGAAAGTTAATTTGTGCTTCAAGAAGAGAGGATGATGATTTCTGACCCTTTTAACACAACCAAACTTCTGCTTAGTTTAAATTAACAATTTTTTTTTCTTTTTGGTAAGTGTATTTAATAGTAAAACTTTGAATTTCACTTATAAAGAAATAGTCAATTCAACTTTTTAGGCTTCAAATGATCACATGTGTGTAATTCTGGCCTTGCTTTATATATCACTGGTAGTGAAATTTTCCTATGAATTCTACCTGTTGGTTTCACGTACTTGTATTATCTTTAATGGAGGGCTTGTTGGCATGTTTTTATGTATTTAAACTGTGCTTTCATGTGTTTGTTTATTAAATTATAGTTGACATATTAGTTTCAGATATACAACAATGATTGGATATTTGTCTATATTGTAAAATAATTATAATAAATCCAGTTAATATCTATCACCATACATAGTTACAAAAAAATTATTTTCTTGTTAGAATCATACATTTACTTTAGAACTAAGGGAACAATGCACAACATCAAGAGGAAAAGTAGAGAGAGTATCCTTTCTAGATTTCAATAAACCAAACAGTGAACAAAAGAACAGATAGGAAAAAGAATAATTCACTACTGAGTCACACATTTCTTTCAACTGTAAAGTCAGATACTAGTAGTATCTTTTACTTGAGCTTGTCTTTGTTACTTCATAAGCAAGTCTTCAACTTTTTTGTACAACACAGGAGGACAAGTTTGTTTGCAGGGGAACTCACTGATGTTAGCCAAAGACTTGAACATAGCTCAAAGCAAAAACAAAATAAACGTAGAAACTCACACTAAGAAGTGGAATATAGTTAGGATCCAAAGAGAACTGATTCCCAGTTTTCATATATAATGATTTTTGCAGATGCTAGTTAATGATTTTCACTTCTGCTTTTTTTGCGCAAGCCCTGGAATTCATCAGATCTGGAAACAAATGTTTCAACAGTTCCCAGAGAATTTCTGGCCTACCCATCTCCAGGAAGTTATGGGAGTCTCATGAGGAATCCCGCTCTTGTAATAGTTATGGTCCATTTTGCAAATTCCAAAAAGTTGAATTAGGGTCAGCAGCAGCTACTATTAATTTGTTGCCCACTAAGTACCAGACATTGTGCTAAGCACTTTCTATACATCCTACATTTATGTCTTATAACAACTTTATTAAATAGATACTATATACCATATTTTCTAATAACTCTGCAGCTCGGTTAACTTACCTCAAGCTCACACAGCCAGAAAGTAGAGCTGGGACTGGAATTCAGGTCTTTAAGACTATATTCTTAACCACTAGTTAACACTGCCCTATTAAATACAGCACAATTATAAATACAAATTTAAACTTGGAGAGGAGCAGGCATATAAGATTGTCAATTGTTTTCAAATTAAACCTGAATTGATTGGTAAATAAGCAGATACATTTGGAAAAAAATTCTTCATTATTTTTTCTGTGATCCTACCAGCATCACTTGAAATTTAGTGATACACGCTACCATTTTAATATCTATGGGCAAGGACAGGATAGAAGTCATCTGCTAAGGATATAAGATATCAAGTAATAAAACCAAGAATTTCAATGCAAAATTACACCTAGCGTAATTAAAGTTGCACAATTCACAACAGGTTAAATACTCACATGTATAACTTTTCTTTAGGATTCCAGGCTTGCCTTGGCTTAAGCATCCTAGGGTTTCTCTCTCTCTTCCCTTGGCTTTTCCCTTACCCTTTTGTTGTCAGGTCCTTCTCTCTATTTTACTGACATATTGTTGAAAAGCAGAGACATTACTTTGCCAACAAAGGTCCGTCTAGTCAAGGCTATGGTTTTTCCAGTGGTCATGTATGGATGTGAGAGGTGGACTGTGAAGATAGCTGAGCGCCGAAGAGTTGATGCTTTTGAAGTGTGGTGTTGGAGAAGACTCTTGAGAGTCCCTTGGACTGCAAGGAGATCCAACCAGTCCATTCTGAAGATCAGCCCTGGGATTTCTTTGGAAGGAATGATGCTAAAGCTGAAATTCCAGTACTTTGGCCACCTCATGCAAAGAGTTGACTCTTTGGAAAGGACTCTGATGCTGGGAAAGATTGAGGGCAGGAGGAGAAGGGGACGACAGAGGATCAGATGGCTGGATGGCATCACTGACTCGATGGACATGAGTCTGGGTGAACTCTGCGAGTTGGTGATGGACAGGGAGGCCTGGCATGCTGCGATTCATGGGGTCGCAAAGAGTCAGACACGACTGAGCGACTGAACTGAACTGAACTGAAACTAATTTATTCTGTATACTGGGCTTAGCAAATTTATAATCTGAATAAGAAATATTTTTTTTTTTAAATTGACATGAATACATACTCTTTGGAAAATTGAAATCTAGTGGGAATTTTATTTATTGTAAGCTTTTTGGAAAATTCTAAAATGTTTGAGGGAGGAGACTGCCTGTTTTTAATCTTACTCATTTAGTAAAATGCTTTACACCCTGTTAATTTTCGTGATTGTTGACATACCAATAGACTGGTTGAGGAAATCTTTAGACTTTTAAATTTTAGTAGTCAAGCTGTTGAACAAATGGAAAAATTACAAGAGCTCTTTATTATACATATGAATCTTTTTCTGGTTCCTTCTTTATTTTTCTCTTTTATAAGGCTACTGGGCCTGATTAAAATCAGCATACTACATATTGTGCATTTTTACTGATCTAACAGTAGATGTAAAAGAGAAGTCCTGAAGGACTAAGGGAGGAAAAATGTGAAGAAGCTGTAGTAAACACTCCTAGAAGCAGCATTAGCGGCACTGGGATGGTTGGGAGCTGTGCAATTTCCACAGAAAGTTTCCCTAGAGGGTGAAAGGGGCTAGATTTCTGCTCTTGGACCTAGAAGGGAGTGGTGAAGTTTACTTGGCCTGCCCCTACAACAGCTTCTCAATAGTAAACTCATCAGGCTTTTCATCACCACCTGCTATCCAACATGGGACCTGGGGTTCTGAAACAGCCCCAGATGGGTAGAGCGAGAAGATGGCTAAGTAGCTGCAAAACCATTGCTGGGTATAATTTCACCAGGAGCCCAGAGACCTAGTTCTGATTCTTCCCTTCTTTCTAGCAATAGCGACTGACCTGTTCAGAGGGCAGTTTTCCTGGGACCACCCCAGTTCCGATGTGAAACCACATCACCCCTTCTAAGTTCTCCACTAGTCTCCTTCCCTGTGCTTGTGCTTCAAGTCTTTGCTTAGAGGTTATTAGACAATAAACAAAGGAAAAGCAAAATAGTAGAAGAAAATACCAGTTTGGGCAGGAAAAGGCACAATAAAGATTCTCAGCAAAGGTGGCAGAGTCCTCTAGATCAACCTGGATGTGGCACTGATGTGATTTGACTTATTTACCTGATTTGTGAAGATATCTTACTTTTAAAGTGATTTTTTTTTTCTTCTTTCTGCTTATCCTCTTTATCTGCTATATAGTGTCTCAGTTCAGTTCAGTCGCTCAGTCGTGTCCGACTCTTTGCGACCCCATGAACCGCAGCACACCAGGCCTCCCAGTCCATCACCAACTCCTGGAGTCCACCCAAACCCATGTCCATTGAGTCGGTGATGCCATCCAACCATCTCATCCTCTGTTGTCCCCTTCTCCTCCTGCCCTCAATCTTTCCCAGCATGAGGGTCTTTTCAAATGAGTCAGCTCTTTGCATCAGGTGGCCAAAGTATTGGAGTTTCCGCTTCAAAATCAGTCCTACCAATGAACACCCAGGACTGAACTCCTTTAGGATGGACTGGTTGGATCTCCTTGCAGTCCAAGGGACTCTCAAGAGTGTCTAACAGTGTCTAACACTGTGTCTAATAATGTCTAATAGTGTCTAACAGTGGACAAAATGCTTTCGTGTATATTATTTCATTTAAACCTCACAAGCACCTTATAAAAAATACTATTATTCTTTGTGGATGAAGAATCTAGAACTCAGAGACTAAATGATTTTTCCAGCTGGTAACCAAAAGTGACTCAAGCTCATATTTCCTGATTGTTCTTCACCCATTTGGTTCCATAATTGACCTACATTATCCTATCATTTGTCCCAAATGACAAAAGTATGGAGCTGACTTTTTTCCCACTAAGGTGTATCCCAAATTCTCTGAGATCTTCCTTGGGCACTTTGCTATACTCTAGTTGTCAATGCTTGTAAAACTCAGAAGCCTAAGTAGAATAGGGAGGATTATGAGAGATTGCTGCTTGGGTTCAGGATATGATTTTAACCTATTTGCACTATCCTAAAGTGGTAGATTGTTGGCAATAATTCTACTCTTAAGTCCTGCTTGATATATTTTCAATAAGTATGTAGTTTTCCCGGTGCTTCACTGTTGATAGTAAAAGAAGAAAAAAAAAAGTGCTGTTTGAGGCCCAGAAGTAAAGACTAAGAAGATTATGGGTAAAAAATACATTGTCAAAGTTCCTCAAATTTTACATAGGACTAATAAATATTTCCAATTCCCAGAACCCATGTTGGTTTTCTTCAAAGAACCTCCAAACCCTATTTATAATTCAAAATACCTCTTTTATTCTAACACCTTGGTGACAGATTCTGAAAACACAGAGCTGCCAAGTGTCAACATTTTGTGGTGAGGGTTTCAATTAGCTTTTCCTCCTGAGAATTTTCTCCAGTTTTCCCTGTTACTGGTTCTGGCACTCAAAGAAAGGCAGGGCTGTCTGTTATTCTTTAGACCTGGATGAGAAAGTACTCAGCCCCTTTTTTTTTAGGGGATAGTAATGTTATTCAATGGAAAAAGTTCAAGAGGAATGAGAATTCCCAACCTTGGCTGTAATTTTGTCTAAGTTGGCTTATTCAATACAATACAACAAATCTTAGAAGGTTGTAAAAAAGAATTAACAAAATTATATTATTTTGAGTTTCACTGAAACATATTTTTATAGGATTTCATGTTTTTGATTCAAACATTTATTGAAGGCCTACTCTGTACAGGGCACTGAGGGAATAAAAAGATTACTTATTCAACCATGTTCTTCCGTAATCCTTTCCAACACCTACCCCAAGATCCTGTACAGTTATCACCTTGTATGCTTCAATGGTGGCCAACATTTACCTTGATCACAGTAGTTACATAAAAATATCTATTGAAGGTTTTATAACAAGTGGACAGTGTACTAGGTCTTGACATATAGCATTCCCCCTACTAAACTGCAGGTAATCTGAGGGCTGAGATTTAAACAGAAAACACATGACTTAAAACTATATTGGCTAGGACTTCCCTGGTGGTGCAGTGGATAAGAATCTACTTGCCAATGCAGGGGACATGAGTTCATTCCCTGATCTGGGAAGACTCCACATGTCTCTGAGCAACTTAGCCCCTGTGCCACAACTACTAAGCCCATGCTCTAGAGCCCATGAACCACAACTACTGAACCCACAGGCTTCAACTACTGAAGTCTGAGTGCCTAGTGCCTGTGCTCTACAGTAAAACAAGTTGCTGCAATGAGAAGCCCGTACACCACAACTAAAGAATATCCCCCACTCGCTGCAATTAGAAAAACCTGCTCAAAGCAACAAAGACCCAGTGCAGCCACAAATAAATGAAATTATAAAAAAAATTATATTGGCTAGGTCCACTGAACAAAAGGGGAAGGTGTTGATTCAGGGAAAGACAGGAACTAGGAGAAGGTGGCAGGAAATGGTGAGCAGCCTCTTCCATTTTAAAATTAAAATTATAGGCTTTAGGGCTTTCTATTTTGACTCAAGATGTATAGTTCTTCAAAGGAGAATCTAGTTGGCTTGGCTTAACTCATAAGCCTATCACTTAACTAGAGATGCTTGGAGAGACGATCTTGGCACACACATCAGTGAGAATGCATCAGGAGGAACGGATGCCGACAACAAAAACTCAACAAATATACTGTGTACATGGCAATGCTACACAAAGACCATGTATGTTTAGGTTCTGAAACTTAGTCAGGGAATCCTTATTTAGGTTTTTTCCAGAAGAATTAATTTCCTTCTGCTACCCAGCTCTTCTCAGTTGCCCTGGACTTCTTTCAGGAATAGTCTGGAATAAATGCGCACAAACCCATTGCTGATATGTGATACTGAACACAGGAGACTAAGAAGAGTTAAGCCAGATAATTCTTAAACAACGATAAACACTTTTGGCACTATGGTCATCTAAGGGTTCCTTTGCTTTTATCTGCATCTGTGCTGAATTATGTACTTTTTGCTGAATAAATAAATACTTTTTCCATGTAATTCAGAAAAGTGAACTCTGTCACCTGACTCATTCTTTTAAGCTCGATCAAGCTAAGCTAAATACTTTCTTCTGGCCTAAATACTTATGATACTCAGGCATGCAGGTTCTTAATTTCCCTTCAGAAACCTTAACTTTCAGTCAGATTTGGTCCAAGGGAAAAAAAAATGAAAATAGGTCACGTTTAACTTCAGTGGTTATTCTTTTCCTTTCACTGCTATTTGTTTCCTCATGTCTATTTCCACATTTCCCCTTTCCCCTTTAGTGAGCTAAACAGTGTAAAAAGTGAACTGACACTTTTTTTTTTTTTTTTTAGGATAGTAAGTCTGAGGAATACAGACATTTTATCCCAAGTTCCATTTTTATGCAAGTGGTACAAATCTCACATTTTCCATGGTCCATAAGGGTGGTTTTGCTTTTAACTATGAGAAAATGTACTCCAACATATCCAACATATAGACTGGCCAATCTGACAGTCTTAAGGTTTGTATAGCCTGTCTCTTCTCAGTTCTGAGGGCTCAGTCATTCATTCCTCAGCAAGAGGGGGCATTCAGGGGCTGTTCATATCATACAGCACAAACTGCATCTGATTATGTGATACAATGTGAGTTCTGTTGATCAAATCAAGGTTCTCAACAGTTTACAGTAATTTTTCAATGGCTCACATAAATTTTTTTTTCTCGTAAATTCAAATATAAGTGATTTTTAAAAATTCCTAAATGGGTTATGATTGTCCTCATACATTTTTTATTTCTTATTTTTCTGCCTTGAGAAATAATGGCAACCCCTTGCTCCTTTATTCTTAGAACAGGCCTTTGGGCTTTTATTTTTCAATTACTCTCCTATCATTTGAGTGGCTGAATAGATTTCTTCACTGAATACAGAGTTTCATATCTAGAGTAAAATTATTTTCCAGTGGAGCTCTGGGACTCTCTGGTGATCAATAGAATTTTCCCTGATTGCTATTTTATAATATTTATGATGCATGACAAAAAACTATGAATATGATTGTATTTCTAGCTTTATCTACCTTCAGAGAATTTTTAAAGATTGCTTGTTTAACTCCTCTGGCAACCAACATCTGTATTAAATTGCTTTTGTTAATAGTATAAGATTCTAACACAATTTGAAGGACTAATAGCAATGCTATCTTATAGAGATTTTATAACCTTGAATATGGTTGACCTAGGTTTGGGAGAAATATTAAAAATAGCGATTGAGAATCTACTCTCAAAACTTTTTTTTAAAACTTATTGTTACTATTTTACCTCATTTGCTTTATCATTTGTTATTTACTTTCCTTGAATACCTACTCTTTTACCATGGCCTTTATCTGCTTGTCATTTCTAATCCTCACCCCAACCATAGGTGACATCAATCATATTTTAATAATAAGGGAGCTAAGGCTTTAAGAGATAAAGCAGACATCTGTATTTTTTGCCTTTTCTTCTCCTTAGAAGAATATCCTCATTTTCCTTTAGAGAACTCTTACTTACTGTCCATCCATGTGCTCAGACAGTTGGATCATTCCTTGGCTCTAGACCTGGGTTCCTATTCCAGTCTTAGCAAATGAGGGCAGGGGATTCTTTTGGCTAGAGTTATTGGCTCAGAGATGTGCATATGACCCAACTCAGGTAAATTAGAGACAATCAGCATTAGCCTCAGGACACTTTTCTGGAAAAACTGGGAAAGAAATTCTCTTTCACTTGGAGTTGTTAAGCTGTGGAATGTAAGTTTGGAGCTGCTAGAGATCTTTTTCCTACCACAAATAGAAATATTGTAAGATTTGAGAATAAAGCCAACAGAGAGGAAGGAGGATTGACAGAAATAACTGGGGATTCCTGGAATCAGTATTTATAAGATAATGACTTAGTCATGTGAGCCAACAGTTTCCCTTTCTGCTCAGAGATGGTTGAGGTGGGATTCTGTCACTTGCCACTGAAAACACTCTGACTAATCAAGAAACTATGCTCTTCTCTATGGTTACAACAAGACTATTAGGTGTCAGGAGATGGGATTTGAACTAAGTTCTGACTTAGTCAAACGCCTCTTGAATTTTTTGAGTACAGAATATGCCTTCTAATGGTCATTGAGAAATGGAAAACAAGGAGAAAAGTGTACACATGTGATTTTTAAGAAGCATATCTCAGTAAACCAGTTCAATTTTTAACAGACCTGGCATGCAAGTCTTTGCAGAATACCATACTCAGTACTATGGCAAATGAAAAAGGAAGTAGAAATCAGAATAACTCCCTGTGTAAGTTATAAATTAATATAGGATAAAAGACAAAAAAGTCATAAAAAGTAAAGTAGGAAAAAAAACAAATTGAGAAGTTTGAAATGGATGAAAAATTAATAAAACATTTCAGTAGGTGATAAAAAGTAAAAGGCCATATTGTATCTTAGAATCATCACCCATTTCTAGTGTTTCCAACACTCTCCACAGAGTGACTTTGCCTTATTCCCTTTAGGTATAAAACACTAGAGTCATCTTCAGTTCTCTCTTGCCTCCATCAAAAAGTCTCTGTGTCATGATGGTTCAGTTTCTAGAACCTTATTTTGTGTTTTATATTTCCATCAGTCTGGGCATTTTTATATTAAACCAGGACTGCTGCAATAATATATTCGCTATACTTCTGTTTTCGAGCTGTGGACTTTGTAACCCAAGAATGTACTAATTTAGTATGTTTAAAACTATGGGCCACTATCCATAAGTATATCATAGGATTGATTTACTTGATTATGATGAGTATTTCTTTTTTTTTTAATATAATAGAATATAAGTATAGTGGGGGGCTTCCCTGGTGGCTCAGACAGTAAAGCGTCTGTCTGCAATGCAGGAGACCTGGGTTCGATCCCTGGGTTGGGAACATACCCTGGAGAAGGAAATGGTAACCATTCCAGTATTCTTGCCTGGAAAAATCCCATGGACGGTGGAGCCTGGTAGGCTACTGTCCATGGGGTCGCAAAGAGTCAGACACGACTGAGCGACTTCACTTTCAGAAGTATAGTAAGGGTAGGTATTATAGCACAATTCTCTTTACATAAATGTAGCTATGGTTATTCATATAGGTATAGGTAATGAAGTATATCTAGGTATATGATGTAAATGTATGTGTGGATGCTGAGTTGTTGTATAAAATATATTTCTTATAGAGTAAGTTATGAACAAAAAACGTTTGAAAGCCAATGAACTGGACAGAGCAGTAATTAGCAATCAATCAAAGAGAATTTGTTAACAAAGTATCTAACTTGTGCAAGCACTGCTATATAGGAATTGTCATTTTAAAGTATAAATTTGCCTTTTTTATTATCGTTGCTGGGAAAATTACAGTAAATATAAATTTCCATAAGTTGTAAGCACTTTCAAATGTACTTCAAAGTTGGCCACCAGATGATGCTTACTGTGAAATAATCCTCATCTGTTACTGCTCTCTGAGCTCTGCTCCTCTCTGCCAAGTGAAAACACTACCCCTGTTCAGAATCTTGTTCAAAACACACCCCCTCCACAAAACTGTGAGGAACTTTGTCCTTGGGAAAAGTTAGCTTACATCTCATTTGATTAAAATTCTTTAAGTTATTACTAAAACAATGTGATTACTATAGAATATACAGAGAAAAAAGAAAGAAAAGGAAAATCATCCATTCTAATCTAGAATTATCCATGATTAACATTTCGGGTTAGCTATAAATCACCTCTAGACGGCCATGGAAAAAATTTCATTTTGAGATGGTAGGAATTATAATTCCCACCCCCAGTGTTCCCAATTAAAGCTTGAATAAAATATAACCAATTCAGTCATAAATCATTGATAATTGAACAACTAGTAATTATCACTCCTTAGTTTTACATACCAGAAGAACAGAGGTTTGACCATCATTACTTAAAATTGATTGTGCATGAGTGCTAAGTCGCTTGTCATGTCCGACTCTTTGTGACCCTGTAGACCACAGCTTGGCAGCCTCCTCTGTTCATTGCATTCTCCAGGCAAGAATGCTGGAGTGGGTTACCATGCTCTCCTCCAGGATATCTTCCTGACCCAGGGTTTGACCCCATCTCTTAAGACTCCTGCATTGGCAGGCAGGTTCTTTACCACTAGTGCCACCTGGGAAGCCCTATAATTACCTATAAGTGACTAAAGGACATTTATAAGAATTGATGTAACTTACTAGTTTCATTACTAGTCTGTGACAATTCTGCTTTGATTCAGAAAAGCTGATTTTCAGTGTCACAATGTTTTGGGTTGGCAAAACTACAGTTTACACAGCGCTTAAACCTGATGAGGAAGGAATGAAAAATCTGCAAAAACATGTTGAAAATGTTCGACTAATCTTTAGAGAAAAACAGGATTCCATCTGTAACTCTAGTTCAAGTTTCTAAAGTTTCCCCCCATCCCCAAACCATTTCTGTCAACCATCTTTCTAAATAAATTAATGATAAAGCTAGCAAGAATAGCAAGAGTTTTACTGAATGCTGATCTATTTTCATTCCTTTGCTTGAATATCATGGGAAGTAAATCTGAGGTTATGAATATTAAATTTCATGGCCTGGTTAACAGTCTTATCCCTGTGTCCTGTCCCCACATTTCTGGGCCAGGTTTGGAGCTCCCAGTAATGTCAAATGGTGCTTTGCCCTGAGGCAGGAAACTGATGGGTTTTAGGAACAGAATGAGGAATTGCCCAGTGGGAATGAGTAAAGGAAAAGGAAGTTAGCTTTTGTTAAAGAAGCAAAAAAGTGTGTCTAGAAATTGAAATAAAACTTTTTCAGATATCTTATTTATTTGATATAGAAGCTGTGGCAACATTTGACTTTAGTGATTTAGAAGTTATCATTCAATTGCCTTTTAGAAATAGTAGTATCTGTAAGCAGTAGTGTCCTGTGGTCTCTCTAGTCTTTTTTGAAAGTCTTTTCTTATCAGAAATCATAAAAACTTGTGATAGGAATTTAACAAAACACTGACTGTTTAAGAAATTAAGATTTCATCTTGGACGTTCTTATGGTGGAAAAGAGAAGAAAGTCACTGTGTACTTCAGCAAATATGACCCTTAGAGAACCGGGAAATGACCAAAGATATGGAAAGGAATGTATTTTACATACCTCTAGAAAAGTTCTGTAAAAGAAAGGGCAGAGCCAGCTTTTGGCTGAAGGTCTACCAAAACAAAAGCCAAAAAGGCAAAGAAACCAACCATCTTAGCAAACTACAAAGATTAGTATCCTAGGCTTATTGTCCAGCTTGTTTTCTATGAAATTTGCATGGGGATATATTGCATTTCGCCTCAGGCAAGTCAATTGGTTTGGAAAGCCCTTGCATGGCCTGCCTCTTTCCAGGGAAAGGACGAAAGGCAACATCCATTGGGCTGAACCATTTGAAATTGCTGGCAATAAATAGTAGGCACCTTAGATATATTTTTACTGCTTTAATCCCTTCAATTCTGCTTTGAAGTAAGCATTACTGCCTACAGGAATCTGGCCAGAAAGGGAATCAGAAGAGTAATGTAATTTACCTAAACTAGGATCACTTGGTAGTGTAGGAGTTGGAGTTCAAATAAAATCTGACTCTGAAACAAGTGATGAGTTAGTTTATCAGAAAACAAAAGTTCTAAAGACATTCCTGAAATGTTTCCTTGGAGGTCCAAAATTAAAAGTGATTCACTAAATGTGTTAAGGTAGAAAGAATATCTAGGGTTCCATGGTGGCTCAGACAGTAAAGAATCCTCCTGTTATTCAGGAGAAGTGGGTTGGATCTCTGGGTCAGGAAGATCCCCTGAAGAAGGGAATGGCTACCCACTCCAGTATTCTTGTCTGGAGAATTCCATGAACAGAGGAGTCTGAAGGACTAAAGTCCATGGGGTCCCAAAAATCAGACATGACTGAGCAACTAAGCATGTGCACGCGCATGCACACACACAGACACACACACAGACACACAAACACACACACACAGAAGGAAGATCTGTCTTTGGAAAGAAGAGGAGAAAGAATGAGGGAAGGCTAAGTGTAGCATAGGAGATCGAAATTAGTTACTTCAGCAAAGGACAGAGTCAATCTTGATCAAGTTGTATACCTGGGACAAAATAAAAGCAATCATTTGCTTCACAATGAGGAAAAGCAAGATGTAGTATATGCATGCAATGGTAATTTGGAATGCAAAAGGAAATTAAGAAATTAAAGAAAATACAGATTGTTGTTTTAAAATAGTTTTAAAATTCTACTGTAAACAGTGAGAGGATCTTTTAACCATGTCTAGCGAATCAGACCCAAATTATTAGGTTGGTCAAAAAGTAATTGCAATTTTGGACCATGAATTCTAAATCATTATAACTAGGCTCAAATACATTTTTATTAATTAAAATAAGAACCATTACAATCAACACATTTTTGCCAGTGAGAAATAAGTTTGTTTATTCCTGTAGCATAAAAATCTGTGCTTTGGGATTCAAAGAACTCTTGGAAAGCGTATTCTGGCTCATGTTGGTTATGGAAGCATTTTCCCTGCAAAAAGTTGTTGAGATGCTTGAAGAAGTAGTAGTCATTTGGTGAGAGATCAGGTAAATATAGTGCATGAGACAAAATTTTGTAGCCCCATTCGTTCAACTTTTGAAGGATTGGTTTAACAACATGCATGTGTGTAGTTATGGAGAAGAATTGGGCCCTTTTCTGTTGACCAATGCCAGCTTCAGGCATTACAGTTTTCAGTGTATCTCACTGATTTGCTGAGCATACTGCTCAGATGTAATGGTTTCACTGGCATTCAGCAAGCTGTAGATGGTCACCAGACCACTAAACAGTGACCATGACCTTTTTTGGTGCAAGTTTGGCTTTGGAAATTGCTTTGGAGCTTCTTCTTGGTCCAACCACTGAGCTGGTTATCACTGGTTGTCATATAAAATCCACTTTTTGTAGAAAGTCACAATCTGATTGAGAAATGTTTTGTTGTTGTTGCATAGAATAAGAGAAGACGACCCTTTAAAACGACAATTTTTTTGATTTGTGGTCAGCTTATAAGGCACTCACGTATTGAACTTTTTCACCTTTCCAATTGGCTTGAAATGCTGAATGACTGTAGAATAGTCAAGTTTGAGTTCTTTGGCAGCTTCTTGTGTAATTGTAAGAGGATCACCTTTAATGATCCTCTCAATTAGTCATTGTCAACTTCCGATGGCCAGCCACTGTGCTCATATCTTCAGGGCTCTTGTCTCCTTTGCAAAACTTCTTTAACCACCACTGCACTGTACGTTCATTAGCAGTTCCTGAACCAAATGCATTGTTGATGTTGCGAGTTGTCTCTGCTGATTTACAACCCATTTTGGACTTGAATAAGAAAACAGCTCAAATTTGTTTTTTGCCTAACCTCATTTCCCTAGTCTAAAACAAATATAAAATAAATAGCAAGTAATGTCATTAGCAAAACAAAACAAAACAAAACAAAAAAAACCATAAAGTGAGAAATGCACATTAAAATGGTATATAACATAATGACATTTATTTAAGAATACATTCCAATATAAAAAAAGCAAAGGTCAACAATGCAAAACCGCAATTACTTTTGCACCAACCTAATACCATGCAAAATATTTCTACCTCTAAACTCATTACCTATACCCACTGGGGTGAGTTGCCATTCCCTTCTACAAAATTATGACTCTAGGACATTAATTATTTTGTCAACTGTGGGAAACAAATGCATCAATTTTCTGAGTTCACCTACTGATATGCAGATGTAGCCAGGTTATACTTTTTGCAACCTCAAATGTTTGCTCTGCTTTCTAAAGGACTTAGAGGGATTCATTCAGCCAGTTACTTTATTATAGATAGTTTCTTCACTCTGAGATGTAGACCAAATACACTGAATAAATGTTTTCTTTGAGTGAGCCTATTATGTATGCTAATAATCAGCATTCAGTTTAGAAAAAAAAAATTCACCAAAAGGCAAACTTACTGTATCTCTACATATTTGATCTCTGCCACTTAGCTGAGTAAAATGTGTTCAGTTAAGTTACTCAAGAAATGGTCTTTCCACTTGAACCAGTCTAGAAGTGAGTTAACCAAGATTCCTGTATTATTCATGGACTCTGTGGTATATAGTGACATAATGTCATAGCCAAAAAATCTATTACTTTTGTAATTCTTAATGATAATATTTTTTCCTTTCAAAAATTTTATTTACTTTAAATCTACATTAGGGATCAAATATCTACAGCTGAGCTGTAAACAAAATAATTGTAATAGTATCTCTGAAAATAGAAAAGAAAACACTAGTAAATAGCAAACCTTAATGTTGCTCAAAATAAGATTAAACCATTCAAAATACCACAAGTGAGAAACTATTAGGGAAATACAGTCAACTTTCACATATTAGTACATTGCTTTTTTGTTGTTTTGTTTTGCATTATCAATCTTCATTTTTAAAATTCCTTTCCTATCCTGACTTTTTAATCACCTAACTGTTCCAGAGAAAGTTTCCAAAGGCTTGGTTCAATGAACAAGCTGAATGGAAAAGCAACTTTGAAACTGAATTAAACCTTAACTTAATTACAATAATGGACAGGGCTGGACTAGCATTAGTACCACTTGCCTTGAAGTAAAATTTAAGGGGCACTCAAAAAATAAAGTTTTAATGCAATGTTTAATGCAATACACAAAACATCCATGATGAACAAAATAAAAATTTTAAATAAAGGCAAGCTGTTGTTTATTTGTTTCACCACCCTGCACTGTTGCACAACTGTTTCTAATCAGCTCATAGTTCCCAGCCAGTGCCCCTCGTGCCCTCTGACAGGTGGTCTATGAGAGTTGACAGTTTTATGTGAACAGTATTTTGATCACAGAATTTTATTAACTTTTTTCACTTGGTTCAAAATAGGGAAAGATATAATACATAATTTTCCTTTTGTTCTATTCCAACATGGTCCGTCTAGTCAAAGCTATGATTTGTCCAGTAGGCATGTATAGATGTGAGAGTTGAACTATAAAGAAAGCTTAGCAGCAAAGAATTGATGCTTTTAAATTGTGGTATTGGAGAGGACTCTTGAGAATTCCTTGGAGTGCAAGGAGATCAAACGAGTAAATCCTAAAGGAAATCAGTCCTGAATATTCATTGGAAGGACTGATGCTGAAGCTGAAACTCCAATATTTTGGCCATCTGATGCAAAGAACATTGGAAAAGACTCTGATGCTGGGAAAGATTGAAGACGGGAGGAGAAGATGGGATGGTTGGATGGCATTACCGACGCGACGGACATGAGTTTGAGCAAGCTCCAGGAGTTGGTGATGGACAGAGAATACTGGTGGGCTGCAGTCCATGGGTTCGTGAAGAGTGGGACATGACTGAGCTACTGAGCTGAACCCGAACGTGGCTCTGCTCGGCACTGTTAATGAAGTGAGTCCCCATCAGCTGATAATTCAGACTTCATCAGCATTTACCTTTGGGTTTGAAAATGAATGCATTCAATGTCCTGAGAATTTGTTGCAGACAAAGCTTGGAAATATTTCATGGAGAAATAATTCCTTTAGATTAGGAATTAAAACATGTTCTAGTTTTCCTAGCAACATTTTGGAGTGCCAAGGTCAATTTTGGCACTGCTCTAAGCTGAAAGATGTATGACTAATCCCTAGTGTAGGGCCTGATGTGGTTTAGCTGCCCAGTGCATATTAGTTTTTTGATCTCTCAGATTCTCACAGGTGGAAAAAACACTGTGGTTTTAGTTGTTAAATAGAAAGTAACAGCAATAACAAACAGTAATCATTCAAATTTATTAAGAACACTTGAAGGTCTTAAATTATTGCACTTGGTAACCTTAAAAATGAATTTTTTGCTAGTCTTTTATATTCTTTTTCAAGGCTATTTAGTCCTGGGTCCCATTTCTCAAAATCAAAATTAAGTATAACTAAGAATCCATTCGGAGAAGGCAATGACACCCCACTCCAGTACTTTTGCCTGGAGAATCCCATGGATGGAGGAGCCTGGTAGGCTGCAGTCCATGGTGTCGCTAGAGTCGGACACAACTGAGTGACTTCCCCTTTCACTTTTCACTTTCATGCATTGGAGAAGGCAATGGCAACCCACTCCAGTGTTCTTGCCTGGAGAATCCCACGGATGGTGGAGCCTGGTGGGCTGCCGTCTATGGGGTCGTACAGAGTCAGAAACGACTGAAGCAACTTAGCAAGAATCCATTTCCCAGCTCCTTTCTCCTATAAGCAAAGACTGAAAGATATACCATGTAGGTTTCTGTGAGATTCTGCTTTATCTCAATGTGTGAAACCCCTTGATGTCTTGTTCAGTGCCTTAAACATATTTTTCTTAAAAAATGAATATGGAATTAAATGCTATGGTTTGACTGTAGCAACAACCTGACTACCAATTTTTGCCATTTTTTCCCCAGGCTTCAAGGGGATGGTAGCTTTCATGTGCCTGGCTAATTTCAGCTTGGAACAACACAATCCTTCATGTGGAAACAATTAAAAATACCTGGAGAGAGCCAAATCCCCAGAAAACTCCACCTGCACCAAGCTCTGTGAGATCCCAGGGAGAAGTTCAAAAGAGTTCTAGGCAAAATAGCCTTGTTGCCTGGTTGCTGCTGCTGCTGCTGCTAAGTCGCTTCAGTCGTGTCCGACTCTGTGCGACCCCATAGATGGCAGCCCACTAGGTTCCTCTGTCCCTGGGATTTTCCAGGCAAGAATACTGGAGTGGGTTGCCATTTCCTTCTCCAATTCATGAAAGTCAAAAGTGAAAGTGAAGTCACCCAGTTGTGCCCGACTCTTAGCGACCCCATGGACTGCAGCCTACCAGGCTCCTCCATCCATGGGATTTTCCAGGCAAGAGTACTTGAGTGGGTTGCCATTGCCTTCTGCGTGTTGCCTGGTTAGAAGGGTTCAAGGCAGCCTCAATCCCTCTCCCACCCATATGAAGATCTTTTTTTCCTGCATACAATATCAAAAAAGTAAAACAAAGCAAACCTAAATCAGAAATAGAAGATAATAGCAAGTTGTAATACAATTTCATTCAGTGAAAGGTTAGAGAGGAACTTGTCATTCAATAGCTTGAAGCTCTACAACTGCACTCTACATTTCTGGTATTTCTCCTTTTCCTTTCAGTTTGTCAAATTTATCCCTGAAACAGAAAAATAACATAACCTAGAATAATAATAATAATGGTGGGGATTTTAGATCTCGTTATTAGACTCATAGATCACAGATTAGGGGGTGGGAGATTTCAAGGCACATTGTAGAAGCAACCACCTTGAGGACAGGCAGTCTCAGAAGCAAGCCAAGGAATAAGAAGGTTAATGTAGAAGGTTTTCAAATAGCACATTCACCTTTTGGTTTTAAGGGCAGTCCAAGAAAATACATTTAAAGCAACACTGTTGAGGACACACAATGATGTGTATATACAATTTTTATACAATCTTCAAAATATGTAACTAGCCTCTGGAAAATAAAAAGTCAACTGTTTGATGCTGCTTAAAACATAGTAGGATGTTCATGCTGCTGCTGCTGCTAAGTCACTTCAGTCGTGTCTGACTCTGTGTGACCCCATAGACGGCAGCCCACCAGGCTCCCCTGTCCCTGGGATTCTCCAGGCAAGAACACTGGAGTGGGTTGCCATTTCCTTCTCCAATGCGTGAAAGTGAAGTCGCTGAGTCGTGCCCGACCCTCAGCGACCCCATGGATGTTCATAGTAGGTATTTAATACTTCTGAGGTTCAATTTTGTTACTGATTTTGCATACATTTGTTTTTGTTCAGTCGCTCAGTCGTATCTGACTCTTTGTGACCCTATGGACTGCAGCACACCAGACTTCCTTGTTTTTCACTATCTCCCAGAGTTTGCTCAGACTCATGTCCATTGGGTCAGTGGTGCCATCCAACCATCTCATCCTCTGCTTATGTGCTAACCTCTTAAAAGCAATATGCTATATGGCTTTGAGTTTTGCTCAGTAGAGAAATGCATTTTTTCCCCAAATCAAAAGCTTTTTTTCTTTTAACTATAAAATCATTAATAATCCTATTATATTTAAAACATATTCATTAGTCATTACAATATAAATAATGGATTCCTTGGTGTTGTTTTCTTAAGGGATTCAAAATCTAAACTGAAACACTATTCTGTCTGCTTGCCAAAAAATAACTACAAACTTTACAAAACAATGTTAGTTATACAGGAAAAAAATTTAGCCATGTATTACTGATTTTGCAGAGATAATTTTATAGAGATAATCTTGAACAAAGCTAGCTTACAACATCCTAAAACACAAAGTTATTAAAGGAAATATTTTTGATGAGCATAGAATAATTTGACCTGGATTTTGAAAGCCATGGAGCTTGTTTTAAAAGTGATAGGTAGTGATGTAGCTGGTACTACTGCTGTTCTAAAGAGAAAAAGAATTTAAGGAACATTTTTAACTTGAAACCCATGGATTGAAATGGAAGGAGAGTCTGTGAGAGAGGCTGTAATAGCTTAGGGTCAGTCGCATTTTCTTTTAGTCTAGTTGTCTGGGAAGATAATGGGTCAAAAACCTTAATGTGCAGCATTTGAAAATAAAAATTTTAGTACTTCTAGATCCTTTCAGTGGATCCACAATAGAACGTTCATGTTGTTCATCCAGGGGAAGAATGTAGAGCAGGGTAAGAACAGGCTTACTCAGATCAGTGCATTGCTCCATGAGAGAAATCTCAGGCTTCCCCATGTTATTAAGGGAGTCTCTGTGAAAATACTGACATTTAGTTTGGTATTCATCTGGATGTTGACAAGCTGTCAACTCCCCAGGTCAATTTGAGTCATGTTAAAAATACTTTGGTATGTGTGGTTTGTTAACTGCAGGTGTTTGGCTGTGAAAGTTGAGGAAGCAAAAACATGCAGCTAGAACACTGTGCTGATATGATGGGTTTACAGTGATTTGAAGGGAAGCTGAGAGAAAACATTGTTTATTACCAATTTATTTATTTCCTTTTCACAAGGGTCTCTGTGAAGCCAAACATCTGGGTAAAAAAAACAAAAGCCTTAGAGAACCTTTTGCAAAGATTTTTTTCTTCACTCATCCAATTGTTTATTCAACAAATATTTATTGGGTGTTTATTATAGACAAGGTCTTTCTGCCAAAGAGCTTAGAAGGGGAGAAAGTTATGCACATATACTAATATTATTATAGAAGTTAGAAATAAATTGGAAGGTGCCACAGGAGAGATGTAAATAAACTGTTACCTGAGCAGCTTACTTATGCATAGCTGGGAGATTCAGGGATACCCTCTTGACAAGATGGCATTGAGCAGAGTTAAAAGGTTTTCATTCTAACTGAAGTTGAGGCTATGTAACAGAGACAGTTTTGATTGCAAAATGCAGAAAACACAACTCAAACTTGAATTAGGATGCAGGGAAGGGCAAAATCTATAAAGTATGCTGGTGCTCATTTAAATGTGCTCTGAATACTGTGAGAGCATGTTCCGTAAGTTGGGAAGAGGACTGGTGTGCTTACTCCAGAGTGTGAGAAGTGTGGCTTCTCACACTTTACTCCAAGTGTGGCTTGTAAAGCTGTATGTATCCAACAATAGCCTAAGATGTAAGGCTGTAAAGATAGATGTAGCTGCAAGTGTCAGAAAAAGAATTTAACAAGACATAGAACAACAAAAAAAAGTAGGAAGTAGAAAATTATTGCAGTAGCAAAAGCAAGGAAAGATAGAGTGTTTGGATTATGATCATGAGAGTGAAGTCAGAGGAATGGGAATGTATTCTAGATCTGCCAGTTGTAGAACCAATAGCACTTGGCATCCAATTTGAATGCAAATGTTGATGAGTTTCATCAATATTTCTGTCATAAACTGAATTAGTATACAGGAACATATGTGTGAGGGATGAGGCTTTATTTACTTTTGTGCATACTGAGCTTCAAGTGTAGGTAGGATATGCTAGTAGAAATATGGAGCAACTTTTTGGATATTAGCGCTGGAGCAATGTCAGGATGGGGTCACAGATCTAGGAGCTTTGCAGAAGTGATAATATGAACAGTAGTCTAGTGAATGTCAGGAGAGTATTGTTGCATGAGAAAAAGAAGAGAAGATGATCAAAATATTTGATGACTAAACACCAGGACATTTAGAAAAGTATAGATGTTTCGTTCTCCTAAACCAACTGAAAACTTACTTGAATTTTCACTTCATTTACCTAGTTTTGTAGATGAGGACATTTATATTTGTTTGTGATTTTAAAATTTAGTATTATATGTGTGAAAGTGTGGTGATGTTTAACCGCACTTTCCCACATATAGTGTAATATCACATCTTCTTTAAATCTTTACTTTTTCGGTCTGAAAAGTTTGAAAAATCCAAGGATTTGTTTCCCTAATTGATCTCAAGTACGGACATAATTCATTCAGTCTTATGTGTTATGCCAAGCATATTTTGATATTTTGTATGTTGGAGATCAAACCAGTCAGTCTTAAAGGAAATCAACACTGAATTTTCATTGGAAGGACTATGACTGAAGCTGAAGCTCCAATATTTTGGCTACCTGATGCAAAGAGCTGACTCACTGGAAAAGACACTGCTGCTGGGAAAGATTGAAGGCAAAAGAGAAGAGGGTGGCAGAGGATGAGATGGTTGGATAGTATCGCTGACTCAATGGACAGAATTTAAGCAAACTCCAGGAGATAGTGGAGGAGATGGGAGTGTGGTGTGCTACAGTCCATGGGGTCGCAAAGAATCAGAAATGACTTAGCAACTGAACAATGACAACAGCAACATTGGTCTTCTAAAGTACTTATCAAACCTCTATCTGACTTCTTTATTGTCGATACTTGTAAGCAGCTCTAAATTTATAGTAAACATTTGAGAACATATTATTATATAATCTATATTGGTTGCTGCTGCTGCTGCTAAGTCACTTAAGTCGTGTCCGACCCTGTGTGACCCTATAGATGTCAGCCCACCAGGCTCTGCCGTCCCTGGGATTCTCCAGGCTGGAGTGGGTTGCCATTTCCTTCTCCAATGTATGAAAGTGAAAAAGTGAAAGTGTAGTCGCTCAGTCGTGTCCGACTCTTAGCGACCCCATGGACTGCAGCCTACCAGGCTCCTCCATCCATGGGATTTTCCAGGCCAGAGTACTGGAGTGGGGTGCCATTGCTTTAGCATTTGGAAAAAGGATATTTCAAAATGCAAGGCCAGAACAGTATTTGGGCATCTAATGTAGATTTAGCAAATATGTCTATACTTCCCTTGTGTTGATATTACTCACAAAAACCTAGGAAATAATCTTAGTGTGTACAGTAACTGGCCAGAACAGTATTTGGACATCTAATGTAGATTTAGCATATATGTGTAGACTTCCCTTGTGTTGATATCACTCACAAAGACCTAAAAAATAATCTTAGTATGTAAAGTAATCTCATTGAAGACAGTTTATATATATGTTAGTGAAAGCAGAAAGTAAGGTGCCTCATACATAGTAGGCATTTAATGAGTGCTAGATAGCATATTAAAAAGCAGAGACATTACTTTGCCAACAAAGGTCCATCTAGTCAAGGCTATGGTTTTTCCAGTGGTCATGTATGGATGTGAGAGTTGGACTGTGAAGAAAGCTGAGCGCCAAAGAATTGACACTTTTGAATTGTGGTGTTGGAGAAGACTCTTAAGAGTCCCTTGGCCTGCAAGGAGATCCAACCAGTCCATTCTGAAGGAGATCAGCCCTGGGTGTTCATTGGAAGGACTGATGCTGAAGCTGAAACTCCAATATTTTGGCCACCCCTCATGTGAAGAGTTGACTCATTGGAAAAGACCCCGATGCTGGGAGGGATTGGGGGCAGGAGGAGAAGGGGACGACAGAGGATGAGATGGCTGGATGGCATCACTGACTCAATGGACATGAGTTTGAGTGAACTCCGGGAGTTGGTGATGGACAGGGAGGCCTGGCATGCTGCGATTCATGGGGTCGCAAAGAGTCGGACACGACTGAGAGACTGAACTGAACTGAACTGAACTGAATTGAAGTAAAAGTGACCTAAAAAGGAGATTGGCACTTATTAATACCCTAGAAATGTTAATGTTGTCTAGCTCTGTAAATGGAGAAACAGATCACTGTGGAGGGATGGACTGATGAAATAACTAATAATTGCCATGGTTAGAAAACAATATTTTAAAAATAATAGATCATCTGTGCACAGAAATATGCCTATGTTAACAAGATAACTCCACTCAAAACAATAAATAATTTGACATCTGTGTTGGAAGTATGGGAAAAAAATACTAAAGAAATTCAGTTAAAGATTTTTAACAGAGTTAAATGATGAACACATTTCATAGACAGCAAGATAAAAGAAAATATGATATATCTGAGTATATTTTACTTCCTAGAATGCATTATTATACAAGGTTCTCAAAATTGTATTTTGGAGAGAATAAATATAATTTTGAATGGCTAAGAAAGTTATCCAGCCTAGACACTGGGAGATAGACTAAAGGTTTATTTGTAATAAATTCCTCTAGTATTGTGGATCTTTAAAGCTTATTGGGGTCAATTTATTTCCTTTCATGCCAGAAATAATAAAAAAATTAAAGCTATTTTATTATTGCAGAGTTGAGTTAAAATTGGCTTTTTAAAAATGCATTTTCCTCTCAGTTTAGTGTGTTTCTTTAACAAGACAACTGTAATTTTGCACTTGCAAGTTGCTTGAAAAAAATCTATAGTTTTTAAGTACAATATAATCAATGCTACAATGATTATATTTTCTGATCTACATGTCCTCAGCTTAACTTCCAAATATAAAATTGTTTTCACAAAATACAAAGCATTTGAGAGGTTTTGCTAATGACAATATAAAAACAAGTAAGTTTCACTAAAAATTGCACAATAATTTTTTTCTTAGGACTTTAATTTCTCCACCTTCATCTTCACATGGTCTTCTTTTCTGTCTCTGGGGACAATAATTTTAAGCCAGACTACCTGTGTTCTCTCAAGGAATAAGTGAAATCATTACATGAATAAACTCTTTTCCCTTTCTCTGTAGGTAAATTCTTAAGACAAACCATACTTCACTTTCAAGTGAATTTTGGGTAAACATTTTACCTTTTTTTCCTTCATGTGTGTCATCCTTGAAAATTCAAAGAACTAACTCAATGCTTAGGAAATGTTTCTCTTCTAATCAAAAACATAAGACCAGAAAGAATGCTTATTTTAAGGGAAATTTAATTATATATTTTTGGATTACTTAATTCTTTATACACACATGTTGTTTTGTATAAACTCAAAAGAAGTCTTTGAGTCATTGTCTTAAGAGCAGGAAGTTCTATTTTCCCAAGGATAAGGGAGTTTCAAGTTTTACTTAAATTACAACTCATATTTGAGGAAAATTGGCAAAAATCTGGCAATATGTCAACATTGGAAACAAAAGCAGCTTTTGATTTGTTGGTACCTAACAAAATAGTCAAAAGGACAATACAATCCATTTTCTTTATGATTGACAACTGAGCCATCATGAATTTCTGAGAAAAAACTTGCAAACTGGAAAATTTTTTAACATAAAATTTTATCACAAGTATATACCCACAATAGCTTACTTTCTTAAGTGCCAGGTCCTTTGAGAAGGGCTTTGTAAACCTGATGTAATTTAATCTCAAGAGCAGTAGGAGGTAGAAGCTATTATATGAGAAGACTAAACAAGAAAAATTTTGGGCAACATCTCCAGTTTATAGAGCTGGCAAAAAGTGGATCTGGGATTTGAACCTGAGGATATGACAGTAGCCAGGCTCTCATCCAGTTATTATGATGCATTCCACTAAAATACAAATGTATATAAGGGAAGAGCATGAATAGTGATGATCAGTTTAACCTCTGGTGAAAATGCTTTTTGGTATCCCTTCAATTCAGTGTGGAAAGTGGACATTTTCTTAATTCTAACATGTTACCTTTATACTCGTGATTTTAAAATATTTTCTAGGTTCCTGATTGCTTTAGCAATTAGACAAAAGCTAAGGATACTCTTTGCATAAAAAACGCATGATCATAAACCGTTGTTTAGAGTTTCAGAAGAATCACAGATAAAAGCCTCATCTTGCCCTCTCCTGGTAACATCACCTTCCTGGAAAATCAAATTTTGGTTTATTACCAAGATGGAGAGTCCTATTTATCCTATATACTTCTTTATTTATTAGATGTGTTACTTATTAGATCAGTAAAACTGCCTTGCTCAGTTACACTTGATCTTTTGTAGATAGAAAACTCATCAACTTAAACAAGCACCTGTTTATGGCAGAAGGAAGACGTTTGAACAGAATTGGATAATCTCAAACACCACTTGAAAAGCTGACCTGAATTTCAATGATGCATTCTAAGTTTCACTGTATAAATGCCTGAATCCAACTAACTGTGAGTTCTCAAACTCAAAATGGGATTAGATGTGTGACTTGAAGAAGTTTAAGTTTACCTTTTTCCCGTCATCCCTTGCTTAGTAGAGACCTGTCCCTGCAAGTTATAGATTCACCCCAGCACTCCCTGGGCTGTGATGCCAAATTCCAGAACTGAAGAGCTGTCAATTTGACAAGATACTGGTGGTTTTCTCCCCCCTATCAAATGGAGTCATTCTCAAAGGTTATATATAGTGCTAGGAACATAATTATGAAGCCCGACTTCTATACACGGAGTCATCATCTTTCTAAATTGCCACCACTGTGGTGGTCTACGGTAACTTCCTGACACCCGGGTACACCAGCTTTGCTTTTTTTCACTGCATCCCAGGAGGACCAGCAGCACCTGCGCCTGGCACATGGACTTTCTTTGTTCCATACCCTCCACTCTTGGTCCCTCATATTCAGCAGAACTCTAACGACGAGTGGACCTGTGACTTGGTAATTGGGAACAGCCAGGTCTTCCTCAGTGAGAGCTTGGAGGGGGATTCTTTACCCTTGTGTTTATGTGTCACTCATTCCTGCTTGTCTTTCTATGCCTCAGTTTCCTCTTCTACAAAATTGGGAGGATAATAGGATTATCAGTGAAGACTAAATGAGTTAATGCATATGAAGAACTGAGAAGAATGCCTGGCACTATTGAAATGTTGTGTTGGTTGTTACTGACTAACAGTATTAGTATTATTACTGCCCAGGCTTGGGCTCAGTCAAGAATGGCATGTGGTCATTTCTCAGCAACAGTTAATGGTAGCTACAGTTAATAATAAACAGTTTGAGTGGGAAAATTCAAATATATTCATTTGGAAATTTTTTGTGATATTCACTATGTGCCAGGCCCAGTGTTATTTGCTGACAACTTCCTATAATCTAATAAAGTCAGAAGAGCTGCGTTCAAACAATAACTAAAGGTGTCACAAAGATAAACTTAGAATTAATGTAAAGCATGGCTAGACACTTGGTCAGGGCCATGAATGACATTGCTTTGTCTACATTCTGAAGGAGATCAGTCCTGGGATTTCTTTGGAAGGACTGATGCTAAAGCTGAAACTCCAGTACTTTGGCCACCTCATGCGAAGAGTTGACTCGTTGGAAAAGACTCTGATGCTGGGAGGGATTGGGGGCAGGAGGAGAAGGGGACAACAGAGGATGAGATGGTTGGGTGGCATCACCGACTTGATGGACGTGAGTTTGAGTAAACTCCGGGAGTTGGTGATGGACAGGGAGGCCTGGCGTGATGCCATTCATGGGGTTGCGAAGAGTCAGACACCACTCAGCGACTGAACTGAACCTTGGCTGAAGTAAGGTTTCCTTCCCTACTGAATTCCAGCCCTTTTAACTGACAACACTTACATTTTGTTCTCTTCTCTGTTTGAAGATAGCACATGTTACTTCATGGTTTCATCTTATTTCTTCTCTGAGCTTCCTGCAGACAACAACAATGTTTCACTTGTTTAAGTCAGTTTAATCATTTCCCAGGTATGGTAAACAATCTTCCCTTCTTTTTTTGTAAGTTTTTTTTTAATTTATTTTTTTATTGAAGCATAATTGTTTACAGAATTTTGCTGTTTCCTGTCAAACCTCAACATGAATCAGCCATAGGTAAACACATATCCCCTCCCTTTTGAACCTCCCTCCCATCTCCCACTCCATCCCACCCATCTAGATTGATACAGAGCCCCTGTTTTGAGTTTTCTGAGCCATACAGCAAAATCCCGTTGGCTATCTATTTTACATATGGTAATGTAAGTTTCCACGTTACTCCTCCATACATCTCACCCTCTCCTCCCTCTCCCCAAGTCCATAAGTCTATTCTCTATGTCTGTTTCTCTATTGTTGCCCTGTAAATAATTTCTTCAGTACCATTTTTCTAGATTCTGTATATATGTGTTAGAATACTATATTTCTCTTTCTGACTCACTTCACTCTGTATAATAGGTTCTAGGTTAATCCACCTCATCAGAACTGACTCAAATACATTCCTTTTTATGACTGAGTAATATTCCATTGTGTATATGTATCACAACTTCTTTATCCATTCATCTGTTGATGGACATCTAGGTTACTTCCATGTTCTAGCTATTGTAAACAGTGCTTCAATGAACAATGGGATATATGTGTCTTTTTCAATTTTGGTTTCCTCAGAGTCTAGGAGTGGGATGCTTAGGAGTGGGATTGCTGGGTCATATAGTGGTTTTATTCCTAGTTTTTAAAGAATCTCCATACCATCTTCCATAGTGGCTGTATCAATTTACATTCCCACCAACAGTGCAATCCCCTTCCCTTCTCTCCACACCCTCTCCAGCATTTATTGTTTGTAGACTTTTTGAAGATGGCCATTCTGAGCGGTGTGAGGTGATATCTCATTGTAGTTTTGATTTGTATTTCTCTAATAATGAGTGATGTTGGGCATCTTTTCATGTGTTTGTTAGCCATCTGTATGTCTTCTTTGGAGAAATGTCTGTTTAAGTCTTTTTGGGTCTTTGATTGGGTTATTTGTTTTCCTGGCATTGAGTTGTATGAGATGCTTGCATATTTTGGAAGTTAATCCTTTGTCAGTTGTTTCATTTGCTATTATTTTCTGCCATTTTGAGGGTTGTCTTTTCACCGTGCTTATAGTTTCCTTTGCTGTGCAAAAGCTTTTAAGTTTAATCAGGTCCCATTTGTTTACTTTTGTTTTTATTTCCATCACTCTAGAGGTGGGTCATAGAGGATCTTGCTTTGATTTATGTCTACCTATGTTTTCCTATAAGAGTTTTATAGTTTCTGGTCTTACACTTAGGTCTTTAATCCTTTTTGAGTTTATCTTTGTGTATGGTGTTAGAAAGCATTCTAATTTCATTCTTTTACATGTAGCTGTCCAGTTTTCCCAGCACCATTTATTGAAGAGGCCCTCTTTGCTTCATTGCATATTCTTGCCTCCTTTGTCAAAAATAAGGTACCCATAGGTGCATGGGTTTATTTCTGGGCGTTCTATCTTGTTCCATTGGTCTATATTTCTGTTTTTGTGCCAGTACCACACTGTCTTCATGACTGTGGCTTTGTAGTATAATCTGAAGTCAGGAAGGTTGATTCCTCCAGCTCCATTCTTCTTTCTCAAGACCGAGGCTATTTGAGGTCTTTTGTGTTTCCATATGAATTGTGAAATTTTTTGTTCTAGTTCTGTGAAAAATGCCATTGGTAATTTGATAGGGCTTGCACTGAATCTGCAGATTGCATTTGGTAGTATAGTCATTTTCACAATATTGATCTTTCCTACCCAGGAACATGGGTATCTCTCCATCTGTTTATGTCATCTTTGATTTCTTTCATTAGTGTCTTATAATTTTCTGTGTACAGTTGTTTCCTTGGTTTAGTTTATTCCTAGATATTTAATTCTTTTTGTTGCAATGGTAAATGGGATTGATTCCTTAATTTCTCTTTCTGATTTTTTCATTGTTAGTATATAGAAATGCAAGTGATTTCTGTGTATTGATTTTGTATCCTGTAACTTTGCTAAATTCACTGATTAGCTCTAGTAATTTTGTGATACTATCTTTAAGGTTTTCTATGTACAGTATCATATCATCTGCAAACAGTGAGAGCTTTACTTCCTCTTTTCTGATCTGGATTCCTTTTATTTCTTTTTCTTTGATTGCTATAGCTAAGACTTCCAGAACTATGTTGAACAATGCTATGTCCTTCTTAACCTGTTTATCATGGTTCTTGACATCTACTGGTTCAAGTAAGTTGATTCAGCCTAATGGATTTGTTTAGTGTTTAAATTGTGTCATGTATAGTGGTAAAAGGGTGAATATAAGCTATTTTTGTTTCCTTAATAAGACTTATAGTTGGAGGAGACAGACCCCAAAATAGGGCCGCTCAATATGTTATGGTGAGTCTGAGTGCACGAGATGCCTTGGCACCCATCCATGTTACAGCTTCCCCTCCATACCCTGTTTCTCATTACAGATTATGTGAAAACCTGGTGTTCCTGACTCATAATCTGTTGGCGTTATGCTTTTGAGCCTTTTTCCAGTACTAGTAATGGGTTGTACTGAATCATTTATTTACATTTCCTTGGCCAGTTTATTTTGACATATGACATATATTTACTGATGGAAAAAACACACGCAGTTTTTGATTGCAGTGTAAGGTTTTCCCTCAGAAACATAAGACAGACGTTATTTAAGTTTTACTGGCTGAATAGTTACCATGGTGTTTTTAAATGGGTCCAAAATAGTACATGCTATGTACATCACTTCTGTGTGTATGTATGAGTGTAGGCAAACATATTATGAAGAATGTGAAGACCATAGGAACATCTATTCAATGCATAATTTGAATTATAATTGAAGCAAAGGAAAATAAGTGAAACATCATTAATTTGAAGTCTTTCAACTGTTTATGGTCAAATTTATATTTCAGGACCCAGCATCTATACCTTGGGGCTTCCCTCATAGCTCAGTTGGTAAAGAATCTGCCTGCAATGCAGGAGACTCCAGTTCGATTCCTGAGTCAGGAAGATCCACTGGAGAAGGGATAGGTTATGCACTCCAGTATTCTTGGGCTTCCCTTGTGGCTCAACTGGTAAAGAATCCACCTGCAATGTGAGAGACCTGGGTTCGATCCCTGGGTTGGGAAGATCCCCTCGAGAAGGGAAAGGCTACCCACTCCAGTATTCTGGCCTGGAGCATTCCATGTACTGTATAGTCCACAGGGTCACAAATAGTCCAACATGACTGAGCGACTTTACCTTCACTTCATGTATACCTTCATTAATCCTTAGTGCCTCCTATAAAATAATATCTTATTGCATGTATTTTTTAATCAAACTGGGTCTAGGTTCAGTCAATATTCAATATATTATAGGCATTGCTTTCACTTTATTGGTTTTGCATTGCTTATCGAGTTATGGAATAACATTTGCTTCTTTTACACTTCTTTATTTACTTTTGGGTTGCACTGGGTCATCACTGCTGTGCGTGGGTTTTCTCTAGTTCTGGTGAGCAGGGGCTCCTCTTCCTTATGCTGCATGGGCTTCTTATTGCGGTGGCTTCTCTTGTTGCAGAGCACAGTCTCTAAATTTAGGGGCTTCAGTAGTTGTGGTACATGGGCTTTAGTTGCCTGCAGCATCTGGAATCTTCCTGGACCAGGGATCAAACTCATGTCCCCTGCATTGGCAGATGGATTCTTATCCACTGTACCACCAGGGAAGTCTTAGAATAACATTTTCTTATAGCTAATGTGCCTGCAATTCTGGTTATTTCCACAAGGAGAGTGGGGATATCTAGTTATGACTTTGTAGGACCACAAATTAGATTTGCCCATATTAGGATACATAATAGTAACATATTAGCACACGATCCTATCTTTCACATGATGCTTTGGCCAGAATATAACTCTTTTAGTTTTCACCCACTTGTCTTCTGAGTGCTGCTTTTGGCACAGTGTTGTGTCTTGGTCCTCCTGTTGGCATCTTCAGCATTTCTGAGGATTCTCTCCTTGGCTCATTCTATCTAACTTTTTCTTACATATGCTCCATTGGTTATCTCATTCACTCCTATGACTTTTAAGTAACACCCATTAGATATTGAACCCCTGATCTGTATCTCCAGGATGGATCTTTGGGGCTTTCTAATGAAATCAGCAGAATTTCTCACTAGCATTAAAAGCCTTATCTGACTCTACTGAAACCCATCTCTTGTTCCTCCTCCTCATCCCCTTCACTATGCAGCATCATTCCTCTAGACAGAAACTAAAGTTACCACTGATGCTCTTTCTCCTCCACCTTCCATATGATGTCCTATCACTCAACCCCAATGGCCCTCCTCATTTTCTCTGTGTCCCTGACACGATTTTCATTGAAGCCTTTCTTTTTCCTTGCCTGCATGGTAACAGGCCTTCTATCTTTAACCTCTTTCTTCTACCATCTACACTATTATGAGTGTCATTTCTCAAAAGCACACATCCTTCAGTGTGACTCATCCCCATGGCCTTCAGGATTAGATTCTAACTCTTCAACAGGACCTACAAAACCCACTTCCACATTTGGCCAAGCAAGCCACCTCATCTCCAGGCTCAGGTCTCCTCACAATACTTCAGTATGTCCTTCACCTTAGACCCTTCACATTTCCCCAGATGGTCTCTGGTCTTTGATTTTTTATTTTTGTATTTTGTTGTTTTTGTATTTGTATTTTGTTCATGCTGTTTATTCTGTGTGGACTGTCCTCTCTCTTCCTTCTTCTCTGCCTAGAAAATGTTCCCTCCTTTTCCCAGGCATCTCAGATCTCACCTGCTTGGGATGCCTTCTCCATCATTTCCACTCAGCGTGGGCTGCTTCCTGCACCGTGCTTCCACAGCACTGTCTTCTTCCCCAGGACAGGTTCAACATCCAGAACTCCGTGCTTTAATAATTTATTTCTTTTCTTAAAATCCATAAAAGTTTAAGCTCTGGTTGGATAGGAAACTTCAAGCCAGCCAAGATTTTTCTGATATCCAACACAGTGTCTGTCATATAGAAGGCTCCCTCAACTATGAACAATATGTCAACTTTATAGCAATAGTAAAAGAAATATCAAAAAATGTTATTTGGCTTTTTTTTCTCATATCCATCCTCAGCTGGATCAGTCATTGATTAGTCCATCTTTTGGCTTCCTCATTCTCCTCTAATGCTAACTTTTACTTTCCAATGTATTGGCTTTTAGTATTGCAAAGTATTAGAACTTGATATGCATATACGTCCCTGGTGGTTTGGGATGATATTAATATTTTAAGCTTAAACTTTTGAGTTTAACAGCCTGTCTTTCTCTAAATTAAATCCATCTGTGAGATAGTTCTGCATTCCCCCCTTAGTGTTCCCACCATTGAAGTGGCCTCACTATTCAGTCCTAACTGGAAACATTTTGGGGGCAGCAGTGGTTTTTGTGACCCTGACTTTACATTAATCTAAGGAAGGACTCTGAACCACGTTCACCTGCTTTAGTGGTTGCCCCATCTTTATTTTTGTGTGTGTGACCTGAATTTATAAATCGAGATCAGCACATCTAATTTTTCTCAAACCACCCTAAACTATCATGATCCTCTCTTTCCAGTGAGAGCAAGATCTTCCTCACAATTTGTCCTTCTCACTCTCCCAATTCCTCCTTCTTGATGGAAACTTCATATACACTGAAGTGGCTCCATGTGTTCTGCTATTGTTTTTAAAGCTAGATTTTGTCAGATACATGCTTTCTGTTCACAAAGAAGCACTGCTATTTTCTTCTGAATGTACTGGAGCAGGGGGCAGAATATCCTTCTAAACAAAAACATACAGCAATTTTTAACATATGCTAATAAGGAATGTAGGCCAAAAGTATTTCCTTTTGTGATAAATCAAACTCTGATTCATGAATTAAAAAAAAAATATTCCTCTGACTGTGGACAAGAATTTCTAAAGTGTGTGTGTGTGTGTGTGTGTGGACACTAACAGAGTGGGGAATAGAACAAATCATGGCCCCAAATTCCTTTTAATAATTAATGTATATATCTATGTCTCCTTTCTTTCCCCAATCTGGCTTCCTTATGGTTTTTGATTATTTTATTTGTTTCCACCTTTACTACTAATGCATGAATCTGCCTTTGCTAAACCATCTTTTTATATAGAAGGTAAAAGTTGTAAAATACAAACACACTTTCAAGTTAACAATAGTAGGCTAATATTTATTGAACACTTACCATGTACCAGGCACTCTAATAAGCACTTTACATAGATTGTCTCATTTTGGTTATGAATTATAATCAAAGTGGAAATACTAAATGAAATGCTTAAAAGCAAAGTGGAAGCAATGCATTTTTAAAACGTAGAAACAGCCTGAATAATTTCTTCTGTCTTTATAAAACCACAGCGTTCAGTCTGCTTTTTATCTTCAGTTGCCACAGACAAATTAATCACACTCTCTTTTCTGCTTTCATTTTAGTCAGAAAGCTTTAACAAAACATTTAGTATTTCTGGGATACCAGTCCTCAGCCAGGCATTCTAAGTGTATCAGTGGGCTGCATACGCTCAGGAGAATTATGAACAGTTACAGGAAACTAGACCTAGAGAAAAAAAAAGACTCATTTACCCACTTGACTTGTCAGCTATTTTAACCCTGTAAAACAGGCTGTATTATATTAGTATGTCTATTTTTAGTCAGTCTAAAGTAGCAAATTCACTACTGCTAATTGTTCAGCAGTAAATAGCAAAGAAGAAATGAAGAGATGCAAAAATGTCTTCTTTCAAAGAATTTGAGAATTTGAAGTGATTTTACAGGGTTGAAAGTGAAGCCCAGAAACTTTGGACATCCTGCAGAGCCACACAACCTGTGAGCAACAGGTGAGATTGGAATCTGTGTCTTCTGTCTCATGTGCAACTGTCTTTTGACTTTAGAGAATACATTTTCCTTTAATTTCTCCCTTCCCATCTGATTTCCTTATGCTGACTCTATTTATGTATTTTTGTAACAACATGATACCTTTTATTTTCTTTATTCTATTTCAAATTTGTCTTTTTGGTTTCTCTATACCCTCTTGCCTTTTACCTTCTTTTCTTGGTTTATAAAAGATTTTATTCCCGTGAAGACTTTCTTTACTTTCAGTATTTCAACAGTTTTGAATTACCTCTTACTTTTTCTGTTTCCACTTGGGGTCTCCAAAAGGGGCTTAGAAATGTTAAAACATTGAAGGTCAGCTCTCCAAATCAAATCAGCCAAAATAACAATGACTGAAAGCCAACAAAGAAGGAAAATGCTATTTAGCAAATATGTTCATCTTAGGTTTGAATCTGCCCTTTTTTTTCTTTTTTTTTTTGGTGTTACAGCTGCAGCAGCTGAAATCTGTATGTTGAAATTTGGATGTTTTTCATTTTGGAAGATAGTGATAAATCTGAGAGTAGAATAGTTATTCCAACAAAAATGGTTTTCAAAAGTATGTATTTACATAAGAGAGAAAAAATATGGCAGTATTGGGTTTTATTGCTTTTAACTAATAATTTAGCAGTTAGTTAGTATACAATCTGGTACTTATTCTCTGGCTATTTATTGGTTCTATGTTATCCAACTAGAGTGCCATGAGGCGCTACTGTGATTAGTTTATATGCTAATTTTAAGTTTTAAATGTACTCGTACTAGACAGACATTTTCCCAAAGAAGACATACAGGTGGCCAATAGGAATATGAAGAGATATTCAGTATAGCTCATTAGTAGAGAAATGCAAATCAAATCTACAATGAGCTATAACCTCACACCACTCAGAATGGCCATTATCAAAAAGTCTACAAATAGTAAATGCTGGAGAGGGTGTGGAGAAAAGAGAACCCTCTTGTACTGTCAGTGGGAATGTAAATTGGTACAGCCACTATGGAAAATAGTATGGTGGTTCCTTAAAAAACTGAAAATCGAGTTATCATATGATCCAACAATCCCGCTCCTGGGCATATATCCGAAGAAAATCAATTTGAAGATACATGGCCCCCAGTGTTCATAGCAAAACTATTTACAATAGTCAAGACACGGAATCAACCTAAATGTCCAATGACAGATGAAAGGATAAACAAGATGTGGTACATATATACAATGTACTATTACTCAATCATAAAATAGAATGAAATAATGCCATGTGGAGCAAAATGGATGAACCTACATTGACATGAATCCACCACGGGTGTACATATGTTCCCCATCCTGAATCCCCCTCCCACTCATGTCAATGTATGGCAAAACCAATACACTATTGTCAAGTCATTAGCCTCCAATTAAAATAAATAAATTTATATTAAAAAAAAACCAAAATGGATGAATCTAGAGATTGTCATACTAAAAGAGGTAAATCAGAGAAAGAAAAATATACCACTTATATGTGGAATCTAAAATATGATAGAAATGAACTTGTTTGAAAAACAGAAACATATTCACAGACATAGAAAACATACTTATGGTCACCAAAGGGGAAGAGGGTGAGGGAGGGATAAATTAGGAGTTTGGGATTAGAAGATACAAACTACTGTATGTGAAATATATAAACAACAAGGTCCTACTGCATAGCACAGGGAACTATAGTCAATATCTTAGACTATAATTGAGAAGAATATAAAAAAGACTGTTTATATTTGTATGTATAACTGAATCACTTTGCTTTACACCAGAAATTAACACAAACTTGTAAATTAACTGTCATTTTAAAAAACTGTACTAGTATTGCGTGTATGCATTAAAAAATGACATACATATACATCTACTCAAATAAATTCCATTTCCTGTCTTGTCTGAATCACTTTTAAGCATCAAGTTCAAATAAGAGGGCCAAGACTGACCTATATGCCCCTTTGACTGAAGAAATATAAAATGCTTCCTCGCATAGGAACTGAGATATGGTAAGATTCCCTTTATCTTTCTCTTATTTCCCCATGGCGATCTCCTCTAACCTGTACCTGTGACCTGCACACGTGAGGCCTGCAATGTAACACCGAAAGGCAGAGACAGGAGAGGGACAGAGGGAGGCTTGGGAGAGAACTTTGATGAGCACAAGCCCCTCAGCACTTAAGTCACTACCACCACCATTATTAAAATGCAATGGTTTGTTCAAGCTGTCTTGGGAAACTTTTTTAAAAACACACAAAAACCTGAGGTATTTAAAAACACTTTTCAGCTGCGTATGCATGTGTGTTTGGTTATTTTATTTGGCCCAGAGAGAATTAAAGGGACCAAGGGAATGTTCACTCACCCTATCCAACTTTGTCATTTCGCAGTAAAGTGTCATTTCTGATCACTGGTCTAGTTAAACATGTGCACAGAGCACATAATTGTCTGGGTTGATCTGAACAACACTTCCTCACATTCCTGGCAGGAGTTATGACCAGAACAGGACATTTATGAGAAATTAGCCTTGGCCCACAACATGCTCAGTGTAGAAAGGAATCCAGAAAGAAGGTTTAGTGGAAATGAGGAAGTGGCTCTAAAAAAAATAGTATATAGTCACCTCTTCTTTGTACTCCTTTCAATGATGACTTTTATAAGAATTTTATGTTGTTTCCTATAGAACTTCCCTTAATAGTATCTACTCCCCACCTAATTGTTCATTCAAATCTACATTACAACTGAATTAAAGAAATAGCATTGAGGCACCTAGCTAGGAAAAGAGAATTTTAAAATATAAATAGAGAACAATACATTGCAATTTAAGGAAAATTCCCCTGCTATTTCAGTCCAAACTGGTTTTGCCCTTCTTTGCCTTCTGCAACATTTTAATCTGCCCCACTAAATAAGTCTTGATTGTCTACTCTATTGTATTTATGCCAGTTCAAAAGAGACAATAATATATAATCAAGTAAGGCAATGTTCATGACTATGCTTTGTAAACAATCAAGTACTGTGTTGTGTATTTAAATTTACTTTGTATATTACTTCTGGTTCTTAATTCATGTGATAATTACTTTAAAATTCTCTCATATTTAGCATTGCACTGGACAAAATGAGGGCCTATATTATTGACTTACTAAATAATTATTAATTATATTAAAAAATTATTATCAACCATTGAAGAGCATTATCACTCAATGCTAATATTCTTCAGGGATGATTCTTTTAATGCCAGATATACCTTCTGATAGAAGCATTCAATTTGAAAGGCAAGAGTTCAATTTCCCTTATTCCTAAATTCATGTTTCTTTTCTCCTTTGAATGACTTAGATTTTTTCAATTGGAAAATGACAATTATTTCTACATTGTTACATAGGTTCTAAAGATACCAAAAGACTTCAAGAAAAACAAAGTAATTTTAAAAACTGATTCCAATGACTATTGATAATCCCTGAAAAGTAATCTCCTTGAAGACAAAGACTCCTAATATTATCTTTGAATTGTTTTTGGAAACTGGAAAACTATATTATAGAGGCAGGCTTAGTTAAAGTATGTTAAACAAATGAATAGAAGTCCTAGAGTAGGGAAGTGCATCTGTGACCAGCAGACCTTGTCTGTAACCACTGCTACCAAAAGAGAATTAGCATCATGAAAGTTATCTGCTTATCAAATGAGAAATAGCATGCAAATGGTTTTTATTTTAGAAATCAGACTCCTGGGTTAATAATAATGGAGCATAAATTTGTCTATTACAGGTTTCCTATGAAAATGATTTGTTAACTTTCATTCTGTGATGGAGGTTTTATGTTGTACAATACTTAGGTTTGTTTTAATAAGGACATCCATTCGGAATTGCTACATTATTGAATGTTGTCTTAATAATGAAAGTGTGCCTAAATTAATTGGAAAAGACAAAACATATACAAAATAGAGAAAGGAGAAATATCAATGAAAGCAGGAAAAATCTGTAACCTGGAGACAAATGATTTCTTGACTCTTAAAAAATACTTCAAAAGAAGTATTATAGGGCACTTTTATAGGACAATATTATATGCATTATCTTCTTATCTCCTTTGTTAAATCTAGTTCCTATTCCTGTTCTGTACCGTTTCCCAAGATTTTCTTCTCCTCCTTCAATTTGCTCTATTTATCCCATTTCTCATTGAGGCCAGCCCTAGAGTTTGAGTACAAGTCCGTATTTGAAGCTACACACAGGAAATTTCTTTTTAAACATCTAAAGAAAGTGAAAGTGAAGTCGCTCAGTCATGTCCGACTCTTTGCGACTCCATGGACTGTAGCCTACCAGGCTCCTCTGTCCATGGGATTTTCCAGGCAATAGTACTGGAGTGGATTGCCATTTCCTTCTCCAACATCTATCTTTTGGAGAGTTGGACTCCAACATCTTTTAAACATCTCTTCTCATCTCAAATCCAAGAACAGAAAATCTGAAGTCATTTTTTCAAAATAACTGCTGTATTATACTACCATACTTATTTTCCTCTTTGTTCAGTCACCTATTAGGAGAGCTTGGTCTCATTCTTCTTTTATTTGCTATAGCTAAATTCTCTCCAAAACATTTATCCTTTCAAACAGGCATGGGATATTTGTGGGCATAAAGACACATTTACAAGAGTTCCCCTCCCTGATAGCAGTAAAGCTAACCAAAAGAACTTTTTAAAAAAAGAACAACTAAAACCATCTGTGCTGACCTTTAGAAAGGTCTTAACCTCATAATAAAAACCCAACAACATCATCAAGATGCAAGTTCAGTCTGATTTATACAGGACACTAGTTCCTCAACACAGTACAATAATTGTCACTTAAGTGAAAGAAATATAAATGTTGCAGAAACAAGCGAACACATGAATATGTAGGGCTTTAAAAATATTAATACCTACTATCTAGAGAGGCATAGTCTATAAACATGAATGGATTGTGGGAAAGAACAGAAATATTGTCTTGAGTCAATTCCTCAATTACAACTCAGCTAGAATCTGAGAGGGCCCTAAACTAAGCAGATTCTTACTTGAGAGGGGTATGATCTAAAAGCAGGTCTACTGTGAAGCAAACTTCACAAGGACTAAAAACAGAAGCATAAAACATCAATCTGGCTGACTTTTCATTCAGAAGTGGACAGACTGAAGCAGGAGAACAAACCAACTCCCAGCAACACCATCTGTACTGTTGTGGTACGTCAAGCTCGCTAGATGTGGAGCCTGGACTTCCAATAAACTGTGGGAGAAAGCAGGAGAAAGCTCTTTGACCACACTGCCTATGTCCCCAGTTCCCTTCCTTTGGTCCTCAGAAAATGAATAAGAACTTAAGCCTGCAAACCTCCATCTATATAGTTTCTGAAGAGGAAGGCCTGAAGGGAGTCATGGAGATGTCTCCCTCCTTATTTTAAGGAAAATAGCAAGTAGATGGGGAAACAATGGAAACAGTAACAGACTTTATTTTTTTGGGTTCCAAAAATCACTGCAGATGGTGACTGCAGCCATGAAATTAAAAAACGCTTGCTCCTTGCAATAAAAGTTATGACCAACCTAAAAAGCATATTAAAAAGAAGAGATATTACTTTGCCAACAAAGGTTCATCTAGTCAAGGCTATGTTTTATTCCAGTAGTCATGTATGGATGTGAGAGTTGGACTCTAAAGAAAGCTGAGCACCGAAGAATTGATGCTTTTGAACTGTGGTGTTGGAGAAGACTCTTGAAAGCCCCTTGGACTGCAAGGAGATTCAAACAGTCCATCTGAAAGGAGATTGGTCCTGAGTGTTCATTGGAAGGACTGATGTTGAAGCTGAAACTCCAATATTTGGCCACCTGATGCAAAGAACTGACTCATTTGAAAAGACCCTGATGCTGGGAAAGATTGAAGGCAGGAGGAAAAGGAGACGACAGAGGATGAGATGGTTGGATGGCATCACTGACTCAATGGACATGAATTTGAGTAAACTCTGGGAGTTGGTGATGGACAGGGAGGCCTGGTGTACTGCAGTACATGGGGTTGCAGAGAGTCAGACATGACTGGGCAACTGAACTGAGCTGAGCAGAACATGTAGGTATGCCCCCATTCAAAGGTAAGGAAGTTGCATGAGGGAAAGTACCATATGAGTTTGTTCGTCATTCTATGCCCAGTACCTCTGGCAGCACCTGGTATAAAGGGGGCTCCTTAAAAATCTGATGAACAAATTATATTGCAGAAGGTAGGAGTATGGATTCTGAAGTTAGAGGGATGGTTAAGAGGACTACTTCTGAATCTTCTTAGCTTTGTGCCTTGGACAAATTATACAGTGCTCTATACTCTCATGTGTACAGTGCAAGTAATAGTAGCGTTAACTTGTGGATATTAAAAGACATAACATATTTAAGATATTCAGCACATGACTCTGCTGGTTATTCTGTCTTTGGTCCCTCAGATTAGTTCTCAAGCAATGCCATTTCTCCTCTTACCTCTTCAGACCAAGGAAGCAGTAAGTGTTTCCCATTGTAGCTGGTCTCTGGGCTTCTCAATATCCTTTATTGGTTTCCTTAGTCCTGACCACAGCTCTGTAAAGGCTACTTAGGTAAACATTTCTTGAATCTTCTGAATTGGATTTTTTTTTTTTTTGCTAATAGAATTTAGCTAATAGATGCAGGGCCTGGAAATAAAGAATAATTTTAAAAGGGTTAACTTTTGGTGGTGATAATTAGCAGGAGTAGTTGTATTGGTAGTAGTCATAGCAATCATAGAGTAGTACCAGTAAGGACAGTGGCATCTGTTATTATTACTGTTATGAGCAGATCAAAATATAAAAGAAAATCTGCTAAAGCAAAAAAAAAGTTCCTAAAATGAATATTATATTTCCTAAGATGGGAGACCAGCCTAGACCATAACAATATTGCATTATCAAGAAAATTGAAGATGATGTGGAAGTTTTTTATTCCATATGTCTTTAAAATTTGATGTAAAATGATCCATCAATAAATACAACAATACTAAGGAGAGAACTAGTGAAGAAAAATGTTGCTCAAAAATATAAGAATTAATTTTAAACCAGAACACATTCAGAAAATAGAATCAGTAACTGATTTGAGAACTTCATTTTAAAAATACCAAGAAAAAATTCTTAACCAAGAATTATAAAATAGACAATAGGTTCCAATATATGGACACTTGATTTTCTGAAAAACAAAACAGAAAAAATATTCAAAGAAATACAAGAATTAAAATACTTTAATGAATTAACATGGTTCTTAATTCAGAAACTCTCACTGTCCATTAGAGACAGAGAGAGAACAAGACAGAGAAGGAGAGAGAGGTAACACTGGTGAATCATTTTCAATGATTTTTAAAGATTATTCATTCCGCAGGTAAAAGAAGTGGATCAACACAAAGATTAACAAATGATATCAGACTTCTCTTTTAGCAATTTTGGATATAGGCAAGCAATAAAAATATTATTAACAGGTATTGAATATAAATTTGTGAACCAAGAATTAAATATTCAATTAAGCTTTTCACATACCAGTTTAGAAAAATAGGCTTGAATACATGATTCAAAAGTCTGCACGTGTCTGTTCTGAAAAAATTATTTGCAAGTGTATTCTAGTCACACCAAAAAATGCATTAAAATGAAGAATTCACAAATGAGCAAGCCAAGGGACTATACTGGTGAGTACGAGGTGATAAAATTGCTTTAATTTCTTTAACTATTATGGTAAAAAACCAACAGATGTGTCTTTATACTCAAGTTTCTAAATGGAGAGATGTGTTTTAATGGGCAAAAGCAAACACTAAGGGAAAATATTAGATAATCTGTACCTTGCTGAATACTTAAGGAATGTGTGTTGATTTGGGGCAGTGGATGAGGATGTCTATGATGCAGGCACAGGGGTAAAGAAAACAAATAAAAGAGATTGTATCACAAAATATTAAAACCAAAGGAAAGAAAAATAAAATGAAGGATGTAAATCAAATATGCCTGTAAATGGCAACCCACTCCAGTACATTTGCCTGGAAAATCCTATGGATGCAGGAGCCTAGTAGGCTACAGCCCATGGGGTCACGAAGAGTCGGACACGACTGAGTGACTTCACTTTCACTTTTGACTTTGATGCATTGGAAAAGGAAATGGCAACCCACTCCAGTATTCTTGCTTGGAGAATCCCAGGGACAGAGGGGCCTGGTGGGCTGCCATCTATGGGGTTGCACAGAGTCAGACACGACTGAAGCAACTTAGCAGCAGCAGCAGCAATAGTTATAAGTGAAACAGTCATCTTTTAAAGACACGTTAGAAAGGAGTTAACCATTCACCATAATCAAATGGGATTTACCCCAGGTTTGCACAGATTTTTCCATATCCACAGACCACAGACCAATCCACATTAACAAATTTAAGAATGAAAACCATATAATCATTTTAATAGGTGCAGAAAGAGTTTTTGATAAAATTCAGCATCCATTTATGATAAAAGTCTTCAGAAAGTGGGCACAGAGGAAACATACCTCAACATAATAAAGGCCATATATTAATATGACAAAACCACAGCTTGCTCCATTGAAAAAGGTTATAACAAACCTAGACAGCATATTAAAAAGCAGAGACATCATTTTGCCAACAAAGGTCCATCTAGTCAAAGCTATCGTTTTTCCGGCGTGAGACCATAAAGAAGGCTGAGTGCTGAAGAATTGATGCTTTCGAATTGTGGTGCTAGAAAAGACTCTTGAGAGTCCCTTGGATAGCAACGAGATCAAACCAGCCAATCCTACAGGAAATCAACGTTGAATATTCATTGGAAGGACTGATGCTGAAGCTGAAGCTCCAATATTTTGGCCATCTGATGCAAAGAGCTGACTCATCAAAAAAGACCATGAAGATGGGAAATATCGAGGGCAGGAAGAGAAGGGTTGGACAGAGGATCAGATGTTTGGATGGCACCATCAACTCAATGGACATGAGTTTGAGCAAACTCTGGGAGATAGTGAAGGACGGGGAAGTCTGGTGTGCTGCAGCTCATGGGGTTGCAAATAGACATAACTGAATGCCTGAACAACAACAAGAGCTAAAAAAATACTCAATGGTTAAAAGCTGGCAGCATGTCCTCTAAGATCAGTTATAAGACAAGGATTCCCCACTCTCATGACTTTTATTCAACATAGGTTTGTAAGTCCTTAGCTACAGCCATCAGACAAGAAAAATAAATAAAATGAATCAACCTAGAAGAAAGAACTAGAACTATAAAAGGTTGCCTAAACATAAAATCCTAAAGACACTATTAGAAAACTTGAGCTCATAAATGAATTTGATCAAGTTGCTGGATACATAACTATGATATAGAAATCTGTTGTATTTCTGTACACTAACAATGAAATAGCAGAAAGAGAAATTAAGGAAATAATCCCATTTACCATCACATTAAAAAGAATAAAAATGCCTAAGAATAAACCTACAGAGGCAAAAGGCCTGTACTCCTAAAACTGTAAGAAGCGGATGAAAGAAACTGAAGATGACACAAACAGATGGAAAGACATACTGTGTTTTGGACTGGAAGAATAAATATTATTAAAATGACCATACCACCCAAGGAGATCTACAGTTTCAATGTAATCCCTATCAAATTAACAGTTCCATTCACAGAACTATTTAAAAAAATTTAGATTTGAAGGGAAACACAGAAGACCCTGAATAGCCAGAACAATCTTGAGAAAGAAAAATGGAGCTAGAGTAATCATGCTCCCTGACTTTAGACTATACTACAAAGTTATGGTAAATCAAAACAATATGGTACTGGCACACACACACATAGATCAATGGAAAAGGATAGAAAGCCCAGAAATAAATCCACACACTTAGTTGCTCAGACAGTATGGAATCTGCCTGCAATGTGGGAGACCTGGGTTTGATCCCTGTGTTGGGAAGATCCCCTGGAGGAGGGCAGGGCATCTGACTCCAGTATTCTTGCCTGGAGAATCCCCATGGACAGAGGAGCCTGGCAGGCTGCAGTCCATAGGGTCACAAAGAGTCGGACATGACTGAGCAACTAAGCATCATGCTCCATGATCAATTAGTCTATGATAAAGGATGCGAAATATACTACTTCAATAAGTGTTGCTGGGAAAATTAGACAACTACATGTAAAAGAATGAAATTAGAACATTCTCTAACTGCCTATTAAAAAAAAAAAGATCTCAAAAATGTATTAAAGACCTAAATGTAAGACCAGATACTGTTAAGCTCCTAGAGGAAAACATAGGCAGAACACTGCTGCTGCCGCTGCTGCTAAGTCGTTTCAGTTGTGTCCGACTCCTGGCGACCCCATGGACTGCAGCCCACCAGGCCCCTCTGACCATGGGATTTTCTAGGCAAGAGTACTGGAGTGGGTTGCCATTGCCTTCTCCGAGGCAGAACACTACTCAACATAAATCACAGCAGTATTTTTAGGGGGGCTATGTAGGCCACAGTGAACCAAGAACTTCTAGATGTGCAAGCTGGGTTTCAAAGAGCCAAAGGAACCGGAGATCAAATTGCTAACATTCGTTGGATAATGGGGAAAGCAAGGGAGTTCCAGGAAACATCTATTTCAGGTTCATTGACTATGCTAAAGCCGTTGACTGTGTGGGTCACAAAAAACTATGGGAAAATCTTAAAGAGATGGGAGTACCAGACTACTTTACCTCTCTCCTAAGAAACCTGTATGTGGGTCAAGAATCAACAGTCAGAACAGGATATGGGACAACTCATCCTGGAATGTGAAGTCAAGTGGGTCTTAGGAAGCATCACTACAAACAAAGCTAGTGGAGGTGATACAATCCCAGTTGAGCTATTTCAAATCCTAAAAGATGATGCTGTGAAAGTGCTGCACTCAATATGCCAGCAAATTTGGAAAATTCAGCAGTGGCCACAGGACTGGAAAAGGTCAGTTTTCATTTCAATCCCAATGAAAGGCAATGCCAAAGAATGCTCAAACTTCTGCACAATTGCACTCATCTCACATGCTAGCAAAGCAATGCTCAAAATTCTACAAGGCAGGCTTCAGCAATACGTGAACCATGAACTTCCAGATGTTCAAGCTGGTTTTAGAAAAGGCAAGGAACCAAAGATCAAATTGCCAACATCTGCTGAATCATCAAAAACGCAAGAGAGTTCCAGAAAAACATCTATTTCTGCTTTATTGACTATGCCAAAGCCTTTGACTGAGTGGATCTAAATAAACTGTGGAAAATTCTTCAAGAGATGGGAATACCAGACCACCTGACCTGCCTCTTAAGAAACCTATATACAGGTCAGGAAACAATAGTTAGAACTGGTCATGAAATAACAGACTGGTTCCAAATAGGAAAAGGAGTATGTCAAGGCTGTATATTGTCACCCTGCTTATTTAACTTTTATGCAGAGTACATCATGAGAAACACTGGGCTAGATGAAGCACAAGCTGGAATCAAGATTGCTGGGAGAAATATCAATAACCTCAGATATGCAAATGACACCAAACTTATGGCAGAAAATGAAGAAGAACTAAACAGCCTCTTGATGAAAGTGAAAGAGGAGAGTGAAAAAGTTGGCTTAAAGCTCAACATTCAGAAAACTAAAATCATGGCATCTGGTTCCATCACTTCATGGCAAATAGATGGGGAAACAGTGGAAACAGTGGCAGAATTTATTTTTCCGGGCTCCAAATTCACTGCAGATGGTGACTGCAGCCATGAAATTAAAAGACACTTACTCCTTGGAAGAAAAGTTATGACTAACCTAGACAGCATATTTAAAAGCAGAGATATTACTTTGCCAACAAATGTCTGTCTAGTAAAAGCTATGGTTTTTCCAGTAGGCAGGTATGGATATGAGAGCTGGACTCTAAAGAAACCTGAGTGCTGAAGAATTGATGCTTTTGAACTGTGGTGTTGGAGAAGACTCTTGAGAGTCCCTTGGACTGCAAGGAGATCCAACCAGTCCATCCTAAAGGAGATCAGTCCTGAGTGTTCATTGGAAGGACTGATGTTGAAGCTGAAACTCCAAGCTCAAAGTTGAAACTTTGGTCACCTGATGCAAAGAGCTGATTCATTTGAAAAGATCCTGATGCTGGGAAAGACTGAAGGCAAGAGTAGAAGGGGATGGAAGAGAATGAGATGGTTGGATGGCATCACCGACTCAATGGAGATGAGTTTGAGTAGGCTCTGGGAGTTGGTGATGGAAATGGAAGCCTGGCATGCTGTGGTCCATGGGGTCCCAAAGAGTTGGATACGACTGAGTGACTGAACTGAACTGAACCGACTGGTTCAAAACTGGGAAAGGAGTACAACAAGACTGTATATTGTCACCCTGTTAATTTAACTTATATGCAGAGTATATCATGTGAAATGCTGGGCTGGATGAAGCACAAGCTGGAATCAAGATTGTCAGATGAAATATCAACAACCTCTGCAGTGCAGATGATACCACTGTAATGCCAGAAACTGAAGAGGAACTACAGAGCCTCTTGATGGTGGTCAAAGAAGAGTGTTAAAAGCTGGCTAAAAACTCAACATTCAAAAAATTAAGATCATGGCATCCAGTCCCATCATTTCCCAGGAAATAAAAAAGGAAAAATTGAAAGCAGTGACAGATTTTATTTTCTTGGGCTCTTCACTACTAATTTATTACTGATGGTGACTGCAGCTGTGAAATTAAAAAATGCTTGCTCGTTGGAAGGAAAGCTATGACAAACCTAGACTGTGTATTAAAAAGCAGAGACATCACTTTGCTGACAAAGGTCTGTATAGTCAAAACTATGCTTTTCCCAGTAGTCATGTATGGATGTGAGAGCTGGTCCACAAATAAGACTGAGCACCAAAATTTGTGCTTTCACATTGTGGTGTAGAAGACTCCTGAGAGTCCCTTGGATAGCAAGGAGATTAAAGCTGTCATTCCTAAAGGAAATCAACACAGAATATTCACTGGAAAGACTGTTGCTTAAACTCCAGTACTTTAGCCACCTGATGTGAAGAGTTGACTCATTGGAAAAGACCTGGTGCTGGGAAAGATTGAAGGCAAAAGGAGAATGAGGCAGTAGAGGATGAGACAGTTAGATAGCATCACTGACTCAATGGACATGAATTTGAGAAAACTTCAGGAAATAGTGGAGGACAGGGGAGCCTGGCAGGCTACAGTCCATGGGGTCACAAAGAGTTGGATATGACTTAGCAACTGAACAATAGCCTAGAATAATGAAAATAAAAACAAAAATAAACAAATGTGGCCTAATTAAATTTAAAAGTTTTGTGCTTAAAGAAAACCATAAACAAAATGAAAAGGCAATCCACCAAATGTGAAAAAATATTTGCAAATGATGTGACTGACAAGGGATTAATTTCTAAAATATTCTATAGCTCATACAGCTTAATATAAAGAGAAACATAATTTAAAAATGAGCAGAAAATAGGCAGTTCTAAAGTCTAAATATGCAGTTCTAAAGTCTAAATAGCAGTCTAAACAGGCAGTTCTCCAAGGAAGACATATAGATTGCCAATAGGAATATGAAAAGATATTGAACATTCCTTATTATTAGACAAATGCAAATCTAAACTACAATGATGTATCACCTCATACCACTCAGAATGGCCATCACCAAAAAGTCTCCATTAATAAATGCTGGAAAGGGTCTAGAGAAAAGGGGACCCTCCTATACTGTTGGTAGGAATGTAAATTGTTGCAGTCACTATGGAAAACAGTAAGGAGGTTCTTTAAAAAATTGAAAATAGAGTTACTGTATGATCCTGCAATCTTACTCCTGGGCATGTATCTGAAGAAAACTCAAATTTGGAAATAAATGCACCCCAGTGTTCATGGCAGAACTATTTACAATAGCCAAGACATGGAAATAACCTAAATGTGTATCAGTAGGTGATGGATAAAGATGTGATATATGTATACACACACACTGTGGAATATTACTCAGCCATAAAAGAGTGAAATAATGCCATTTACAGCAACATGAATGAATCTGCTGCTGCTGCTGCTAAGTCGCTTCAGTCGTGTCCAACTCTATGTGACCCCATAGACGGCAGCCCACCAGGCTCCATCGTCCCTGGGATTCTCCAGGCAAGAACACTGGAGTGGGTTGCCATTTCCTTCTCCAATGCATGAAAGTGAAAAGTGAAAGGGAAGTTGCTCAGTCGTGTCCGACTCTTAGCGACCCCATGGACTGCAGCCCGCCAGGCTCCTCCGTCCATGGGACTTTCCAGGCAAGAGTACTGGAGTGGGGTGCCATTGCCTTCTCCGATGAATGAACCTAGAGATTACCATATTGAGTGAAGTAAATCAGAGAAAAACACATATCATATGATATCACTTATATGTGGAATTTAAAAACAATGATACCAAGGAACTTATTTACAAAACAGAAATGACTCACAGACAAAACAAATAAACTTTTGGTTACCAAGGGGACATTGTTTCCTTTCTAAAATTGCTTGTTCTGAGTCTCATTTGTGTCTGTGTTTATACCATTTGGTGTTCTTTTGAATTTTTTCTTTCCTTTAAATTTTATTGGGCATTTTTCTGTCACTCAGCATGTTACTTGTAACAATTTGGTCCTTTGAAACCTTGCTTTTAAGGTTTGTTAAAGCGATTCTGGACAGCCTTTAGTCTAGGGTTAATTTGGCCCCATCACTGAGACAATGTTTTATTAGGACTGACAAATTTTCTGCATACTAGCAAGGCTTTCTACCCTAGCTGCTGGGAGTACAAACTATGCTTGTCCCTGTGTACACTCTGGGGATTATTCTGCTTATTCCTTTCCAGTGGTTCTTTGCCCAGTGTTGGGCTGCTTCCTAATACACAGGTGCAGATCAACGCTGAGCCAGTAACTTGAGGGGACATTTCAGCACATCTCCTACGCTCTCTCTTCATACAGTTCTCTCCTTCCTGGTACTCAGCCTTGCAAATCCTATTTATCTTGGCTTTTCCAGAATCTTAAATTCTTAAACTCAGCAAGTCTTCCACATTCTGTCTTCCTTCTGTTGATATTCAGAAACTTGCTCTGAGAGAATTCAAAGGTCTCAATTTATTTGTTTCCCTTTTCTTACAAACCACTGACCTGTGTTATCTGTTGTTCAATGCCTGAAAACTGTTGTTTCATATATTCGGTATAGTTTTCTAGTTGTGCAATGTGGGAGATAAATCCCCATCTCTGTTATTCCATCAAACAAAGCAGATGTCCTCATGCTAAAATCAGACAAACTTGGATTTAAGATACAAATCTTTAAGGTGGAGTGTTATAACTCATCACCCATTTCATAAATTTTGACTGTCTACCATGTGCTGACACTTTTATATAACTGAGTAATTTTAAAAGAGTCAATATTTCTGCTCTCCAAAAATTTCTAATAGAAAGCATAGACTAATAAATATCTCAAAATAAAATGATCAATAGTAAGTGCTGTATTATCAAAATTTAATAAATTTCATTGCTTCAAAAATAGTGAGTGCTGTAGAGAGAAGAAAAGAAGGGTGATATATAGTAAATATTAAGTGCCTATCTGATGAGAGATTTCTGAGACACTGCTATTTCAGCTAAGATAAAAATACAAGAAGGAAACTGCCATGCACAAAACTGGGCAAAGAGCATTCCAGAAAGTGGAAATCACTATTGCAGACACTCAAATAGTGAAAAACCTCGACCTACTTGAGAAATAAGGAAATGGCCAGTGTGTTCAGAGGTGATGGGGAAAGAGGAGAAAGATACTGATAGACAGGCTCAAGCTGAATTTGAATACTTTGTGAGCAGAGCTAAAAGTGTGAATTTACTCCAAGTGGGGTAGGGACGTAAATCTGTTGAAAGGGTTAAGCAGTGAGGCTCATTCAACTAAACAACAGAGTTATTTTAAAATACTATGTAAGAACCAAGAGTAGAATCCGGAGATCACTTGAGAATTCACTTCAGTAATCTAGGCAAGATATAACTGGCTTATTAGGATTGTTAATGGAGAGAGTGCAAAGTGAATGGATTTAAAATTAGTGTAGACAACGGAATATGATTCAGTCATAAAAAATAATAAAATAATTCCATCTGCAGCAAAATTGATAGACCAAGAGATTATCATACTAAGTGAAGTAAATCAGAGAAAGACAAATATGATATTTCTTATATGTGGAATGTAAAAGAAATATATACAAGTTATTTACAAAACAGAAAGAGACTCATAGACATAGAAAATAAATTATGGTTACCAAAGGAGAAAGTAGGGGGAGGGATAAATTAGGAGTTTGGGATTAACATATACGCACTACTATACATAAAATAGATAAATAGCAAGGACCTACGGTACAGCACAGGGAACTCTATTCAATATTCTGTATTAACCTATATGGGGAAATAATCTGAAATAGAATAGATATATGTATACAATTAACTGAACTGGGCTTCCCTGGTGGCTCAAATGGTAAAGAATCTCCCTGCAATGCAGGACACCTGGGTTCAATCCCTGGAAAATCCCCTGGAGAAGGGAATGGCAACCCACTCCAATATTCTTGCCTGGAGAATTCCATGGACCAAGGAGCCGGGTGAGCTACACTCCATGGGGTTGCAAAGAGTTGGATAAAGATGCAAAGATGGGCCCAATAAAGGACAGAAAGGGTATAGACCTAACAGAAGCAGAAGATATTAAGAAGTAGCAAGAATACACAGAAGAAATGTACAAAAAAAGGTCTTGATGACCTGGATAAACACGATGGTGTGATCATTCACCTAGAGCAAGACATCCTGGAGTGTGAAGTTAAGTGGGCTTTAGGAACAATTACTGCCAACAAGCTAGTGGAGGTGACAGAATTCCAGCTGAGCTTTTTAAAATCCTAAAAGGTGATGCTGTTAAAGTGCTGCACTCAATATGCCAGTAAATTTGGAAAACTTAGCAGTGGCCACAGGACTGGAAAAGGTCCATTTTCATTCCAATCGCAAAGAAGGGCAATGCCAAAGAATGTTCAAACTACCACACAATTGTGCTCATTTCACATGCTAGCAAGGTAATATTCAAAGTCCTTTAAGCTAGGCTTCAGCAGTACATGAAATGAGAACTTGCAGATGTATAATCTGAATTTAGAAAAGGTTGAGGAACCAGAGATAAAATTGCCAACATCTGTTGGCTCATAGAGAAAGAAAGGAAATTCCAGAAAAAGTATTTACTTCTGCTTTATTGATGGTGCTAAACCTTTGACTGTGTGGATTACAAACAGTGAGAATACAAGACCAACTTACCTGCCTCCTGAGAAACCTGTATGCAGGTCAAGAAGCAACAGTTAGAAATGACATGGAACAATGGACTGGTTCAAAATTGGGAAAGGAGAATGTCAAGGCTGTATATTGTCACCCTCCTTATTTAACTTCCATGTAGAGTATATCATGCAAAATGCCAGGCTGGATGAAGCACAAGCTGGAATCAAGATTGCCAGGAGAAATATCAATAACCTCGATATGCAGATGAAACTACACCAATGGCAAAACGTGAAGAGGAACTAAAGAGCCTCTTGATGAAGGTGAAAGAGGAGAGTGAAAAAGCTGTCTTAAAACTCAACATTAAAAAAACTAGGTTCATGGTATCTGGTCCTAATACTTCATGACAAATAGATGAGGAAACAATGCAAACAGGGACAGATTTTATTTTCTTGGACTTCAAAATCACTATGGACAGCAACTGCAGCAATGAAATTAAAAGACACTTGCTCCTTGGAAGAAAAGCTATGACAAACCTAGACAGTGTATTAAAAAGCAGAAACATCACTTTGCTAACAAATGTCCATATAATCAAAGCTATGGTTTTTCCAGCATTCATGTGCAGATGTGAGAGCTGGACCATAAAGAAGTCTGAGTGCCAGAGAAGTGATGCATTCAAACTGTGGTATTGGAGAAAATTCTTGACAGTCCCTTGGACTGCAAGGAGATCAAACCAGTCAATTATAAAGGAAATCAGTCCTGAATATTCATTGGAAAGACTGATGCTGAAGCTCCAATACTTTGGCTACCTTATGCAAAGAGCTGACTCATTGGAAAAGACCCTGATGCTGGGAAGGATAGGGGGTAGGAAGAGAAGTGGGCGACAGAGCATGAGATTGTTGGATGGCATCATTGACTCAATGGACATGAGTTTGAACAAACTCTGGGAGACAAGAAAGCCTGAAGTGCTGCAGTCCATGGGGTCACAGAGTTGCCACAATTGAGTGAATGAACAACAAATAACTGAATCACTTTGCTGTACATCTGAAACAAACACAACATTGTAAATCAACTACACTCCAGCATAAAATAAAAATTATTAAAAGCAAAGACACATTGGAGATAGCCAGGGAAATCTGAAGAATGGTGAGGATATTAGATGATAATAAAAATTTTCTGCTAATTTTGCTAGGTATCACAATATCAATACTGTGGTTATATAAGAAAATGCCATTTTTGTAGAAGTGCTTCTTAAATATTTAAGAATGGGGTTTTGCTTTAAAAGAAACACAGTAAATATGGCAGAATGTTATTAATGTTAAAAATCTAGGTGCTGAGGAAAAAAAAAAAAAAACCTTCAAGTTACAAATAACTTCTAAGTGATTTACACTATTCCATAGCACAAAAAAGGTTTCACAGGTGGTGCTAGTGGTAAAGAACCTGCCTGCCAATACAGTACATGCAGATTCGATCCCTGGATTAGGAAGATCCCTAGAGGAGGGCATGGCAACCCATTCCAGTATTCTAGCCTGGAGAATCTCATAGAAAGAGGAGCCTGGTAAGCTATGGTCCACAGGGTGACAGGGTCAGACACACCAGAGTGACTTAGCATGTATGCAGAACATAAAGAACAAAAGCTAGCTCCACATTTTAAATGAAGTCAGCAAAACTCAAAAATATTACTTATCAATAAAAACAAAAAAAAGGGTAGAATTTCAGTCCAGCCCCACTTATAAATATTCATATAAATATCCTAAATAAAATGTTAACAATTAGAATCCAAGAAAATATGGAAAGTCTTTATATCCATGATCAACAGACTCAATCCAAGAATGCTAGGCAATTCAGTAGAAAATCTATTGCTGTAAATGATCATTATTATAATGAGCAAGTGACAAATATTATTGTTCCCATAGATTTCCCAAAAAGTATTTAGTAAAACTCAATATTTATTTCTGATTTTTTAATGAAAGGATTATATGGGTTTTACCTAACACACTACACGCTCTCACATACACACACATACAAACTCATGGTATATATTCTATACATAAAACTAAAAGTCTGTACTGGGCTTAATTGTGTATCTAAGAAGGTTAATTCTGGAAGATATGATCAAATAATCTTAGGAATTTCTCCATTAAGAACATCCTTAAAAGTTTGTGAAATGTAAAAGACATAAAAGACATCTTAAGAACTCTGAGTCACCATATAAAAGAAAATTGTTTAAATTATTTAATGGATAAACTAACAAATCTGAGACTTCTTTTCCAAGCTCACCTATTATCATGGTTCAGAAGATTTTCTTCTCTCATTATCAGTTCTGAATATCTGTACTAAAAAATTTCCATTCAAATCAAGAACATGATTGTCATCTAGCCATTGCAGTTAGATAATAGAATAAAGTATGATATCTACCTATTAAAGAAGTGAAATCATTATTATACAGATAATATACTTGAATAGAATTTTCAAGAAAACATTGAAAAATATAAGTTGAGAGTTTAGTAGATCAGTGAAATAGGACAGAAAACCCAGAAATAAACCCATGCACCTATGGTCAATTAATCTATGACTAACAACAGACTGGTTCCAAATTGGGAAAAGAGTACATCAAGGTTGTATATTGTCATCCTGCGTATTTAACTTATATGCAGAGTACATCATGTGAAATGCCAGGCTGGATGAAGCACAAGCTGAAATCAAGATTGCTGGGAGAAATATGAATAACCTCATGCAGATGACACCACCCTTATGGCAGAAAGTGAAGAACTAAAGAGCCTCTTGATGAAAGTGAAAGAGGAGACTGAAAAAGCTGGCTTAAAACTCAACATTCAGAAAATGAAAATCATGGCATATGGTCCCATCAGTTCATGGCAAATAGATGGGCAAACAATGGAAAGAGTGAGAGACTTCATTTTTGGGGCCTCCAAAATCACTGCAGATGGTGACTGCAGCCATGAAATTAAAAGACACTTGCTCCTTGGAAGAAAAACTATGACCAACCTAGACAGCATATCAAAAAGCAGAGATATTACTTTGCCAACAAAGATTTGTCTACTCAAAGCTATGGTTTTTCCAGTAGTCATGTATGGGTGTGAGAGGTGGACTATAAAGAAAGCTGAGCACCAAAGCATTGATGCTTTTGAACTGTGGTGTTGGATAAGACTCTTGAGATTCCTTGGACTGCAAGGAGGTCAAATCATTCAATCCTAAAAGAAATCAGTCCTGAATATTCATTGGAAGGACTGATGCTGAAACTGAAACTCCAATACTTTGGCCACCTAATGGGAAGAACTGAAATGGGAAGAACTCCTAGGAAAAGACTTTGATGCTGGGAAAGATTGAAAGGGGGAGGAGAAGGGATGACAGAGGATGAGATGGTTGGATGGCATCATCAACTTGATAGACATGTGTTTGAGCACACTCTGGGAGTTGATGATGGACAGGGAATCCTGGCATGCTGCAATCCGTGGGGCTGCAAAGAGTTGGACACGACTGAGCGACTGAACTGAACTGAAAGAGCTTTCCAGGTGGCGCTAGTGGTAAAGAATCCGCTTGCCAACACAGGAGACACAGGAGACGCGGTTCTGATCCCTGGGTCGGGAAGATCCCCTGGAGAAGGAAATGGCAATGCACTCCAGTTTTCTTGCCTGGAGAATCTCATGGACAGAGGAGCCTGGTAGGCTCAGTCCATAGGGTCACACAGAGTCTGACACAACTGAAGAGACTTAGCACACAAAAAGGCAAGACTACAGAGTATTGGAAAGACAGTCTTTTCAACAAATGGTGCCGGGAAAACTAGACAGCTACATGTTAAAAAAAATGAAACTAGATCATTCTTTAACACCATACACATATATAAACTCAAAATGGATTAAAGACCTAAATGTGCAAGCCAAAATATAAAACTCCTAGAGGCAAACATAGGCAGAACACTCTCTCACATAAATCGTAGCAGTATCTTTTTCAATCCATATTCCAGAATAATGGAAATAAAAACAAAAATTAAAAAATGGGACCAACATAAACTCAAAAGCTTTTGCACAGCCAAGGAAACAATAAACAAAATGAAAATGCAACCTACAGATTGGGAGAAAATATTTGCAAGTGATGTGATCGACAAGCAATTAGTCTTCAAAATGTATAAATAGCACATGAAGCTTAACAGCATCAAAGCAAATGACCCAATCAAAAAATGGGCAGAAGACCTAAACAGACATTTCTCCAAAGAAGGCATATGATGGCTAAGAGGTATGTGAAAAGATATTGAATGCTACTAATTATTAGAGAAATGCAAATCAAAACTACAGTCAGGTATGATCTCACACCAACTAGAATGCCTATCATCAAAAAATCCACAAACAGTAAATGCTGGAGAGGGTGTGGAGAGAAGGGAAATCTCCAACACTGTTGGTGGGAATGTAAATTGGTAAGCAGCCAGTGTGGAGAGCAGCATGGTGGTTCCTTAAAACACTAAAACTGGTGCTACCATATGACCTTGCAATCCCACTCCTGGGCATATATACAGAGAAAAGCATGATCCAAAAGAATACATGTACCCCAATGTTCATTGCAGCACTCTTTACAATAACCAAGACATGGAAGCAACCTAAATGTCCATCAGCAGAGGAATGGATAAAGAACATATGGTACATATATACAATGGAATATTACTCAGCCATTAAAAAGAATGAAATAATGCCATTTGCAGCAACATGGATGGACCTAGAGATTGTCATGCTGAGTGAAGTAAGTCAGACAAAGAAGGAGAAATATCATATGACATCTTTCATGTATGAAATCTAAAAAGGAATGATACAAATGAACTAACTTACAAAAGAGAAAGAGACTCATAGACTCAGAGAATAAAATTATGGTTACCAGGGGCAAAGACGGAGGGAAGGAATAGTTAGGGAGTTTTGGATGGACATACTGCTATAAATAAAATGGATAACCAACAAGGACCCACTGTATAGTACATGGAACTCTGCTCAGTGTTATACGGCAGCCTGATGGGAGGGGAGTTTAGCTGAGAATGGATACATGTGTATGTGTGACTGAGACCCTTCACTGTTCACCTGAAACTGTCACAACATTGTTAATTGACTATACCGCAATATAAAATAAAAAATTTAAAAAGAAAAAGAAAAATGTGAGGTAAATTAAGAGTTTATAAAGGTGCCCAATAATAAAATTAACATGTAAAAAGATAATTTTTAATAAGTAAAAATTAATTAGAAAATATAATGCTGCTGCTGCTAAGTCACTTCAGTCGTGTCCAACTCTGTGTGGCCCCATAGACGGCAGCCCACCAGGCTCCCCCGTCCCTGGGATTCTCCAGGCAAGAACACTGGAGTGGGTTGCCATTTCCCTCTCCAATGCATGAAAGTGAAAAGTGAAAGTGAAGTCGGTCAGTCGTGTCCGACCCTCAGTGACCCCACGGACTGCAGCCTTCCAGGCTCCTCCGTCCATGGGATTTTCCAGGCAATAGAAGGATATAATTTATAATATTAATAATCCAAAATATCAAATTATCTAATTAATAATAGAAATATGTAGTACAAGTATGAGGAAAACTCAAACTACCAAGGTCCATAAAAGACTTAAATAAAAAGACAGTTCTTAATCTTACATCTAATGATAAATATTTTTAAAATGTCAATTCTTCCTATGAGGATTTATAAGTGCATTCAGTTCAGTTCAGTTCAGTCGCTCAGTCATGTCTGACTCTACACTAACTGGATGTTTCCTTAATTTGACAAAAATGATTCTAAACTTTAACTGGAAGTATAAATGTGGAAAAACATCTAGAGAATTCTAAAGAAAAAAAGTATATGCTTTCATATAGAAAAATATATTACTAAACAGCATTTATAAAAATAACTGTATTGTTTAGAAATAGACTAATGTTAATGCAGCTGACCAGAGCAACTATGAAATAAATTTAAACATGTGAGAATTTAATGTAATAAATATGACATCTAAGGTGATACGAAGGGAGAAAGATTCATTATGCAAAAAAGATAATGATATGATAACTGAGTAACAATTTAGAAAAATAAAACATTCAAAATATATTCTGGGTTCACCAAATATTTGAGGAAAATTAAATCCTAAAATTATTAGAATAATGTATGTCAAGATTTGTACAATATCTTGTTGAGGACGTTCTTTCTAAGCTTCTAAGCATAATACACACACACACACACACACACAAAACAAAAGAAGATGGAGTGAGAAAGAAGAAAAGAAAGTATGAACCGAGCTTGACCAAATAACAAAGAGCTGCCGAAATATGATAAGTGAGTTTGAAGATAACCTCAGGAAGTAAAAAGAAATATTTATAATACCTATCACATATAGAGAACTCTAATTTCAATAAATTGATTAAAAGTATATTAAAACTATACACATCATGATAGGAAGAAAGACAGAAGAGTTGAAAGGCATTTCAGAAAGGAAAAGTATATATGACCAATGAACATTTGAAAGGATATCCATCTCAAAGAAAGAAACAAGGAATGAATATTTTGAAGAATGAAACACATGACAAAACTAAAAATTTATAAGGTTTTGGAAACTTTATAGACAGTCTTAGTTGAAATATACATTTGAGTGACTTTTTAAAACAGCATTTAAAATATTCATGAAAACGGAAAACACATCTTTTTTTTTAGACTAGTGATCCAGCTACTATTGATAAAAACAAGAAAATAATCCTGCAAGCAACTCAACACTCAAATGAGAAGTGCATGGTTTATTTTGGTGTATTCTGTCTGTTTTGACAGTAGCATTTTGGTATATTCAATTAATGAACTCAGATTCTCTTCTTTCTTTATGTTCTGAAACATTTTAGTAAAAAGTAGAGACAACTGAAATGTTTATCAAAAGAGGCAAAAGAAAGCTACAATATCAGTAAAATTGATGATGCAAATCTTTATTGATATTGTTGAATTTAAAAATGCAGGTTAGAAAACATTTCAAGTGATACAAGTTTTAGATTTGTAAAAATTCTCTTTTAAACTTTGAATTCTCTAATCTCTTCTCTGGGAAATAGCAGGTATTCAATAAATATTGAACAATTAACTAATTATTTCTTTTTTTTTTTTTACATTTCATTTCTTTTTTTTTAATTTTATTTTATTTTTAAACTTTACATAACTGTATTAGTTTTGCCAAATATCAAACTGAATCCGCCACAGGTATACATGTGTTCCCCATCCTGAACCCTCCTCCCTCCTCCCTCCCCATTCCATCCCTCTGGGTCATCCCAGTGCACCAGCCCCAAGCATCCAGTATCGTGCATCGAACCTGGACTGGCAACTCGTTTCATACATATTTTACATGTTTCAATGCCATTCTCCCAAATCTTCCCACCCTCTCCCTCTCTCACAGAGTCCATCAGAAATATAGATCAATGGAACAAAATAGAAAGCCCAGAGATAAATCCACGCACATATGGACACCTTATCTTTGACAAAGGAGGCAAGAATATACAATGGATTAAAGACAATCTCTTTAACAAGTGGTGCTGGGAACTCTGGTCAACCACTTGTAAAAGAATGAAACTAGAACACTTTCTAACACCATACACAAAAATAAACTCAAAATGGATTAAAGATCTAAACATAAGACCAGAAACTATAAAACTCCTAGAGGAGAACATAGGCAAAACACTCTCTGACATACATCACAGCAGGATCCTCTATGACCCACCTCCCAGAATATTGGAAATAAAAGCAAAAATAAACAAATGGGACCTAATTAACCTTAAAAGCTTCTGCACATCAAAGGAAACTATTAGCAAGGTGAAAAGACAGCCTTCAGAATGGGAGAAGATAATAGCAAATGAAGCAACTGACAAACAACTAATCTCGAGAATATACAAGCAACTCCTACAGCTCAACTCCAGAAAAATAAATGACCCAATCAAAAAATGGGCCAAAGAACTAAATAGACATTTCTCCAAAGAAGACATCCAGATGGCTAACAAACACATGAAAAGATGCTCAACATCACTCATTATCAGAGAAATGCAAATCAAAACCACTATGAGGTACCATTTCACACCAGTCAGAATGGCTGCGATCCAAAAGTCTACAAGTAATAAATGCTGGAGAGGGTGTGGAGAAAAGGGAACCCTTGTACACTGTTGGTGGGAATGCAAACTAGTACAGCCACTATGGAGAACAGTGTGGAGATTCCTTTAAAAACTGGAAATAGACCTGCCTTATGATCCAGCAATCCCACTGCTGGGCATATACACTGAGGAAACCAGAAGGGAAAGAGACACGTGTACCCCAATGTTCATCGCAGCACTGTTTATAATAGCCAGGACATGGAAGCAACCTAGATGTCCATCAGCAGATGAATGGATAAGAAAGCTGTGGTACATATACACAATGGAGTATTATTCAGCCATTAAAAAGAATACATTTGAATCAGTTCTAATGAGGTGGATGAAACTGGAGCCTATTATACAGAGTGAAGTAAGCCAGAAAGAAAAACACCAATACAGTATACTAACACATATATATGGAATTTAGAAAGATGGTAACAATAACCCTGTGTACGAGACAGCAAAAGAGACACTGATGTATAGAACAGTCTTAACTAATTATTTCTATAAATTTTGCTTCAGGTTCAATATCAAGATTTTTTTAAGTTTAATGTTAAAATGAAATTATTTTAGTTCACATTTATAAACATGTAAAATTCATTGAAAATTAGAGTGAACATTGGATTCATTACCTTTCCTGCTTTAATACTGAGGAGACTACTGGAAACAAACATCACCATTAGTCAACTCATTGAATTTAATTGAAATAATGTAAATGAAAGTACTTTGTAAATGGTTATGATATATACAAATAAGACAGTGTCATTAGTCATTTGTTCTGCCATATGATATAATAGTTTTGATTATATAAATGAAATTTTACTGTGAAAAAAGGCAAAACAACATGAACAGATAAAACTGCATACACTTCTTTAGGTGTGAACATGTACATATATATCCATGAAAAAGAATGTCAGTAAGCATGTTCATCTAACGGTTTGTAAGTTTTTGCCCTGAATTTTGGAATTTGGAGTGATTTTATTTTTATGAATATTCAGTATTATTTTTATGGTTAGTAAAACAGTGAAGCATTTAAATTTAGGGGAAAAGATGCATGTAACTTCATTTTAAAGTGAAACAAACAGAAAATAATTATGGAAAAGGCCTTTATCTTGAGGAACTAGGTCACCAAAGTCTAGGATAGCTTCAGGAGACTGGAGAGAAGCCAGATCGTAGGACTTTAAGAAAAGAATAAATAACAGAAGAGGTAGAAGAGATAAATTTGGAAATTTTTTGACTATTTGTCACTTTCCTCCTACTGCATTAAGTCCTTTGTTTTGCTCTAGTTTTAGCTCCCTAGTTCCTTGCTCACATCACACTGAGTGATTTATATCACTTCCTTATGAGGAGGACTGCAGGCATAGAAAAAGTTTCTTATGTAGTTTAAAAATGCATAAACAAGGTTTTGAAGAGAAATATCATCTACTGGAGCATGAAGTATATTCATTTAAATGCTACTTTGCTATCCTTTTTCAAAACTGACTTTTGAAAATCACTTTGTGTATGCCGTTTGTCTGTCTTCTGTCAAATTCCTAGTCATCTGCTGTTTTCTCTGTAACCTGCAGTCTTTCATCCATCTTTATATTTACTTCAGTTGTTTTCATTCTTTCTATCATTGCTTCCTTATTTGGGGGGCCTATATGACATAATAAAACTGGAACCTTAGTGTTGTTTTCCTGAGTGAAAAGTGCATTAGGTAGAATACAGTAATCAATTTTAATTTGTAAAAAACACAGCACATCAAAACAACAACAAAGGATGAACTAAAGAAATAAGACCACACAGAGTTAATACCACCTGATGAACAAATGGTGTATGTTAGGTATTTATCCAAGTAATGGATGGATGTCATTTACACTTTCATCCTTTTTTAACAACACTGATATCAGTCCAGTTCAGTTGTTCAGCCGTGTTCAACTCTGCAACCCCATGGACTGCACCACACCAGGCTTCCCTGCCCATCACCAACTCCCAGGGTTCACTCAGATTCATTTCCATTGGGTCAGTGATACCATCCAACCATTTCATCCTCTGTTTTCCCCTTCTCCTCCTGCCTTCAATCTTTCCCAGCATCAGGGTCTTTTCAAATGAATCAGTCCTTTGCATCAGGTGGCCAAAGTATTGGAGTTTCAGCTTCAGCATCAGTCCTTCTAATGAATATTCTGGACTGACTGCCTTTAGGATGGACTGGTTGGATCTCCTTGCAGTCCAAGGGACTCTCAAGAGTCTTCTCCAAAACCACAGTTCAAAAGCATCAATTCTTCGGCGCTCAGCTTTCTTCACAGTCAAACTCTCACATCCATACATGACCACTGGAAAAACCATAGCCTTCACTAGACAGACCTTTGTTGGCAAAGTTGTCTCTGATTTTTAATATGCTGTTTAGGTTGGTCATAACTTTTCTTCCAAGGAGTAAGCGTCTTTTAATTTCATGGCTGCAGTCACCATCTGCAGTGATTTTGGAGCCCCCCAAAATAAAGTCTGACACTGTTTCCCCATCTATTTGCCATGAAATGATGGGACCAGATGTCATGATCTTCGTTTTCTGAATGTTGAGCTTTAAGCCAACTTTTTCACTCTCCTCTTTTACTTTCATCAAGAGGCTCTTTAGTTTTTTGTTTTCTGCCATAAGGGTGGTGTGATCTGCATATCTAAAGTTATTGATATTTCTCCCAGCAATCTTGATTCCAGCTTGTGCTTCATCCAGCCCAGCATTTCACATGACGCACTCTGCATATACGTTAAATAAGCAGGGTGACAATATACAGCCTTCACATACTCCTTTCCCAATTTGGAACCAGTCTGTTGTTCCATGTCCAGTTCTAACTGTTGCTTCCTGACCTGCATACAGATTTCTCAGGAGGCAGGTCAGGTGGTCTGGTACGCCCATCTCTTTAAGAATTTTCCACAGTTTGTTGTGGTACACATAGTCAAAGACTTTGGCATAGTCAATAAAGCAGAAGTAGATGTTTTTCTGGAACTCTCTTGCTTTTTTGATGATCCAACAGATGTTGGCAATTTGATCTCTGGTTCCTCTGGCTTTTCTAAATCCAGCTTGTACATCTGGAAGTTCACGGTTCATGCACTGTTGAAGCCTGATATACTGATATAAGAATTACCATTTTACATGCGGGGAGGGGCAGGGAGAAAGGCATTGCATTATATAATAGTAATTTGTTCTTATTTATTGTAAATCCTAGTACATTGTTTGCTCCCTTGTTTACTCCAAGTTCTGTTGCTACTCTCCCTCCAAGTGATGTCATTCTGTCTCTATAGCTCCACTCACTGGGTCTACAACAGAAGTCTCCCAGCAGCCTCCTTACCTTTGATCTGGCTCCCTCCTAAAGTGGATTCTACATGCAGCAGCCAGAGATGTCTTTTTAGATGCTAATTTAAGCATAGTAATTTTCAGCTCAAAACTCTTAAATGTCTTCCAGTGTTACTTAGGAGAAAAATTATGTCATTAAATTTAAATTGTTAAAATTGTTAACATGACCTATGAGGTTCTCTATGACCTTGCCTGGGTCAGTTTTCACTTGTTTCCTCTGGAAGACCTTCTCTTGTACTTGCAGCAGATAATCTGATTCTCTGGCTAACTGCCTTCTTTGTTGTGGCCTCTTGAACAAAGAAACTGAAAAGCTCAAAATTATACTACTCATACTTCCTTGCCACCTGTGTTCTGATTGTGACTTGTGTTTACCAAATATAAGCTCCCATGGATGGTTTGATTTCGGAACTGAGTTAACTGAAGAGAAAAGCAGGGTGCAAGGCACCCATTTTTATGGTATATATCTTAGCAGAGGGGATACGATCTTGTGGTCAGCAGTAAAAATGGTCCAATTCTGTGGTGTGGCTTTGGAGACAGTTCATGGCAGCTCATTCTAGGGTCTGTGGTTTCACCACTCATTCTGAAAATCATTTAATATTCTATAACAAATACTTTTCTGGTTAAGCTATCTAATATAGCTTCTGCTATCTGCAGCCTGAACCTTGACTGCTATAGGGCCTGTCCTCAGTGTAAATCAGGGCCTCTGTTACAGTCTTTTATTATACTTGACATTTCTTTCAGAGTACTTGTTATAATTTGTAATTACATATTTTTACTTGAATGTTTGTCTCAGTTGCTAGATTCTCAACTTGAAGAAGATAGTAAAAAAAAAAAAAGCAATATTGTTTGAGATTCTTCTTTATTTACTGCCTGATTATCTGCTTTCCTTGGGTTCCAGAACTTTAGATATATTTGTTGTTTGGATGTAACTACTGTAGAGGCCCTTGGAGAGCAAGGAGGTGAAACCAGTCCATCCTAAAGGCAATCAGTCCTGAATATTCATTGGAAGGACTGATGCTGAAACTGAAACTCCAATACTTTGGCCACCTGATACAAAGAGCTGACCCATTTGAAAAGACTAATGCTGGGAAATATTGCAGGCAGGAGGAAAAGGGGGTAACAGAAGATGAGGTGGTTGGATGGACACTGACTCAATGGACATGAGTTTGAGCAAACTCTGGGAGATAGTGAAGGACAGGGAAGCCTGGAATGTTGCAATCCATGGGGTCACAAAAAGTCAGACATGATTTAGGTATTCAACAACAACTGCTAGTGAGCATCCTTATTCATTTACATCCATCCAAAGCAATCTTGCATTATTTCACCTCAGCAGTATAGACTCCCTAGCAGTTCCTTCTTGAATCTGATCTCACTACAATGACTAGGGTTAAATTAAATTTTTACAACATCCACTATTGAAGATAAAATGTATATTGCAGAGAAAGTGTACGGATAGTTGAGCATAAGAAATCTGGCATGAGATATGGATAATTTGATCAATGTGTCCCTGCTACACAAAGTATTGTCTGAATTTTCTGATACCAACTAAAAAAATGAAAAAAAAAAAGCCAGTGACAGGAAAGAGTAGAATTATTATTGAAATATGTTTTTTCCTCTATTGTATCATATGCATTTCAAATTGGACAAATCAGAACAGATGTTTTATGTTAAAGGATGAAAAATATTTAGATTTAGAAAATCATCCATTGTTTTCCATCTCATATGAAGAAGATCAGTGAATAGATGCTGCTAATAGATGAAACAAAAGGAAATAAGGCAGCTAAATCATGGAAAGACTGAGCTAGCAGTCTCAGAAGTCTTACCTTTTATGATTGGCATTTACAAGTATTCTCATATGCAGATCTAACTCATCTTTTGGTGACCTTTGAAAACAGCAAGTCTGTTCTTCCCAGATTCCTTATATCAGGGAATGAAATTATCCACCCAGAAACCCATCAACTTTGATTCTTCTCTCTTCCTCATGGATGCATCTTCTCCATCCAATTTGTCAATAGCCACAGTTCTTAAAATTTTCCTCTTAATCTTTTTATTTTGCTCTACTTTTGTCAGTATTATTAAAACAGTCTCCTAATTGGGTTTCCATCACTTCAATTTAAAATGATATGTCTAAAATCCAAATATTATCATGCTACTCCCTTGCTTAGAATCCTTTAGTGGCCTCCCTTTTTAATCAGCCCAGATGCTTTATGATTCCTTCTCATGCTTTACACTCCCCCGTCCATGCACACGTTGCCCTGTCTTCACTGAAATACTTTAAATTCCCAGAATGCACTAGGTCATCTCCCTACTCCCTAGCCCCAAGGTTCCGGTACACACTGTTCTACATCCCTGATATCCCATCCCGTACTCTTTGCTTGGCTAACTCCAACTCATTTTACAGTTCAGAGTTCAGTTTAGGCATCACTTCTTTTAATAAATCTTTCCCAAACTTTCATAACTGGGTTACATTTTAGCCTCATAGTTTCCTAAAATTTCTATCCCCACCATAATTTGGCTTCCAAGGTGGTACAGTGGTAAAGAACCTGCCTGACATTGCAGAAGATGCGAGAGCTGTAGGTTTGATCCCTGAGTTGGGAAGATCTCCTGGAGAAGGAAATGGCAACCCACTCCAGTATTCTTGCCTGGAAAATCCCAGGAACAGAGGAAACTTGTGGGCAATAGTCCATGGGGTCACAAAAGAGCTGGACATGACTGAGTGACTGAGCACCCTAATTTATCACCCTCCTGAATTTCCCTCTTTACATTCTTGTCTATAACCATTAAGTTTGACTTAACATTAAAAATAATAACAGTTATTTAAACAAGTTGGAGGTTTATTTTTATCTTATGTAAAGAAAACCCAGAAGTGAGCAGTCCTGAACTTGTGTGACAGCTTCAAGCTCATCAGATTTCTAGGACCCTTCAATTTTTCTGAACTGAAACACTCAGCGTATGGTTTCCATACCTAAAGTTGCCATATATCCAAGATAACTCCAGCCATCACATCTGCTTATCAGACAGCAGGAAGGAAGAGAATGCAATAGATAAAATGTATATTCAAGCTGTTAAGTTTCCTGCTAAGGTACTTTCCTGGAAGTCTCACCCAATACCTTAGTTCACTTCTTGTTGGCTAATCCTAACTACAGAGTGACTAGGAGATATTATATTCTAATTGGGCACATTGCTGCTTGGCTTTATATTGTGATTCTACTAGAAAGGAAGAAAGGAAGGAGGGATATTGAGTAGGCATCCAGCAATCACTGCTACCCTGGGGTGTCTACACTGTAAGGACAGAGATTGTCTTCTGTATGGGGCTTCCCTTGTAGCTCAGTTGGTAAAGAATCTGCCTGCAATGCAGGAGACCTGGGTTCGATTCCTGGGACAGGGAGAGTCCCTGGAGGAGGAAATGGCAACCCATTCCAGCATTCTTGCCTGGAGAATCCCATGGACAGAGGAGCCTGGCAGGCTGTAATCCATGGGGTTGCAAAGAGTTGGACACAACAGAACGACTAAACCACCACCACCATCATAGTCAGGCATGAGCGCCACACCACACAGTGAAAAGATGTTCAGTAAATACCGGCTGAACTAAATATCTAAATAGTTTACAGATAAACAGCGCAACGTAGGTCATGCTAATATATTAGATTGTGGTTCTTTTGTATGAAACAGAAAATCTCCAAAATATGTTTGTTTTTGAAGCTGTGTAATTCATTTTTATTTTCTAAATAAAATGTTACCTAGAACCCAGTATGAAGCAATAGAAATGGAATGTTCAGGTTAAAGACATGCAGCCTGCATGCTTAGTTGACTTTTACTCCTAAATTTCCTAGGAGGAACCCTGGGATATTTCCTTGGAACTCCTCAGCTTCACAAATGACAATTTGAAAACAATTGAACTCATGATCACACCAGCACAGGAGTTTATGAACTTAACAACAGAATAAAAGTTCTATCATATTACCATGAAATAATCAACCCAATTGATTTTCAGTAAAAACTAAGCCAACTTCACTAAAAATGGAGCTACCATATTATCCAGCAATCCTATTCCAGGGAATATATCTGGAGAAAAGCATAGTTCAAAATGATAGATGCACCCCAATGTTCACAGCAGCACTATTTACAATAGCCAAGACATTCAGTTCAGTTCAGTCGCTCAGTCGTGTCCAACTCTTTGTGACCCCATGAATCCCAGCACGCCAGGCTTCCTTGTCCATCACCAACTCCCGGAGTTCACTCAGACTCACGTCCATCGAGTCAGTGATGCCATCCAGCCATCTCATCATCTGTTGTCCCCTTCTCCTCCTGCCCCCAATCCTTCCTAGTATCAGAGTCTTTTCCAATGAGTCAACTCTTCACATGAGGTGGCCAAAGTACTGGAGTTTCAGCTTTAGCATCATTCCTTCCAAAGAAATCCCAGGGCTGATCTCCTTCAGAATGGACTGGTTAGATCTGCTTGCAGTCCAAGGGACTCTCAGGAGTCTTCTCCAGCACCACAGTTCAAAAGCATCAATACTTTGGTGCTCAACTCTCTTCACACTCCAACTCTCACATCCATACATGACCACTGGAAAAACCATAGCCTTGACTAAACGGACCTTTGTTGGCAAAGTAATGTCTCTGCTTTTCAATATGCTATCTAGGTTGGTCAAACTTTTCTTCCAAGGAGGAACCATCTTTTAATTTCATGGCTGCAATCACCATCTGAAGTGATTTTGGAGCCCCAAAAATAAAGTCTGACACTGTTTCCACTATTTCCCCATCGATTTCCCATGAAGTCATGGGCCCAGATACCATGATCTTCGTTTTCTGAATGTTGAGCTTTAAGCCAACTTTTCACTCTCCTCTTTCACCTTCATCAAGAGGCTTTTTAGTTCCTCTTCACTTTCTGCCATAAGGGTGGTGTCATCTGCATATCTGAGGTTATTGATATTTCTCCCAGCAATCTTGATTCCAGCTTGTGCTTCTTCCAGCCCAGCATTTCTCATGATGTACTCTGCATATAAGTTAAATAAGCAGGGTGACAATATACAGCCCTGACGAACTCCTTTTCCTATTTGGAACCAGTCTGTTGTTCCATGTCCAGTTCTAACTGTTGCTTCCTGACCTGCATACAGATTTCTCAAGAGGCAGGTCAGGTGGTCTAGTATTCCCATCTCTTTCAGAATTTTCCACAGTTTATTATGATCCACACAGTCAAAGGCTTTGGCATAGTCAATAAAGCAGAAATAGATGTTTTTCTGGAACTCTCTTGCTTTTTCCATGATCCAGCGGATGTTGGCAATTTGATCTCTGGTTCCTCTGCCTTTTCTAAAGCCAGCTTGAACATCAGGAAGTTCACGGTTCATGTATTGCTGAAGCCTGGCTTGGAGAATTTTGAGCATTACTTTACTAGCATGTGAGATGAGTGCAATTGTGCAGTAGTTTGAGCATTCTTTGGCATTGACTTTCTTTGGGATTGGAATGAAAACTGACTTTTGTGGCCACTGCTGAGTTTTCCAAATTTGCTGGCATATTGAGTGCAGCACTTTCACAGCATCATCTTTCAGGATTTGGAATAGCTCCACTGGAATTCCATCACCTCCACTAGCTTTGTTTGTAGTGATGCTTTCTAAGGCCCACTTGACTTCACATTCCAGGATGTCTGGCTCTAGGTCAGTGATCACACCACCGTGATTATCTGGGTGATGAAGATCTTTTTTGTACAGTTCTTCTGTGTATTCTTGCCACTTCTTCTTAATATCTTCTGCTTCTGTTAGGTCCATACCATTTCTGTCCTTTATTGAGCCCATCTTTGCATGAAATGTTCCCTTGGTATCTCTAATTTTCTTGAAGAGATCTCTAGCCTTTCCCATTCTGTCGTTTTCCTCTTTGCATTGATCGCTGAGGAAGGCTTTCTTATCTCTTCTTGCTATTCTTTGGAACTCTGCATTCAGATGCTTGTATCTTTCCTTTTCTCTTTTGCAAGTAATCTAAATGTCCATTGACAGATGAATGGATAAAGTAGATGTGGTATTTATATACACAATGGCATATTATGCAGTCATTAAAAAGAATGAAATAATGCCATTTGCAGCAACATGGATGAACCTCGAGATTATCATACTAAGTAAAGCAAGTCAGAGAAAGAAACCTTTCTTATGATACCACTTACATGAAGAATATTAAAAAATTATACAAATGAACTTATTTTAAAATGATTCAAATGAACTTATTTATAAACCATAAACAGACTTAGAGAATGCACCTGTGGTTACCAAGGGGGAAGTGTGAAGTGATAGATTGGGAGTTAATATGTACATGGGATTGATATGTACATGCTGCTATATTTAAAACAGATGACCAACTTATGGTAGGTCTAAGGACCTACCATAAGAAAAAGAAATTAAGCCAACTTCTTAAGTCTCTGACAATTACATCATCCATTCTTGGAACACAGAAAGGCTGTGTCAAAATTTTGAAGTAAGGAAGGATGGCATTGTGAGAGAAAACACAAAATAGAACTCTGTAGTCTATATGGAATATTGAAAAGCAATGTACAGTCCCTTTAATTTCAATTGTGCTTCTCCTTCAAGCTGTAGGTCATACTCTAGTTTATTCAGAAAGTCTTCATTGATATTCCCTGACTGTCTACTTCTAGATGAAGGGACTGAGTGGCACTTGAAGATCATCTGCTCTAGAGGAGATGCAGTATATAGCATTGAGGAGTGAAGCTGGAATGAAGAAAATCAAGCAGACGGTGGATTACAATTATTCTTCAGATAATCAGACAGCTAAAAATTAAGTATTAGGCAAAAAGATAAACTATATTAGCACAGAGCTAATCGATTTTGAAAAAAAGGTAAGAGAGTACACAGAGTAGCTAGAATGTAGGGACTTTTTATGAGATGCCTGTGACACCTTTGTAATAGCTGCAGTTTATTGTAACTATTCTAATATGTGCTAATATTTTTATATGAATTTTATATATGCTATTCTTAATCCTCACAGCAACCTTAAAAGAATGCTATTATTATCCAATTTTAAAAATACCGAAGCTATGACTTTAAAAAGAGAAATATTTGGGTTAGAAACAAGGGACTAACTGTAGTTCAGGATAGCTTATTTCAGTGCTACCCCATGTTCTTTACAACACCAAGATGATGCAGTGATTGCTGAATTATAGTGCTCTCTGCTAAGGTTCTCTTCTTTGGTCAGTTTGGCTAACCTCTCTGCAGAGATATGTTTAAAACATCTCCTATAACTAATGTATTTTAGGGTGAGGACTGCAGAACTTGGTATTTAATGGTAATTATTTCTATTTACTTTCACACTATGAACTAAGAAGTCTATACAAACATTAACTCATGAGCCATGAGCAAATGGGTGGTAAACAATATTGGCATTTATTATTTTTGATATTGGTATTTATTGTTTTCATAGTGCAGTCTATCTCCTTCTCCTTCTTTTATCATCTCCTAAACATAGCATCGTATTCCTACTGAAAGAACCTCCTTTCATTGCTCAGAAACGCCCTTATGTCAGTGCACAAGGACTTTCTATTGGGGATAAAATTATGAGTTTAAATAGCAATTAATTAAGGAAAAAAGATGCTAGAGTAGTCCTTCCCCATTCATCACCACCCCACCACCCATATAGTTACCTCTTTTTCATCTTACATTTCCTCCTGTTTCCTCACTGCCTAGATTTCCACCCTCACCCTCACTGGAAACCAGGGTGAACCCAGCAGTGACTAAATCACTGGACCATGTCATCTCCATCTAATTCCTTGGTTGCTGATTGACTGAAAGGCCAACTTCTCCTTTTTAGACTATTTCTGTTAAGTTCATCAATGAATCATGCATCATCAAACAAATAGCCACTGGATCTGCTTAATAAAGAGACAACTATTACCAAAGCAGAAGCACTTGCACTTTTTCCTGGAGAAGTTGGTAGAAAGTTGCCCAAACCTTTCCACAGCTCTGCAGGACCACCACTTGAGTGGTCCAGTTTATCAAACTGTCTGAAATACTTTTATTTCAGACAGTTTGATTGGCTTATTTCAGACAGATTAATTAGCTTGACCTTCCTCCCTCCCATAGGTGGAATGCCTCAGGCTCCTTCCCACCAACAACTCTTTATTTTCAGTTGAGCACCTTTCCCAGCCTTCTGGATTCTGAGGCTTCAAAGAACAAGATGGCATGTGAAATAATAAAAAAAAAAAAGCTATCTCAAGATTTTGTAACCAAGTAACAAGATCAATTATTCATGTAATTTAAACTGAATAATTTACTTTCATTATTACTTCCATTACTATTATTATTTACTGACTTATTCAAATCTTTTAAAATCAATGTGGTTTTATTTATTTATTTTTTTGTAACTTCAGTCATATAAACCATTGGCTCAAGTTATTCTGGGTAAGTAGAAATTACCCAAATTTTTAAATAGGTCCAATATACAAGATTTTGATTTTGAAATCCTATACTAGTTGAATTTCAAGCTTCTCTCAGGAACACATAGAAGAAGACAAATAAAGGGCTCGAGATTTTTGAATATTTCAGTCACTCCTCACTGGATTATGTTAGCACTTTTTGTGCATATGGTAAGCTACATTCTGCCATGCTTGCAGTCATTCATGTTTTTAAAAATGATCATTTCTTTGGTTATCCTTATCCACTTAGCATGGTGGTGGGTACACCCATGGCACTCAGTAAAAATGTACTTTGAGATCTACTTTGAAATGTATGACATTCTAGTGGGTTGGTTAAATAAATACCAGCTTCTCTTACTTCTTACACTAGTAATAATAATATAATGTATTCTCATGGAACATTAACAGTAGAACTTTGTTTTGTGATAGCCTTTCTCAAAAAGCAAATAATGGGCTATTTTTAAAGGCCCCAGACATTTATATTAAGTGCATCTGCTTCTTTTTTTTTTAACTTTTTTTTAAAAATTATATTTTATTTTTAAACTTTACATAATTGTATTAGTTTTGCCAAATATCAAAATGAATCTGCCACAGCATCTGCTTCTTAATTGCCCTGAAAATCTCTCCCTCTCAGTCTAAGTGTCATAAGTGGAATTTCCCTAAGTGTAAGCAAGAGTTCAAAACTGACCACAAAGAAGCCAAAGCAGAATAAATTAAAAATGTGACTCCCTGCCATCCTGTAATGTTCTTACAGTAAAGGGGAAGTGCTGTGCTCTCTCCCTTAACTATTCCTTGGCTGATGGCTTTTCTTGGAAACATTTTCTTAGAGAAATCCTAAGAGCACATGTTTCCTTGAAAGGATGTATGCTTTTGTTGGTATATGTTGACTTAGGAAGAAGATGAAAGAAATGTGGAAGACTAGAAAGACCCTGCAGTTAGTGCAGGGAAGGGGAAAGTAGGGAGGGATTTGTGTTTGCAAGTCCCTATTTTGGCCAAGTGTTAGCACATAATCTAGCTTTTATTATCTTAGGTGATATTATTGCCCATTTTATAGATGAGGAAATCGCTGAAAGGCTAATTAAATCACTTAAATGTACATTTTTTAAGCAAAAAGATAGAACTTGAGGTTAACAGATTAAAACAGAACAGTCAGGCTTTTGAGAATGAGCATCTGTGTGGCTTCTCTTCATCAATCAACAGAACAGATCAACCTGGACTGGATTTCAGTGGGGCAGGCATGAGTGCTACACTCCAGCTTCATCTCCTTTAACTGATGTCCAGTTAACAAAAGATTAATACCATAAGCAGAGAGGCAGCTTCACATGTGACTGCCTCTAGAAAAGGAGGCACATAGCTTTCAATTAACACTCAAATGTTAATAGCAGTTATGGTACTATGTTTATCAAGCATGGGTCAAGCTGTTTACATATAATTTCTATCTGATCCACAATAACATTAAAAATATTATCATTTACATTTTAAATATGAAGCACTGTAACTTAGAGGAAGTAGATAATTATCTTATACTAGATGGAAAGGCCAGTATTTGATACCAAGTTTCTATCCTTAAATCTAGTAGCAATTATTTTTCAGCATCACTTATGAAATGAAAAGTAATTATTATCTGGACATTAATTGGTTTTGGGGCCACCTAGCCCCACAAGGTTAGTATGTTTTGGTAATCTTACCCTTATTTCCCTACTCTAAGCCCATGTGCTTTTCAACGGCTGACTAGGTTTCCAGATGCACAAGGGGACTCAAATTGATCTGAATTGGTCAGCATGCCCCATCTTGTCCATAATTATAGGTTCATTATAGGCTTGTATGCAAATGATAGCTGCTAAATCATGAGCTAGTATTTGGACTTCTGGGAAAGAGAAGTTTTCTCTGTTTCCTGTAGACTTGATAGTAAGAGAGTATGGATTTGGAGTGCAGTTATCTTGTGATGACCCAGATGAGTCTAAGGTTACCAGTGCCTATTTTCTGGTGTGTGAGAATGAAGAACAGAGTCAACTCTAATGAGTCTGAACAAAGAGAGGAATTCTGATGGTTATTTGCTCCTGAATCAAGCTGTACCAGAAGATATCATTACTAAAAGACTCTTGAAATTATGACACAATTTTTGTCTTTTTATGGCAAACAGTTAGAACTGGACATGGAACAACAGACTGGCTCCAAACAGGAAAAGGAGTACGTCAAGGCTGTATACTGTCACCCTGCTTATTTAACTTATATGCAGAGTACATCATGAGAAACGCTGGACTGGAAGAAGCACAAGCTGGAATCAAGATTACCGGGAGAAATATCAATAACCTCAGATATGCAGATGACACCACCCTTATGGCAGAAAGTGAAGAGGAACTCAAAAGCCTCTTGATGAAAGTGAAAGAGGAGAGTGAAAAAGTTGGCTTAAAGCTCAACATTCAGAAAACGAAGATCATGGCATCTGGGCCCATCACTTCATGGCAAATCGATGGGGAAACAGTGGAAACAGTGTCAGACTTTATTTTCCTGGGCTCCAAAATCACTGCAGATGGTGACTGCAGCCATGAAATTAAAAGATGCTTACTCCTTAGAAGAAAAGTTATGACCAACCTAGATAGCATATTAAAAAGCAGAGACATTACTTTGCCAACAAAGATCTGTCTAGTCAAGGCTATGCTTTTTCCATTGGTCATGTATGGATGTGAGAGTTGGACTGTGAAGAAAGCTGAGCACTGAAGAACTGATGCTTTTGAAGTGTGGTGTTGGAGAAGACTCTTGAGAGTCCCTTGGACTGCAAGGAGATCCAAGCAGTCCATTCTGAAGGAGATCAGCCCTGGGATTTCTTTGGAAGGAATGATGCTAAAGCTGAAACTCCAGTACTTTGGCCACTTCATATGAAGAGTTGACTCATTGGAAAAGACTCTGATGCTGGGAGGGATTGGGGGCAGGAGGAGAAGGGGACGACAGAGGATGAGATGGCTGGATGGCATCACTGACTCGATGGACGTGAGTCTGAGTGAACTCCGGGAGTTGGTGATGGACAGGGAGGCCTGGCGTGCTGCGATTCATGGGGTCGCAAAGAGTCGGACACGACTGAGCGACTGAACTGAACTGAACTGAAGTTGTCTTCTGTTGCTTCCAAGTCAATAAATCCTGATATTTTAATTTTATTCAAAAATCACTGACCATAAGAGAAGTAACTGGTAAACTAGACAACACTAAAATTAACTTCTCTATATGAAAAGTCTTTGTAAACTGGAAAAGTCTCAAACAGCAAAAATAATCCATAAAATTGATGGATTAGTATCTAGACTATATAGAGAATTCTTATAAATCAAAAGATAATAAGAAACCAATGCATTTATTTTTACAATAAAGTTGTATTATTTACACAAAATTTCTAAAAAGAACACAAAATGTACAGAAAGAAGTTAAATGAAAAATGGTCTCTGTTTATCATCCTAGCTTCAGTCCCATTCGCCTATGAGATATTGCATTTTTAACCTTTTTTTTTCATTGTCTTGGTGGCTCTACCAAAATAAATACTGAAATATACAGCTTATATTATTAAAACTGTGTCATATGGGGGTATACAAATGAGGCAGGACCATCCAGCCTGGCTATTTCATACACAACAGTGGTCCCCAAACTTTTTGGTCCCTGGGACCAGGTTCAAAGAAGAAAAATTTTTTATGGACCTGGGCAGGGATGGTTGAGATGATTCAAGTGCATTAGATTTATTGTGCACTTTATTTCTATTATTATTACTACATCAGCTCCACCTGAGATCATCAGGCATCAGATCACAGAGGGTGGGGACCCCTGATAAACAGTATAGAGCCCATAGCACATAGCCCATAGCCCCGCTAAGCCTGTTGACCTGGACATTGCAGGCTTTCGCCTCAGCTGCAGGCATCCCGAGTGCCCTGAGTGGCCTTTTCTTAATTCAGTCTTCAATCTTTACCTGTGATCTTCAGATGTCCCAATGATGAGTGCACTAATTTCACCCCTTCCCATTTTCAGTGTTGCTATGGATTCAATGTCTGTGGTACACCTTTATTTTTTTATTTCCATGGAATCTAGGAAGAGAGGTAAATGAGTTTCTCCAGGCTTTCATCTGGAAGCTGTGTAGGGAGAAACTCTCAAATGATCCCTAAATGCCGGCCCTGGGTGTACACATTCTTTCTCCTACTTATTCACTCAAACACTAATCAAGGTGTTAAGTGATTTTGCAAATGTAAATAAAGTCCCAAATCAGCTAACTTTAAAATTGTCTGGATGAGCCCACCTGAATCACACTAACCCTTTAAATTTGAGTCTGGATGTTAGAGATGGAAGAGGTCAGCATTTTGAAGACTGGAAATGATTCTATCCATTATTACTTGCTTGAGGATGGAGGGAGCCACGTGGCAAGGAATATAGGTGATCTCTAGGAGCTGAGAGGAGTCTCCAGCTTATAGCCAACAAGGAAACAGGGTCCTTAGTTCTATAATTGCAAGGAAATGAATTCTACAAACAACCTGATGAACTTGGAAACAGATTCTTCCTCAGAGCTTCCAGAGGGGAAGTCAGCCCAGTTGATCTTGATTTCAGTTTTTGAGCTTTTAACAGAAAACCGAGCCATGGCATGCTTAGGTTTCTGATCTACAGAAGTGTAAGCTAATATATGGCTGCTGTTTTAAGTCACTTTGTGGCAATGCTTTAAGCAGCAATAAAAAATGAATTTAAAAGTCCAACTTTAAATACTAACCTCAGAAATTTGAAAAGCTCCGTAAATGTTTCTGAAAGGCCTCCAAGTTTTAAGTTCTGGATAATGCATTTTACTACTTTTGGTTTATGCTTGTATTCTGAAAGCAGTTCTCCTGTGGAAGATTTTTTTAGTGAGGAAGCACTGTGAGACTAAATTTTGGAATTTACTATCTTTGTTCACAAGAAGAAATTTGATAGTAATTTTAGAAGCCTTGAAGGTTGAGAAAAGCTGAGAGTACTGCTTTGATGGTGAATTTTATGTCAGGTCAAGTTTTAGTCATTTATTTGAACAAAGGGGCTTCCCTGGTGGCTCAGATGGTAAAGAATCTGCCAGCAATGCAAGTTCGGTTCCTGGGTCAGGAAGATCTCCTGGAGTAGAGAATGGCTACCAACTCCAGTACTCTTATCTGGAGAACTCCATGGACAGAGGAGCCTGGTGGGCTACAGTCCATGGGTTCGCATAGAGTCGGACACATGGAGCCACTAACACACAGAGTTGTTCAGTAGCATGTGTGGGCACCAATGATACTCCAACACTGTAGTCTATTTTGGATGAAATTCATATAAACAAAACATCTAAGCACAATGCAGTGAATGCTATGATACTTTTCTACTCAAAGTGTGATGCGCTTGGGAATATCATTTAAGTGTTGAATCTTAGATCTCACACCAAACTTATTAAATCAGAATCTGCATTTTAACAAGACATTCAAGTGATTTGTAAGTACATTTAAGTTTGAAGAGCACTTTCAATAACACTACTGCTGAAATAAAAAGAGCACAGGTGATAGTGAGGTTGACTAATTCCACCTGGAAGGTCTTGTTCCTGATCTTACGGGAAATACGTTCAACTTTCCACTGTTCAGCATGATATAACCCATGGCTCAGAGGGTAAAGAATCTGCCTGAAATGCAAGAGACTGGGGTTTGATCCCCTGGAGAAAGAAATGGCAACCCACTCCAGTATTCTTGCCTGGAGAATTCCATGGACAGAGGAGTCTGGAGAGCTACAGTCCACAAGGTTGCAAAGAGTCAGACATGACTGAGTGACTAACATATACTTTTGCCATATATGGCTTTTAGTATGTTCAGGGAAGTTCCTTGTTCTGTAGAGTTTTTGTCATAAATGGATGTTAGATTTTATCAAAAGCTTCTTCTGAATCTATGGAGATGATCATATGGTCTGTATTCTTTGTTAATGTGCTGTGTTATATTGATTGATTTGTGGATATTGAAAAATCCTTGCATTCCTGGGATAAATACTACTTGATCATGGTGTATGATCCTTTTAATGTATTGTTGGATTAGGTCTGCTTGTATTTTGTGGAGGATTTTTGTGCCTATACTTATCAGTGATATTGGCCTATAAGTTTCTTCCGTTGTAGTTTCTTTATTTGGTTTTGGTACCAGCGTGATGGTGGCCTCATAGAATGAGTTTGGAAGTACTCCTTCCTCTGCAATTTTTTGAAATAGTTTCAGAAGAAGAGGTGTTAACTCTTCTCTAAAGGTTGGATAGAATTTACCTGTGAAGCCATGTGGTGCCAGACTTTTGTTTGTTTGGAGTTTTACAGAGTCAGTTTCAGTACTTGTAATTGGTCTGATCATATTTTCTATTTCTTTCTGCTTCCAACTTGGGGAATTGTACCTTTCTAAGAATTTATCCATTTCTTGGAAAGAGGGTTGTTCATTTTATTGGCATACAGTTCCTTGTAGTTATCTCTTATGGTCCTTTGTATTTTTGTGGTGTCAATTGTAATTTCTCCTTTATCATTTATAATTTTATTGATTTGGACCCTGTTTTTTCCTTGATGAATCTGGCTAAAGGTATATCAATTTTGCTTACTTTTTAAAGAACCAGCTTTTGGTTTTGTTCATTTTGTTTTCTTCATCTCCATCTATTTCTGCTCTGATCTTTGTGATTTCTTTCCTTCTACCAACTTTGGGTTTTGTTTGTTCTTTTTACTCTGATTGCTTTATGTATAAGTTTAGGCTGTTTAATTGAGATATTTCTTGTGTCCTGAGGTAGGATTTTACTGCTATAAACTTCTTTCCCTCTTAGAACTGCTTTTGCTGTATACCATAGGTTTTGGATCATCATGCTTTCATTTTTTTATTTGTCTCTAGGTATAAATGATACCCTGTTGGTGAGACTATAAATTGGTATAGCCATTATGGAGAACAGCATGGAGGTTCCTTAAAAAATGGAAACTAGAACTACCATATGATTCTACAATTCTACTCCTGGGCATATATCTAGAGGAAACCATAATTTGAAAAGGTACATGTTAACCCAATGTTTACTGAAGTAGTATTCACAGTAGCTAAGACATGAGGTTCATGGGGTCGCAAAGAGTCGGACACGAATGAGCAACTGAACTGACTGACATGGAAGCAACCTAGATGTCCAGCAACAGATGAATGGATAAAGAAACTGAGTATATATATTGAAATATTACTCAGCCATAAAAATGAATGGAAATAATGTATTTGTAGTAACATGGATGGACCTAGAGATTATCATACTAAGTGAAGTAAGCCAGACAAAGACAAATATCATATGATATTGCTTATATGTGGAATCTAAAAAAGTGATACAAATGAACCTATATACAAAACAGAAAGAGACCCACAGACATAGAAAACACACTTAAGGTTACTAAAGGTTTTCCCTTTGGTAGGAGCAAACAAGGACAAACAAGGAGTTTGGAATTAACATATACATACTATTATATATAAAATAGAGCCTGGGTAGCTCAGTTGGTGGAGCATCAGACTTTTAATCTGAGGGTCCAGGGTTCAAATCCCTGTCCAGACAACAAAAATAAATAACTAAACAAATGTACTTTAACCACCATAATGGTCACTGAATTTAAAATACCTAGCCAGCAATATATATTATATATATTTGAATCACTTTGCTTACACCTGAAATTAACACAACATTGTAAATCAACAATACTTCAAAAAATTTTTAAATAGAATTGAAAAACCAGTTGAAGTAAAAAAAAATACTAAGACAAATATCCCAGGAAATTACTATAATAAATTGAAATGTACTGAGGCAAAAAGATTAAATTCAGCTTCAGTCATATTTTAAAGATAATATAAAGTATAGTTTAAGGAAGAGATATTTACTATTTCTTAGAAATGTGAGTGGTATTATTGATTGCTAATAGGTTAATAACTTTTACCAGTGTATTAACTGTCCACTTTATTGATACAAAAAATATTTCTTATAATATCTCTATTGTTCTAACCATCATACAACACATTTTATTGATTACATTCTTCAAATATTTCACCTAACCTTCAGGCTGAGAAATTACTTTGAATTAAAAGAAATGCAAAAAAGCAAAATGACTGTCTAGGAAGGCCTTACAAATAGCTGTGAAAAGAAGAGAAGTGAAAGGCAAAGGAGAAAAGGAAAGATATAAGCATCTGAATGCAGAGTTCCAAAGAATAGCAAGAAGAGATAAGAAAGCCTTCTTCAGCAATCAATGCAAAGAAATAGAGGAAAACAACAGAATGGGAAAGACTAGAGATCTCTTCAAGAAAATTAGAGACACCAAGGGAACATTTCATGCAAAGATGGGCTCAATAAAGGACAGAAATGGTATGGACCTAACAGAAGCAGAAGATATTAAGCAGAGGTGGCAAGAATACACAGAAGAACTGTACAAAAAATATCTTCATGACCAAGATAATCATGCTGGTGTGATCACTGACCTAGAGCCAGACATCCTGGAATGTGAAGTCAAGTGGGCCTTAGAAAGCATCATTACGAACAAAGCTAGTGGAGGTGATGGAATTCCAGTGGAGCTATTCCAAATCCTGAAAGATGATGCTGTGAAAGTGCTGCACTCAATATGCCAGCAAATTTGGACAACTCAGCAGTGGCCACAGGACTGGAAAAGGTCAGTTTTCATTCCAATCCTAAAGAAAGGCAATGCCAAAGAATCCTCAAACTACTGCACAATTGCACTCATCTCACATGCTAGTAAAGTAATGCTCAAAATTCTCCAAGCCAGGCTTCAGCAATATGTGAACCATGAACTTCCAGATGTTCAAGCTGGTTTTAGAAAAGGCAGAGAAACCAGAGATCAAATTGCCAACATCTGCTGGATCATTGAAAAAGCAAGAGAGTTCCATAAAAACATCTATTTCTGCTTTATTGACTATGTCAAAGCCTTTGACTGTGTGGATCACAAGAAACTGTGGAAAATTCTGAAAGAGATGGGAATACCAGACCACCTGATCTGCCTCTTGAGAAATTTGTATGCAGGTCAGGAAGCAACAGTTAGAACTGGACATGGAACAACAGATTGGTTCCAAATAGGAAAAGGAGTACGTCAAGGCTGTATATTGTCACCCTGTTTATTTAACTTATATGCAGAGTACATCATGAGAAATGCTGAGCTGGAAGAAGCACAAGCTGGAATCAAGATTGCTGGGAGAAATATCAATAACCTCAGATATGCAGATGACACCACCCTTATGGCAGAAAGTGAAGAGGAACTCAAAAGCCTCTTGATGAAAATGAAAGTGGAGAGTGAAAAAGTTGGCTTAAAGCTCAACATTCAGAAAACGAAGATCATGGCATCCGGTCCCATCACTTCATGGGAAATAGATGGGGAAACAGTGGAAACAGTGTCAGACTTTATTTTCCTGGGCTCCAAAAATCACTGCAGATGGTGACTGCAGCCATGAAATTAAAAGACGCTTACTCCTTGGAAGGAAAGTTATGGCCAACCTAGATAGCATATTGAAAAGCAGAGACATTACTTTGCCAACAAAAGTTCGTCTAGTCAAGGCTATGGTTTTTCTTGTGGTCATGTACAGATGTGAGAGTTGGACTGTGAAGAAGGCTGAGCGCCGAAGAATTGATGCTTTTGAACTGTGGTGTTGGAGAATACTCTTGAGAGTCCCTTGGACTGCAAGGAGATCCAAGCAGTCCATTCTGAAGGAGATCAGCCCTGGGATTTCTGTGGAAGGAATGATGCTAAAGCTGAAACTCCAGTACTTTGGCCACCTCATGCAAAGAGTTGACTCATTGGAAAAGACTCTGATGCTGGGAGGGATTGAGGGCAGGAGGAGAAGGGGACGACAGAGGATGAGATGGCTGGATGGCATCACTGACTCAATGAACGTGAGTCTGGGTGAACTCCAGGAGTTGGTGATGGACAGGGAGGGCGTGCGGCAATTCATGGGGTTGCAAAGAGTAGGAAACGACTGAGTGACTGAACTGAACTGAACTGATCCTAAAAATAGTGAAGAGAAATTTATAGAGTGAAGAGATGATAGGGTAAGATAGATAATGTAGGTGAGTAGTGATGGGATAGATGATCAGAAAATTAAATCAAGTAAGATTAAGTCTTGGGCATTATTTCAATATGACAAATGGATCAACGTGAGTAGTTTACATATCACTTCTTTTCCAAAAATTATCAGAGAATTATTGAGACAAAAACCTAGTGGAGTAAATACCCATGGAATCTGAACCATAAAATTAACTAGAATGTTATTAATTGCTTTTTCTATTGTACCTAACTCAATCTTTCTAGCACTACTCAGTTAAATCAAACCTAATTGTAGATACATGAAACTATAATCAACTTAGAACACCACTAATCTGAAAGACTAGTTTTCTACATGTGGGATAATCATAAATTTCTTAGAGAAAGATGTTGAATTTTCTTTTGTACTCTAAATTTCTGTGTTCCATACAAAAGGCATGGCTTAAATAAATGCTTGTTGATTAAAGAGTAAATAACAAAATAATATGGAAAATTTTTAGAGATGATGGTTTTAGCCTCTAAATATGTATTTGGACCCCAAATCTTTACATCCTGTCCTGCCCTTGAATTCACATCTGCTAACCTGTGAAATCCAGACTTAAGTTTCTGATTGTTCATGTTAATTATCTAAAACTCATCTGTTTTTTTCCCCCTCAATCATTCTCACATTGATGAAGCTCACTCTTAGAGGTTCCAGAATTGTTCTACTGGCTCTGTTATGACCAGAACACCCCCCTTCAAGTGGTCTCCTGAAATTAAACCTCTCATCCTGATTTGCCAACTGACACCCCATTCAATCTACTAGATTTACGTGGGAGGAGGATGGCTTCATTCTGGCAAACTCTCTTTGAGCAAATCAGCTCTAATTTTCCTATCAATGTTAATTTTAAAGCAGCATCATTAATCTTTAAGAGTCCAAGGCTGTAGGAGAAAAATATAATGAGTAAATCTCTCCTTTTCCCCTTTCTACATTCCTCCAGACACATGGATACTGTTAGATAGAAGCTGGAAAAAAAGTTTTCTTTCTTAGCCCTGCATGTCTTAATTTCATTGCCTATGGTCCTGACCTATAGAACTGGTTTACTCTTCCATATTTTCCCAGCAGCTGCAGTATCAAATGCTATGCTTTCTGTTTTACTTCATTTTATGGAAAAGTAATATAGTAGAAATGTGAAAACTGAAGGTTTCTTCTGAATGGTTGGGAATGAGTTCTACCGGTATAGAGACAGTTGATCTATTACAGTGGTTTCCCGCAATATATGATCTATAGTTCCCATACTTCACTGAATTTGATTTTGATCAATGATTAAATTAGAAGTGTAGTAACATGGAGTAAACTATCTCTCTGAGAAAAAATACTGTATTTCATCATGTTATTTAAACCTGGGAATTAACTGTTGTTCAAATCAGTAAACAGATAATTATATAGTAACATTTTTCACTTCAGTTCAGTTCAGTCACTCAGTTGTGTTCCACTCTTTGCAACCACATGGACTGCAGCACGCAAGGCTTCCCTGTCTGTCACCAACTTCTGGAGTTCACTCAAACTCATGTCCATCGAGTTAGGGATGCCATCCAGCCATCTCATCCTCTGTCACCCCCTTCTCCTCCTGTCTTTAATCTTTCCCAGCATCGGAGTCTCTTCAAATGAGTCAGTTCTTTGCATCAGGTGGCCAAAACATTGGGGTTCAGCTTCAGCATTTGTTCTTCCAATGAATATTCAGGACTGATCTCCTTTAGGATTGACTGATTGGATCTCCTTGCAGTCCAAGGGACTCTCAAGAGTCTTCTCCAACACCACAGTTCAAAAGCATCAATTCTTCAGTGCTCTGCTTTCTTTATAGTCCAACTCTTATATCCATACAAGACTGGTGGAAAAGCATTAGACTTGACTAGTTGGACCTTGGTTGGCAAAGTAATGTCTGTGCTTTTTAATATGCAGTCTAGGTTGGTCATAGCTTTTCTTCCAAGGAGTAAACCTCTTTTAATTTCATGGCTGCAGTCACCATCTGCAGTGACTTTGGAGCCACCCAAAATAAAGTCTCTCACTGTTTCCATTGTTTCCCCATCTATTTGCCATGAAGTGATGGGACCAGATACCATGATCTTCATTTTCTGAATGTTGAGTTTTAAGCCAACTTTTCCACTCTCCTCTTTCGCTTTCATCAAGAGGCTCTTTAGTTCTTCTTCCCTTTCTGCCATAGGGGTGGTTTCATCTGCATATCTGAGGTTATTGATATTTCTCCTGGCAATCTTGATTCCAGTTTTTGCTTCATCCAGCCTGGCATTTCGCATGATGTACTCTGCATATAAGTTAAATAAGCAGGGTGACAATACACAGCCTTGACATACTCCTTTTCCTATTTGGAACCAGTCTGTTGTTCCATGTCCAGTTCTAACTGTTGCTTCTTGACTTGCATACAGGTTTCTCAGGAGGCAGGTCAGGTGGTCTGGTATTACCATCTCTTGAAGAATTTTCCGCAGTTTATTGTGATCACACAGTCAAAGGCTTTGGCATAGTCAATAAAGCAGAAATAGATGTTTTTCTGGAACTCTCTTGCTTTTTCCATGATCCAGTGGATGTTGGCAATTTGATCTCTGGTTCCTCTGCCTTTTCTAAAACCAGCTTGAACATCTGGAAGTTCACGGTTCACATATTGCTGAAGCCTGGCTTGGAGAATTTTGAGCATCACTTTACTAGTGTGTGAGATGAGTGCAATTGTGTGGTAGTTTGAGCATTCTTTGGCATTGCCTTTCTTTGGGATTGGAATGAAGACTTACCTTTTCCAGTCCTGTGGCCTCTGCTGAGTTGTCCAAATTTGCTGGCATATTGAGTGCAGCACTTTCACAGCATCATCTTTCAGGATTTGAAATAGCTCAACTGGAATTCAGTATACAACTCAGTTATTTATAGTATATTCACAAAATTGTGTACCAATCACTACTATCTAATTTATGAGCATTTTCATCAAAAGTGCCACATAAGCCAGAAATAAACCCACATATTTATGGCCAATTGATCTATGATAATGGGGGCAAGAATATACAATGGAGAAAAGACATTAAGTGGTGCTTGGAAAACTGGATAGCTGAATGTTTAAAAAATGAAATTAGAACATTCTCTAACACCATATACAACAATAAACTAAAAATAGATTGAAGATCTAAATATAGGACCAGATACTATAAAACTCCTAGAGGAAAACATATGCAGAATACTTTTTGACTTAAATCACAGAAATTATTTTTTTTTGGATCCATCTCCTAGAGTAATGGAAATAAAAACAAAAATAAACAAATGGGACCTAACTAAACTTGAAAGCTTTCACACAGAAAGGGAAACCATAGATAAAATGAAGAGACAACCATTGGAGTGGGAGAAAATATTTGCAAGTGATATTACTGACAAGGGATTACTTTTCCAAATATATAAACTGTTCATTCAGCATAATATCAGAAAACAAACACAATCAAAAATGGGCAGATGACCTAAACAGACATTTCTCCAAAGAAGACAGACAGAAGTCTAACAGGCACATGAACGTTGCTAATTATTAGAAAAATGCAAATCAAAACTACAATGAGGTATCACCTTATACTGGTAAGAAAGGTCATTATTAAAATGTCTACAAATAATAAATGTTGGAGAGGGTGTGAAGAAAAGGGAACCCTCCTACACTGTTGGTGGGAATGTATAATGAATTGGTACAGCCACTATGAAAAACAGTATGGAGGTTCTTTAAAACTAAAAATAGAGTTACTAAATGATCCTCCATTTCAAATCCTGAGCATATATCCAGAAAAAAAAAAAGAAAATTCTAATTTACGAAGCTACATGCATCCCAGTGTTCACAGCAGCGCTAGTCTCAATTGCTAAGACATGGAAGCGACCCAAGTGTCACTAGACAGATGAGTGAATACAGATTAGGAAAATATACACAATGGAGTATTACTCAGCCATAAAAACAGTAAAATAATGCCATTTGCAGCAACATAATTAACATATTAAATGAAGTAGATCAGACAGAGAAAGACATATGTCATATGACATCACTTATATGTGAAATCTAAAAAAAAAAAATGATATAAATAAACTTACTATAAAAGAGAAATAGACTCAAACATGATAAACAAAGTTATGGTTACCAAAGGGAAGAGCAGGAGGTAGGGGAAATAAATTACTAATTTGGGATTGATAGGTAGATACTATATATAGATACATACTATATAGAACAAGGAACTATATTCAGTATCTATCTATCTATATACATACCTACCTATCTATCTGTCCATCTATATGTAAACTGAATCACTTTGTTGTATACCCAAAACTAATACAACATTGTAAATTAACTATACTACAATTTTAAAAAATTGAAAAATGAAAACTTCCCAACACTAAAAATAATTTAATAACAGGATGAAAATAAACATTTCACTGAAGAAAGTATTAGGAATAGCTAAATGTATTATCTAATAAATGTAGTTCTTTTCAGTTTAAATGATTGCTGTATAATTCTCCAATTAATAAAAATTTAAATGGCCCCCAAAATGCCTCATAACCATTAGCAGTCATTCTCCATTCCCCTTTCCCCCATTTCTTCTCAATGGCTACTCTATTTTCTGTCTGTATGGTTTTACTTATGCTGGATATTTCATATAGTGGAACCACAGAATATGTGGTTGTTCAGGAGAGGGTTAGTACATATTGCTTAGGTTACTTAAACTTTTGCACATTCCCAGGTAAGGTCTATTTTTAGGACAAGCCTTTGGCCAAGTCCTAGGAGCTGTGTTTTGAGCCCTTGAAATGCTCAACCTGCTAAGAGTGTTTCTGAATGCTGGAGGACTTGAACTAAGGTGTATCAGATGATTTATGCTAACAATGTGATTTCTGGTGAACGCCTGTTTTTTGCTCTTGGGGTCTTGAGTCTGGATAGCCAAATTGAGTATCTAAGTGTGAGTAGATGTCCGTGTCTATGGACTGATTCTACATAAAAATTTTGGATATCACAGCTTCCCTGAATGGTAATACTTTGCTTGTGTTTTCACACATTGTTGTTATGAGAATTAAACACATCCTAAAATCACTGCTGATGGTGACTGCAGACATGAAATTAAAAGACGCTTACTCCTTGGAAGGAAAGTTATGACCAACCTAGATAGCATATACTCCAATGTTCATCGCAGCACTGTTTATAATAGCCAGGACATGGAAGCAACCTAGATGTCCATCAGCAGATGAATGGATAAGAAAGCTGTGGTACATATACACAATGGAGTATTACTCAGCCATTAAAAAGAATACATTTGAATCCGTTCTAATGAGGTGGATGAAACTGGAGCCTATTATACAGAGTGAAGTAAGCCAGAAAGATAAACACCAATACAGTATACTAACGCATATATATGGAATTTAGAAAGATGGTAACAATAACCCTGTATACGAGACAGCAAAAGAGACACAGATGTATAGAACAGTCTTTTGGACTCTGTGGGAGAGGGAGAGGGTGGGATGATTTGGGAGAATGGCATTGAAATATGTATAATATCATATATGAAACGAGTTTCCAGTCCAGGTTCGATGCACGATACTGGATGCTTGGGGCTGGTGCAATGGGACGACTCAGAGGGATGGTATGGGGAAGGAGGAGGGAGGAGGGTTCAGGATGGGGAACACATGTATACCTGTGGCGGATTCATTTTGATATATGGCAAAACCAATACAATATTGTAAAATTAAAAATAAAATAAAAATTAAAAAAAATTAAATAAAATTTAAAAAAGAAAAGAAAAGCAGAGATATTACTTTGCCAACAAAGGTCCGTCTAGTCAAGGCTATGGTTTTCCCAGTGGTCATGTATGGACGTGAGAGTTGGACTGTGAAGAAAGCTGAGCGCCGAAGAATTGATGTTTTTGAACCGTGGTATTGGAGAAGACTCTTGAGAGTCCCTTGGACTGCAAGGAGATCCAACCAGTCCATTCTGAAGGAGATCAGCCCTGGGTGTTCATTGGAAAGACTGATGCTGAAGCTGAAACTCCAATACTTTGGCCACCTCATGAGAAGAGAGGACTCATTGGAAAACACTCTGATGCTGGGAAGGATTGGGGGCAGGAGGAGAAGGGGACGACAGAGGATGAGATGGCTGGATGGCATCACCGACTTGATGGACATGAGTTTGAGTGAACTCTGGGAGTTGGTGATGGACAGGGAGGCCTTGCGTGCTGTGATTCATGGGGTCTCAAAGAGTTGGACATGACTGAGCGACTGAACTGAATTGAGCTGAACTGATGTGACCTCATTTGGAGAGTACACCTGGAAGCTTATACCTGGTTTCTCCCAGACGTCTCTCCATGCACTTTTTCATTTTTGCTGATTTTGGTCTGTATCTTTTCACTATAGTAAATCATAACTACAAATATAATAGCTCTGGCTCTTACGAGTTCTTCTAGTGAACCATTGAGACTGAGGATAGTCTTGGAAACCAATGACACAGTGACATTTGTGTTGGTTTCTCTCATTTAGTGAACCTTTCAAGGTTCATCCATACCATAGCATGTATTAGTACTCCATTCCTCTTTACTGTCAAATAATTTTCCATTGTATGAACTTAGCTTACTTTGTTTATGAATTTTCTTATTAATGAACATTTTGGTTGTTTCCAGTTTGGGGATATTATAAATATTGAGGCTGCAAAAATTCATGTACAAGTTTTTCTATAAACAAATGTTTTAAATTTTCTTTTGTATAACCAGGGTTGGAGTTTCTAGGTCATAAGGTAACTATATATTTAACTTTTTGAGGAACTGCCAAATTGTTTTCAATGGTGATGCATCATTTTATACAACTGTGTGTGTGTACTCAGTCACTCAGTCATGTCCAACTCTTTGTGACCCATGGACTGTAGGCTGCCAGGCTCCTATTTTACATTTTATGTCTAGATTATTATTCATATTGATCTGATTTTTCCATACTGTATAAATAAGGTATTCAATTGAATTTTTCCACAGAGACAGTCAAGTGTTAAAACAGTATTAATAAATTAGTTTATCACTATATATCTCTGCTGACATAAGATTTCACCTATACAACAAATACTTACATATAAATTGTCTGTTTACTCATTAAGTTCTTGGAAATCTTGTACTAAATGTATCTTAGATTCTTAATATATTTTGTTGCTCTTGTCAATGACATCGTATTCCTATTTTACTTTTAGTGGGATTTGCTATTTATATTTATGCTGATTTTTGTACTGAAAAAGCTACCTGAATTTTAAAAAATTTCCTTCTGAAGTACAACCTTTAATAGAACTGGTAAGGAGGGAATGTGAATGGCAAATTCTCTTAGTCTTTGACTAAAAATACCCTCCTTTTATCCATATCTTCATGATATATTTTGTGTATAAAATCTTTGGTTAATTGATATTTACCTTTAGCACTATGGGAATATTATTCTAGTCTTTTGGGATTTATTTGGGCAATTGACTACTGCAAAATAAATTTTTGTTGTTAATTATGGAATTTTCTTTCTGATGGCCTTTATATTTTCCTCATTCTTCTTTATTTTCTTTTAGATATGTAAGATTTCACTAGAATATGGTCCAGTTCCTTTAATTTTAGGATTCACATCTTTTGCAATTGCAGAAAATTCTCAGCCATTTTTAAAATTATGGCTTTTCACCATTTGTCTCCTCTTCTGAAACGTCTATTTTTACATATTGTCTTTTTATTATTTCTTCAGTGTTTCTTAATCTCTCTCACATTTTTCAGCTCTTCAACTTCCTGTGTTGAAATCTAATTCCCTCAAATATTTCTTCAAATACACTGACGGCAGCTATGTCTAGTTTATAAATATTTATTGGAGTTTAGTTGATTTACAACGTTGTGTTAATTTCTGCAATACAGCACAATGAATAACATATATAGAGAAATACATATATCAACTCTCTTTTCAACTTTTTTCTCATATAGGTCATGGTTGTTGTTGTTCAGTCACTCAGTCATATCCAGCTCTTGCAACCCCATGGACTTCAGCATGTCATGCTTCCCTGTCCTTCACTATCTCCTAGAGTTTTCCCAAACTCATGTTCAATGAGTCAATAATGCCATTCAACCATCTCATCCTCTGTCACCCCATTCTCCTACTGCCCGCAATCTTTCCCAGCATCAAGGTCTTTCCCAATGAGTTGGCTCTTTGCATCAGGTGGCCCAAGTATTGGAACATCAGCTTCAGCATCAGTCCTTCCAATAAATATTCAGGGTTGATTTCCTTTAGGATTGACTGGTTTGATCTTCTTGCACTCTGAGGGACTCTGAAGAGTTTTCTCCAACACCGCAGTTGGAAACCATCAATTCTTCAGCTCTCACCTTTTCTTTTGGTCCAACTCTAACATCCATACATGACCACTGGAAAAACCATGGCTTTGACTAGAGGGACTTGTGTCAGCAAAGTAATGTCTCTGCTTTTTAATATGCTGTCTAGATTGGTCATCGGAGAAGGCAATGGCACCCCACTCCAGTACTCTTGCCTGGAAAATCCCATGGATGGAGGAGCCTGGTGGGCTGCCATCCACGGGGTCGCATAGAGTCGGACACGACTGAAGCGACTTAGCAGTAGCAGCAGCAGTAGATTGGTCATAGCTTTTCTTCCAAGGAGCAAGCGTCTTTTAATTTCATGGCTGCAGTCACTATCCACAGTGATTTGGAGCCCAAGAAAATACAGTCTGTCACTGTTTCCATTGTTTCCCCATTTATTTGCCATGAAGTGATGGGACCAGATGCCATGATCTTAGTTTTTTGAATGTTGAGTTTAAACCAGCTTTTTCACTTTCCTCTTTCACTTTCATCAACAGGCTCTATAGTTCCTCTTTGCTTTCTGCCATAAGGGTGGTGTCCTCTGCACATCAGAAGTTACTGACATTTCTCCTCACAATCTTGATTCCAGCTTCAGCTTCATCCAGCCCAGCATTTCGCATGATGTTACACTGCATATAAGTTAAATAAGCAGGGTGACAATATACAGCCTTGATGTACTACTTTCTCAATTTGGAACCAGTCTCTTGTTCCATATCTGGTTCTGTTGCTTCTTGACCTATATACAGGTTTTACAGGAAGCAGGTTAGGTGGTCTGATATTTCCACATCTTTATGAATTTCCAGTTTGTTATGATGCACACAGTAAAAGGCTTTAGTGTAGTTAATGTAGCTGATGGTTTTGTGGAATTCCCTTGTTTTTTCTATGATCCAATGGATGTTGGTAATTATATCTCTCTTCCTCTGCCTTTGCTAAATCCAGTTTGTACATCTGGAAGTATTTGGTTCACTTACTGTTGAAGCCTGATTTGAAGGATTTTGAGCTTTGCCTTGCTAGCATATGAAATGAAAGTAATTGTATGGTAGTTTAAACATTTTTTTGGCATTTCCCTTCTTTGGGATTGGAATGAAAACTGACCTTTTCCAGTCCTATGGCCACTGCTGAATTTTCCAAATTTGCTGGCATATTGAATGCAGCACTTTAACAGCATCATCTTTTTGGATTTGAAATAGCTCAGCTGGAATTCTATCACCTCCACTAACTTTATTCATAGTGATGCTTCCTAAGAGACACTTGACTTTACACTCCAGGATATCTGGCTCTAGGTGAGTGACCACTCTATTGTGGTTATCAAGGTCATTAAGGCCTTTTTTGTACAGTTCTGTGTATTCTTGCCACCTCTTCCTAATATCTTCTGCTTCAACGGAAGGTCATTATAAAGTATTGATTAGAGTTCCTTGTGTTATACAGCAGTTCCTTATTAGTTATCTATTTGATAATATATATGCATAGTGGTGAGTATATGTCAGTCTCCCAACTTATCCCTCTCCTCTTTTCTCTTCCATAAGTTTGTTTTCTACATCTGTGACCATATTTCTGTTTTGTAAATAAGTTCATTTGAATCATCTTTTAAGATTCTGCATGTAAGCAGTATCATATGATATCTGCCTTTCTCTATCTAACTTACTTCACTTAGTATGATAATTTTTAGGTCTATTCATGTTGCTGCAGATAGCATTATTTCATTCTTTTTTATGGCTAAATGCTATCCAATTGCATATATTCAGTTCAGTTCAGTTGCTCAGTCATGTCCGACTCTTTGAAACCCCATGAATCGCAGCACGCCAGGCCTCCCTGTCCATCACCAACTCCCGGAGTTCACTCAGACTCACGTCCATTGAGTCGGTGATACCATCCAGCCATCTCATCCTCTGTCATCCCCTTCTCCTCCTGCCCCCAATCTCTCCCAGCATCAGAGTCTTTTCCAATGAGTCAACTCTTCGCATGAGGTGGCCAAGTACTGGAGTTTCAGGTTTAGCATCATTCCTTCCAAAGAACACCCAGGACTGATCTCCTTTAGAATGGACTGGCTGGATCTCCTTGCAGTCCAAGGGACTCTCAAGAGTCTTCTCCAATACCACAGTTCAAAAGCATCAGTTCTTTGGCGCTCAGCTTTCTTCACAGTCCAACTCTCACATCCATACATGACCACAGGAAAAACCATAGCCTTGACTAGACGGACCTTTGTTGTCTCTGCCTTTGAATATGCTATCCAGGTTGGTCATAACTTTCCTTTCAAAGAGTAAGTGTCTTTTAATTTCATGGCTGCAGTCACCATCTGCAGTGATTTTGGAGCCCCCCAAAATAAAGTCTGACACTGTTTCCCCAACTATTTGCCATGAAGTGATGGGCCCAGATGCCATGATCTTCGTTTTCTGAATGTTGAGCTTTAAGCCAACTTTTTCACTCTCCTCTTTCACTCTCATTAAGAGGCTTTTTAGTTCCTCTTCACTTTCTGCCATAAGGATAGTATCATCTACATATCTGAGGTTATTGATATTTCTCCTGCTTAGGGGTCTATTTTACTGCTCTAACTATGTTTTACCGTTAATATTTGATTCCTAGATTTACCTAACAAGTCTACATCTTTTTTTTTTAATGTATTAAATTATTTTTGCTTATTAAAGTATGTTATTTTGTCCCTCTTACTTTCCTTGTTTGTATGCTCTATCTATAACTTCTTCAGTTCTATGCATTTTTCAGTAAAGTAACAATAAATGGACCTCAAAATAGCTTTGCCCTCAATCTCCTGAATTTAATAATCTCATTGCTGGCATTTTCTAATTATGTGATATTTAAATTTTAAATTTAATCTTTGGCCAAAGAGTTATTAGTGATATTTTTGTTTTTGTTTTTCATTTAACTAGTTTTAAAGTACCTTTTTTATTAATTACTAGTTTATTTTCTATGGTTAGAATATGGAATTTGCTCAATTTCTGCTCTGTGGTGTTTGTGAGAACTTTCCAACTTACCAAAATCACCTGAAAATACTATGTATTATGTTGTGTCTTTTTTTTTTTTCTAGCAACCCATAGTAATTAAGATTGTCTAAGTGTTTTTTAAAAAATCAATAATGGTTGTACTAGTAGTGTTATTTGCTTAGTTGTGTCTGACTATACAATGCCATGGATTGTAGCCCTCCAGGCTCCTCTGTCCATTGGATTCTCCAGGCAAGCATACTGGAATAATGGTTGTGGCTTAACTGAAATAATAAAGTTAATTTCCTGTTGCTACAATCATCGAGCACAGCTGTCATTGGACTGTTGATATGTTCTGAGAAATGGTTCAGGAATCTAGCTTCCTATTGCCTCCCTAGGGCAGTGCGTCTCCAAGGGTAGCAAACTACAAATTGTTATCTGTCTGCAACAAAGTAAGGAGCTTGTGTGTTTGTTAGTCTCTCAGTAGGGTCCGTTTCTTTGCAACTCCATGGACTGTAGCCTATCAGGTTCCTCTATCCATGAAATTCTTTAGGCAAGAATCCTGGAGTAGCTATGTATTCCCTTCTCTGGAGGATCTTCCCAACCCAGGACTCAAATCAAGGTCTCCTGCATTGCAGGCAGATTCTTTACTGTCCTAGCCACTCAGCTTGTGAAAAAGAAAGTGAAAGTTGTTCAGTCGTGGCCAACTCTTTGCGACTCCATGGACTGTGGAATTCTCCAGGCCAGAATACTGGAGTGGGTAGCCTTTCCCTTCTCCAGGGGAACTTCCCAACCCAGGGATTGAACCCAGGTCTCCCACATTATAGGTGGATTCTTTACCAGCTGAACACAAGGGAAGCCAAGAATACTGGAATGGGTAGCCTATCCCTTCTCCAGTGGATCTTCCCAACCCAGGAATAGAACCAGGGTCTCCTGCGTTGTAGGTAGATTCTTTACCAACTGAGCTATCAGGGACTTTCACTTTCACTATCACACTGCTTAGTTCCATTGGTGTATTATTAATAGCAAGACTTTTTCAATGAAGGAATCAGTGCTTGCCTTAGGAATTTGGGGTTCTTTACTGTGTTCTCTATCAGGGTGAACAGCTGAAAGAATTGTCAGGCTATATTTTTTACTGATAGTCATGCCAAGAGAATGCCAGAGAATACTCAAACTACCGCACAAGTGCACTCATCACACACACTAGCAACAGTTAGAGCTGTACATGGAAAAATGGACTGGTTCCAAATAGGAAAAGGAGTACATCAAGGCTGTATATTGTCACCCTGCTTATTTAACTTATATGCAGAGTACATCATGAGAAACGCTGGGCTGGATGAAGCACAAGCTGGAATCAAGATTGCCAGGAGAAATATCAATAACCTCAGATATGCAGATGACACCACCCTTATGGCAGAAAAGGAAGAACTAAAGAGCCTCTTGATGAAAATGAAAGAGGAGAGTGAAAAGTTGGCTTAAAACTCAACATTCAGAAAATGAAGATCATGGCATCCAGTCCCATCACTTCATGGCAAATAGATGGGGAAATAGTGGAAACAGTGACAGACTTTATTTTCTTGGGCTCCAAAATCACTGCAGATGGTGACTGCAGCCATGAAATTAAAAGATGTTTACTCCTTGGAAGTAAAGTTATGACCAACTTAGACAGCCTATTAAAAATCAAAGACAATTATGTAAAGTTTAAAAATAAAATAAAATAAAAAAATAAAAATCAAAGACATTATTTTGCCAATAAAGGTCACTCTAGTCAAGGCTATGGTTTTTCCAGTAGTCATGTATGGATGTGAGATTTGGACTATAAAGACAGCTGAAAGCCAAAGAATTGATGCTTTTGAACTGAGGTGTTGGATAAGACTCTTAAGAGTCCCTTGGACTGCAAGGAGATCCAACCAGTCTATTCTGAAGGCAATCAGTCTGAATATTCATTGGATGGACTGATGCTGAAGCTGAAGCTCCAATACTTTGGCCACCTGATGCGAAGAACTGAATATCTGAAAAGACCTTGATGCTGGAAAAGATTGAAAGTGGGAGGAGAAGGGGACGACAGAGGATGAGATGGTTGGATGGTATCACTGACTCAATGGACATGAGTTTGGGTAAACTCTAGGAGTTGGTGATGGACAAGGAGGCCTGGCGTGCTGCAGTCTATGGGGTCACAAAGAGTTGGACATGACTGAGCGACTGAACTGAACTAAACTGATGCCAAGAGGTGGTATATATCATTCTGCTCACTTTGCATTGTTTAGAACTCACATGACCTCAGGAAGCTATAAGAAAAACTGGAAAAATATATGATATCTGAGTAAGAGGGAAAACAATAATGGATCTTTGTGAACATAATAATCTTTGCCACAACTTTTTCTGTGTTTTCCATTCCCCATGCTCATCTTAGGAATATTTGCATCACTTCTTGTTCTCATCACATTATTAATACACTACATATCATATAGATCGTTCTCAACTAATGATAGGATTCAGTTCAGTTCAGTTCAGTTGCTCAGTCATGTCCAATTCTTTGCTACCCCATGCACTGCAACACACCAGGGTTCCTTGTCCATCACCAACTCCCAGCACTTGCTCAAATTCATTTCATTGAGTCAGTGATGTCATCCAACCGTCTTGTTGTCTGTGGTCCCCTTCTCCTCCTGCATTCATTCTTTCCCAGCATCAGGGTCTTTTCCAAAGAGTCAGCTCTTCACATCAGATGGCCAAAGTATTGGAACTTCAGCTTCAGCATCAGTCCTTACAATGAACATTCAGGGTTGATTTCTTTTAGGATTGACTGGTTTAATCTCCTTGCAGTCCAAGGGACTCTCAAGAGTCCTCCCCAACACCAAAATTCAAAAGCATCAATTCTCCAGCGCTAAGCCTTCTTTATGGTCTAACTCTCACATCCATACATGACTACTGGAAATTTATCATTCAAATTTATGATTCTGAAAGAGCCAGTCCAAGAATCTCCAAGCACACCAACAAACCCATCTTAGAGAATCTCTGTGATAACTCAGTCTTAAGTCAGAAATATAAACATAAAAACTAGTGGGCCATAAAAATCTGAAGAAGCAAGTTTACTGCAATCAGCCTCACTAGAGTAAATATTTTCTCAGTTCAGTTCAAGCAATTTTACATTTAACTATGTTTGATTTCCCATTTTGAAAAGTAATTGTAATCATTTGTCTAACCTGCTTTGCTGCGTAATAGTGTATTTTAAAGTGGCTTGCTATATTTGAGTAGCTTTGCCAATAACAAATTTCTGATTTGTGGCAGATATGTAGTAAAGGCAAAACCCAGACTTGGCTTTTAGAAGCTGCAGTGAAGCTCCCATTCCTCTATATTTGGAGAACCTTAAAAGAGACAAATTACTCTATAGCATCTGAAAGGCCGTTTTCTGAGTGCTGTATAGTCCTTAATTTCAAAGATATGGATCATTTATTTTTTTTCTGGAAAACTTGACCAGGTTATCTCTCTTTGGGTGCCAATCACTGACTCTTTACTGTCATGACTTATTAACCCTAATATCAGTTTTAAATGTCACATTAGACCTTGATGATAATATGTGTTATTCTTTTGAAGCAGTTCAATCTGTTTCAAAGTTATTACAAGGACACAGTTTTCACTGGATTTTCACTATGTCTCTCTTATATGACGAATGTATGTTTTACTGCCTTGTAGTTATTCATCATCCCTATCTTTCATTGTTTTAGGTGTAACAATGATAGATTACTCAGTATCATAGAAACTGAGTTTATTTTCTTCAGAAATAAGACTAGAACTTTTCAACCTTTTAGTTTCCTTCTTTAAAAATCAGAATCTTCTTTCTCAGAAATACTGAAGCTTGGTAGCCATGCCTTTTCATGCTCATCTAAGAAACTTGAATGGAAAGCAATTTCCTCCATTTGGTCAAATTCCTGGATCCCCAAGGGATGAACAGGGCTTAGCCTTGAACTCTTATAGTATAGACTGTGTTAGCAACACATTGGTATCCAGCAGATTTAATCTCAGAAATATTTTCACATTTTTGTTTATATTTTATCTTGGTACATGGGCAAATGTTTTCTTTTTTTTCTTGGCTTTTTCTCTGGATTTTCATAAATCTATGTTTGAAAAGAGTTGAGAGAAATATACAAGACAATTTAATTTAAAAAATGGAGTGTTGCAGAATTTTATCATCCCTAATTGGCTTCATTTGCTTACATCTACAGCAAGACCTGGTTAGCATATTATTTCAGGATGGCTCATTTTCTCTGTTTGTGTCATCACATATCAGCTAGCATTATGTAGTAGATGTAAAATTAAATATGTTTCTAAACTCAGTTGTGGGTGAAAGAGAGTCTTATTTTAGGCAGCAGTCAAGAAATTCTGTTGGCTTTATTGAGAACTGACAACAGAGTTTCCATACTATATAAGAAACGTTTAGCAAGGATATTTCTTAGCCTCCAGGGTTCTGAGGTGAGGAGGTTCTGTACTTTTCAGTGACATAGTGGCTACAGGATATAGTTTAAAGGACACTGAGTCAGCAGGGCTGGGTGGCAATGCTGAGATTCTGTCTCAACTCCTTGACCTTAGATTTCAATTATGACCTGGGGAGGCAGGACTATATTGTTACTGAGAGCACTTTCGGCCTCTACAATCATTCAATTTATAATAGACCCTTGAAATGTGTCGTCTTTTTTTTTTTTTTGGCTGCCTCATGTGCAGCACGGGGGATCCTAGCTCCCCGGGCAGGGGTTAAACCCATACCTCTAGCCCAGGAGCCACAAAATGTGTCATTTGTGAAGCTGGATATTTCTCAGTCCAGTTCTAAATTATGACAAATGCTTTAAATTATTTAATTAACAAAATCACTGGGTGACCCATCTATTCACTATTACATATCTGATCTACCCAAAATCACCAAGTATTTTCTGGTGAAGGAACTCAGCTTTTCTAAACAGCCTTAGCACTAAGGTTGATGAGACTTCCCTTCCCTGTATAGGCAATTGACACCATTGGGTACCTTTGATTTTCTATTCTGACTTGACTGCATCCTAATGTTTCTGTCAGCCTGCTAAGCACCCTGGATTTCTATCTTCTTAAAGATCTATCCTAGATATTAGAAACATTTTTCCTAAACCACGTGGCTTACTCTTTTATTAAGGCTAATCCCTGGGGCTTAAACATGTACATATGCAATCCCCTCTGATCTGTCTCTGTAATTTCCCTTCCCCCTTTCTATCATTGCTAGCCCCATCTTTTGAGCCTTTAAACTTTTCCTAATCCATTTTCTGTCTTTTGGAAAATCAAGCAGTCATTTTCTGGGTGCTTATTTCATTCTTGAAACACATTCTGAAATATTTTGCAAGTTTATTCCAAAAAGGAGAATGTAACTAATTTCATTGAAAGTTGTTGTCTCCTTTTTTTATCCCTCTTTTACCCTACCTCTAGCTTTCCCCTTCTCTATTAAACCAGATCCCCTTTCAACTGCTGAAAGATCCCCTTTAAACTGCTTTTCCTCTCTCCCTTCCATGTAATTTTTCAGAAACAAATGTGACAGAAAGTTCTCATGTGTTAACTGACAACTGTGATTAATTGATAGTGACTAACCATCAAGATGCCAGCAAATTTGGAAAACTCAGCAGTGGCCACAGGACTGGAAAAGGTCAGTTTTCATTCCAATCCTAAAGAAAGACAATGCCAAAGAATGCTCAAACTACTGCACAATTGCACTCATCTCACATGCTAGTAAAGTAATGCTCAAAATTCTCCAAGCCAGGCTTCAGCAATATGTGAACCGTGAACTTCCAGATGTTTAAGCTGGTTTTAGAAAAGGTAGAGGAACCAGAGACCAAATTGCCAACATCACTGGATCATGGAAAAAGCAAGAGAGTTCCAGAAAAACATCTATTTCTGCTTTATTGACTATGCCAAAGCCTTTGACTGTGTGGATTACAAGAAACTGTGGGAAATTCTGAAAGAGATGGGAATACCAGACCACCTGACCTGCCTCTTGAGAAATCTGTATGCAGGTCAGGAAGCAACAGTTAGAACTGGACATGGAACAACAGACTGGTTCCAAATAGGAAAAGGAGTTCGTCAAGGCTGTATATTGTCACCCTGCTTATTTAACTTATATGCAGAGTACATCATGAGAAATGCTGGGCTGGAAGAAGCACAAGCTGGAATCAAGATTGCTGGGAGAAATATCAATCACCTCAGCTATGCAGATGACACCACCCTTATGGCAGAAAGTGAAGAGGAACTAAAAAGCCTCTTGATGAAGGTGAAAGAGGAGAGTGAAAAAGTGGCTTAAAGCTCAACATTCAGAAAACGAAGTTCATGGCATCTGGTCCCATCACTTCATGGGAAATAGATGGGGAAACAGTGGAAACAGTGTCAGATTTTATTTTTGGGGGCTCCAAAATCACTGCAGGTGGTGACTGCAGCCATGAAATTAAAAGATGGTTCCTCCTTGGAAGGAAAGTTATGACCAACCTAGATAGCATATTGAAAAGCAGAGACATTACTTAGCCAACAAAGGTCCATCTAGTCAAGGCTATGGTTTTTCCAGTGGTCATGTATGGATGTGAGAGTTGGACTGTGAAGAAAGCTGAGTGCCGAAGAATTGATGCTTTTGAAGTGTGGTGTTGGAGAGGACTCTTGAGAGTCCCTTGGACTGCAAGGAGATCCAAGCAGTCCATTCTGAAGGAGATCAGCCCTGGGATTTCTTTGGAAGGAATGATGCTAAAGCTGAAACTCCAGTACTTTGGCCACCTCATGCGAAGAGTTGACTCATTGGAAAAGACTCTGATGCTGGGAGGGATTGGGGCCAGGAGGAGAAGGGGACGACAGAGGATGAGATGGCTGGATGGTATCACTGACTCAATGTTCATGAGTCTGAGTGAACTCTGGGAGTTGGTGATGGACAGGGAGGCCTGGAGTGCTGCGATTCATGGGGTGGCAAAGAGTTGGACATGACTGAGTGACTGAACTGAACTGAACTGAACCATCAAGAGAAGTGTGTGAATAAAGATAAAAAGGCTGCATCCATGTTTTTTGGGAAGGAGTTCTAAGGTCAGTATAAGTAAAGTTTGCCGTGGGCATGGGACAACTAAATGAAGGAAAAAAGGCATCTTTTGGAGTCTTCCTACTCTGACCCAGAACTACTCACTATGGGACAATCCAATCTGAATGCCTTAAAAACAATGACATGTTATGTGATGTAATATATTATTTTTACTATTCCAGCCTCCTTTGTAATAATAAGTTCTATTTGTTGATGAGCTGGAAGATTTTAGTGATGACACTTTATAAGTATTTCAGCTTTCCCCTTGAGAAGGGATAGGCTACCCACTCCAGTATTCTTAGGCTTCCCTGGTGGCTTAGGCAGTAAAGAATTCACCTGCAATGAGTGTGACCTGGTTTCAGTCCCTGGGTTGGGAAGATCCCCTGGAGGAGGGCATGGTAACCCACTCCAGTATTCTTACCTGGAGAATCCTCATGGACAGAGGAGCCTGGTGGGCAGCAGTCCATAGAGTTGCAAAGAGTTGGACACGACTGAACAACTAAGCACAGCACAGCACAGCACACATTGTAGCTTTCATCTTGCTTTGAACTGTATTAAGCAACTTAACCAGTAACAAGAATAGAGTCTGACCACTTGAGGAGGAAGATGTCTCTGATGAGTATAATAGGAATCAATTGTGTGTGTTAGTCACTTTCAGCTGTGTCCAGCTCTTTGTGATCCCATGGACTGGAGCCTGCCAGGCTCCTTAGTCCATGGAATTCTTCAGGCAAGAACACTGGAATGGGTTGCCATTTCCTTCTCCAAGGGATCTTCCTGACCCAGGGATTGAACCCTGGTCTCCTGCATTCCAGGCAGATTCTTTATCATCTGAACCACCAGAGCCAAGAGTCAATTACTCCTAAGATATTTCCTAACATTGAGATACTATGACTCGGACAAATTTGTAGATATTTCTATTATTATCCAAAGATTGAAGGCAGGAGGAGAAGGGGAGAACAGAGGATGACATGGTTGGATGGCATCATTGACTCGATGGACATGAGTTTGAGCAAGCTCCGGGAGTTGGTGATGGACAGGGAAGCCTGGCGTGCTGCAATCCATGGAGTCGCAAAGAGTTGGACACGACTGAGCAGCTGAACTGAATTGAACTATTATTCAAAGGTCAGTGGTTACCTGAAGATTAGGGGTTGACAAACTTTTTTTTTTTTTTGTAAAGAGCCAGTTGGTAAGTATTTTAGACTTTCTTGGCTGCTTGTGAGATCTTGATTGCATATTATTCTTTTTCATCAAAAAGAATGATTTTTCACCCTTTGAAAATGGGAAAAATGTTTTTAAGAGTATAGGCCTTAAAAGTTTGCCAACTTCTGCTTCAGGTTATAAACATCAGAGAAACTGCTGTACATAGAGTTTTATGAGTTTTCTCCTCTAAATAAGAATATTCTCACCTAATGGACTTAAAATTTTCAATTACAAAATTTAATTTAAAGATATCCCAAGATATGTGATAGAAAAATACAATTATTTTATGGTAAACAAAGCTTTGATTTTGTCTTCATCATAAATAAGAACATATTAAAAATTTTTAAAAAGTTATTAAAAATATTCCTATTTGAACAAGTTCCCAGAGAGTACAATTTTTAAACCACAATGTAAAACTGATCATCTTTGGTGTAACCAAACTTACTCTTTACTTGAAACCCATTGCTTTGTTCACATCTACACTATCTTACTATACATCAATGTGCAACAAAAGCAGTTTTTAACAAATCCCATTCTGATGATAACAGACACTAACATGTATCAAATCAATATTCAAAATGCTGCTGAACAGTGATAAGAATCAAATATCGTTTAAACAATACTCCCTTTGTAGATATAAAAGCCTTTTCATCTAAGAAAGAGAAACAACAGATGCTTTCAGAAACACCAAAATTAGTTGGAAGAGCCTAAACATTTGTTAGTAGCTCAGTGGTAAAGAATCCACCTACAATGCAGGTGACCTGGCTTCAATTCCTGGATCACGAAGATCACCTGGAGAAGGAAATGGCAACCCACTCAAGTATTCTTGCCTGGAGAATTCCATGAACAAAGGAGCCTGTCAGACTACAGTCCATGGGGTGGCAAGAGTCAGACACGATTTGGAGACTTAACACTCTTTAGAAATAACGAAACAAAAAGAAAGCTTGATTCATAGCAGATTTTGATATTATGTTCAATTATTCATAATTGTGAATAAAAAGATTCACAATTTACTACTTGTAAATCATATGTTAATTGAAAATAGGTAACCAATTGGAAATTAGCCCACTCTACATTGCTACCTTGCCTTTTCTGGATTCTACCTCTTCACATATAATAGAGATATAATGATAAATAGTTTAGTGATTTTGAAACAAACAAAATATATATAGGTTTAAGTTTTCTCAGTTCTAAGTAAAAAGGTCTCTTTTTACTTTTGTAGACTGTTCATGGTAGGAGAGAAGAATGATTTTGTTCTGGAGTGTAAATAAAGTTAGGAGACATTTGTTACAGAATTTCTCAAACCATTTTGTGTTGGAGAGCCTGATCAATCATTTGTGTATGTGGGTTTTATTTTTATGTTGCTCCTTTTTTTCCACCAAATAAACAATTGATAAGTAATCTGAGTGAAGATTCAATACAAATCACAAATACACATTCAAGAACAAGAACTACTTGATTTTTAAAACTCCTGAACAGAAAGTTTCAGTTACTTTATGTGTTCCAAAGGAAATCCAATGTACTCATATCTCAAAAACCTTTTGGTGCAGACTTGTATTTTTAACAAGAGGATAAAAATCAATTACATGTTCTCTTTTCTAAAGGAGTTTTTTTTTCTTTTTTACTTAATGTTTCCAATATTAATTTCTTCCCAATTTATGAGTTACTTTATTTGTGGAAAATTACTCTGGGCCAAACACTAAAGCATGGAAAGGAAAACAGGTTTCAGTCTCATCAATTTTGCTTTCTTTTATTTGGTAAAATGTATTTTCATTCAACAAATGTTAATTACTCACCAATTAAATGTAAAGCCCTAAGTTATAATAGGCATATTATAAGATACCAAGACAGATCAGGGGTGGTCCTTGCTCTAAAAATTCTTAGTTCTCATAAGTATGACAATTGAGTCATCCAAAACAATATTGAAATAAGCAGACCTATCATCTGATATATTATAAACAAGATAAACCATTTCTATGTTGATTATTCACTGGATCTTGGTCTTGCTGTATAATGATTGAGCAGCTGCTTCTTAGTGTCCTTCTTAGATTTCTCGTTACATATGTGACAATAAGAAAGCTTACTCTTAAAATTAGTTGCTGATACATGAAGAAGAGAGGGGCACACAGATGTAGTTCATAAGAAGTTCATAAACTAGAAATAGATTGCCAAGCAACTCTGAAGCCAATTATGAAAATGGAACATTAATAGAAGTGCTTTGAAAACATGCCACATTTCTGAAATAAATAATTCAATCTTTTTAAAGGTCTGTTAATGCTCTAGTGCTTTTATATAGGTTATTTACCTAGATAAAGAAACTTGTGATAGTGTTTTATCATTCGCTTTTATTTAGAAATGGTTTTCTATTCTGTGGAGTGTGTAAGGTGTGATTATATATTTGGGGAGCAATTAAAGTTCTTCCTCATCCTCACAGTGACTCCTTCTAGACAGAACCATAAACAAACAGCCTCATCATCTGTGGGAGCGAGGATGCACATGTTTGATTAATGGTTGGCACCGATGACACCTGGAATCCAAACAGTTGGAGTCATACCTCAGGAAATGCTTCAAGGAACGAGGAAGCACCATCTGAAGCAACACAGATGCTGATAACAGAGACGTAGTTACATCCAGGATGAAAACTGTGAATAAAGGAAGTAACTGCATTTAAATAGAAACCAGAGGGCAGAATGCAGAGCAGGAAAGGGGCTAAAAAGGAACAAAAGCAATGGGCCTGGCAAGCAGCACCTGCTCTCATGAGTCATCCCACAGTTCTACCCCTTCCCCTCCTTTTAAGAGTCTCTGGCTGGCTGGCTCCTTTTCAGTCCTCTCTCCTTCAGACGGAGGTCCCCCAGTCATTCTCTCCTTTGACCTCTGTTCATTTAAGTGAAGTATCTCCATGGCTTGCTCATTTAGGATTTCTTTCTTCTTTGCTTTTTTCCTCTTTCACTCTTTTTTTGATTTACAGAGGATGAGATCCATATTTCTAAGATTTTTTTTAAAATGTATGGATTCATTTAAAAGAACTGGATATTTGTGTCTGGATAGTGGCATTTAGACTGACAACATTTTAATGAGCTCTTCCCTGGTGGCTCAGAGGGTAAAGTGTCTATCTGCAATGCAGGAGACCTGGGTTTGATTCCTGGGTTGGGAAGATCCCCTGGAGAAGGAAATGGCAACCCACAGCAGTACCCTTGCCTGGAAAATCCCATGGACAGAGAAGCCTGGTAGGCTACAGTCCATGGGGTCACAAAGAGTTGGACACGACTGAGCAACTTCACTTCACTTCACTTTAATGAGTTAAGACTCACTTATGAAAGGGGTCTATTACTGTGAGTCCCACCTGGCCATGGTAGTCATGGCAGGATTTCTAAGGAAATAGAGGTTAAAACTGTGTATCAAGTATGTTCATGTGTGTTTTGTGAGGCTCAGTTTATTTGTATCTAAAATGAAGCTCATATGTTACTGAGGATGGAAATTGACCTCACTGAGAGGTGAGATTTTGAAATGACTACTTATGAAGAAGTATCTATGTTTTATAACCATGTAAAGGTTTTTGTCCTTTAGATATATTTCAAAATTATGTTCTGATGTAGCTTGGATGTGTATTTCCCAGTCCTCAAAGAAGATTTATTTCAAACGAAAGAAAAGCACATGATCCTACTAATGATGGCTACTGAGGAAACAGACAACATGAAGTTATTTTATATGACTCTCAGCTAAGCTCGTGATCTGAAGATAGGAGAAAAAGCTTAGTTATCTTCAGAAAGTAAAAACAGAGACTTATCTGTTAGGAATAAACTATACTCTTACTGAAATACACAATAATTACAAATATTCATGTTGCTGCTGAGTGAATGTATCATATAGCTATGATTTCTTGTCAGCCTCATGAGTAAAAATTGTGTAAAAAAATCTACTTTTTTCTACAGTAGAATTAGTGAGAAACTGGATAGTAAGTGCTATTAATAGTAAGGTCTTTGACAGTCAAAGTCTTGTTGGTTAGAGAGTTAAAGAAAATCCTGACTCAATGGTTTATATATTAAAATATAGATAACTTTCTAAAAAGTGGTTATAAAATTTAAAAATCCTTCACTATAGTCAATGAAATGGTACAGTGTGACTCTAACCTTGAGTAAAAGTCACTATGGGTCTTCCTAAAGACTGTCCGCCTCATTGATTATATAGAGCCCTTCATTTACTATGAGCTTTAACTCCTTAACCAGAGACTATAGCCGTTAAAGGCCTTACTACTAAAAGCACTTACTATATAGTTTCTCCCTAGTTCTACTGTAAAAAATAGCCACATTTTTTCATTCATGAAGCTGATAAGAAATCCTAAGTATATGATATATTCATAGTAAATGAACAAAAGTTTATTTAAGTGTGCCATTGGTATTTGAGATACAATTAAAAAAAAGAAGAAAACACAGTTTCTTACCTTTGGGAAAGGGAAAGAGAAAATCAAACCACAATTTATTCTGAGAAGGAAAATTCATAAAGAGCACATAATTCAGCTTTGGATAGACAGAAAAGGGGTTAGTGCTTTGGTAATGAGTTGCAATAAGTTGAAATTAAAACTTTTTAAGTGAGAGAGCAAAGTGGTCAGATGTGCAATTTAGAAAGACCTTGTTTTCTACGATGTGGATGATAGATTAGAGTGGAAACAGGAGTATCTTTTGTAGTTTTTCAGGCCCTTGATGATAATACCCTGGTCTAGGTAAGGAGAGGAAAGAAGAGACTCAAGTATATTTGAGAATAACCAAGAGGTTTTGGTAATTTATTAGATGTGAGAGGTGAGGGAAAGAGAGGACTCAAGAATGACATTGAGATCTTGGGCACCTGAATAGATGCTCAATCAAGTATATTCAATAAGTATTTGGATCTATAATCTGAGAGCAAAAATATAGACAATGGTGTCACCAGCATAGCGATGGTGCTATGTAGATCTGTCTATGGCAGGGATTAATACAGCCTGGGAGGCAGCACAAATGCTTTTAATGGTTGCTAACGGGAAAGTGAAATGAAAGTGAAAGTCGCTCAGTCATGTCTGACTCTTTGCAACTCCATGGACTGTACATTCCATGGAATTCTCCAGGCCAGAATACTGGAATAGGTAGCCTATCCCTTCTTCAGGGGATTTCCCAACTAAGGGGTTGTACCCAGGTCTCCCACATTGCAGGTGGATTCTTTACCAGCTGAGCCACCAGGAAAGCCCAAGAATACTGGAGTGGGTACCTATCCCTTCTCCAGTGGATCTTCCTGACCCAGGAATTGAACCAGGGTCTCCTGCATTGCAAGGCAGATTCTTTACCAACTGAGCTATGAGGGAAGCCCCTGCTAATGGGAAGATATGGCAAATTAATAGGAATTCCCCAGGCCTGCAAACTGACTTTTCACTTTCTTTGGTTTCCAAGAAAATCCTTCATGAAAGATTGTGTTAATTTTATGAATTTATTTTAAAAATGGATTACTTAAAAATAGTAGTAAAATTATGAAAACTAACTTATTCTTGCTGCTGCTAAGTCGCTTCAGTCGTGTCCGACTCTGTGCGACCCCATGACGGCAGCCCATCATGCTCCCCCGGCCCTGGGATTCTCCAGGCAAGAACACTGGAGTGGGTTGCCATTTCCCTCACCAACGCATGAAAGTGAAAAGTGAAAGTGAAGTCGCTCAGTCGTGTCTGACTCTTAGCGACCCCATGGAATGCAGCCTACCAGGCTCCTCCATCCATGGGATTTTCTAAGCAAGAGTACTGGAGTGGGGTGCCATTGCCTTCTCTGAACTTATTCTTAGTATACCCTAAATGGAAACATAAATCATATTTCAAAATCTTGCTTTTCTTACTTTTCCATTTTTAAGTGTATTTAAATATAACATTTTAAAACAATGTATATTATCAGTCTTAGATGGTTTTATTATAACAGGAATTCCTAATAGGCAGTCGCCAAATATTCATACAAAAACCACAGTGCTCTCCATAAATTAGGCTCAAGAGAGTTTTATAATAGCTAAACATAAGCAGTTCATTTGATTCACTGAAGACAGCCATGGCATAGCTATTTTAACTTGCCCTCGTTGACAACTGTCCTTGGCACTGATGAGCAAGTTATAGCCAATGAGCTTTCAGATAAGATTATTTAATTAATTTTAATGTATATAATTTATAATGTCTTTTCCCAACATTTTACTCAAACTCATCATCAATTTGCTCTTGATTTCCCAATGTTTGTCTTTGACCCATATCTATCTTTTGAACTCTAGACAAATTCAGTGGGATGTTTTGAGATATGATTTAAAGTTTTATCCTCAACACTTTCTTAGAACTTTTGCTCTGCTATCAATTCAGTCACTACCTCAGGGGAGGGATGATGCAACAGAAAGCAGAAGTAAATCTTGGGACTTTTGATTTCAACAGCCTCTCTCAGGAGAGTGTAGGGAAGAACTCAGAACATAAAAAATAGATTTAGAAGGGTACATGATTAGTCAAAGGGCCCGGGTTTTCCGAGACTAGATTAAGTGTCTCTTGGCTGGGAAAGAAAATGAGTCAGAGGAAAAGTAGAGCAAGCTGGAATATTAATGGATCCCTGAGATAGATCCCTGTGCCCTCCTCTCATTCACCCCGTCACAGGAAACAAGAACCAACTCTTACAGTGGCATCTGCAAAGACAACCTATTTGCTAGACCTTCTCTAGACTTCCAGTACTAGGCATCACGACGTACAAAAAAGCAACATGAATTAAAACAATGAAGTACTGACTAACATACGTCAATAATATAGAATAGAGAGCCCAGAAATGATAATATTAGGACTGCCAACCAATAGGGGAAAGACAAGCCTTAGCAGTAAAATAACTGGGTCAATTAAAATATTAATATTGAAAAAAATGAGACTTTACTCCTACCTCAAACCAAAATATAAATTACAGGTGTACAGCATGGTGACCACAATCAACAATACTGAATTGTAGACTTGAAAGTTATTAAGAGAGTAGATCTTAAAAATGTTCACAAACACATGCATAACTGAGTTGGTGGATGTGTTGACTAACCTTATTTTGGTAATTGTTTTGCAATATATATGTATATCAAAATATCAACTTGTACACCTTAAACTTGAACAATGTTAATTACTTCTCAATAAACATGGGGGGAGAATTTTCCCCTTAAAGATTTGAAATGGTTGCCTCTATTCCTAAACCTGCAAAGGCAGCCTTCACTACAAAGAAGTGTAGTAAAAATTAATACAGGAAAAATACTGTGTAAATATTAATATACAAATTAATAACCAAATAATCTGTATTAAAGGCTGCTGTAGTGTTGCTTTCTAGAAGTCCTTATCCATGGTAGTTGCTATTTGTGTGCTTGTGTGTTAGCCACTCAGTTGGGTCCAACTCTTTGTGACTCCATGGACTGTAGCCAATCAGGCTTCTCTGTCCATGAAGTTCTCCAGGCAAGAATACTGGCATGGGTAGCCATATCCTTCTCCAGGGGATCTTTCTGATCCAAGGATCGAACCTGGGTCTCCTGCATTGCAGGTGGATTATTCACTCCCTGAACCACCAGTGGGTTGGAAAAGCCTGAGCAGCAGCTAACAACCCTTTGTAGAGTGTGCCAAGACCATTTGAGAATTTGTGGCTGAGAGACACAGTTGAGAGACACACTTGAATCTCTATCACACTCATATTTGGCTTTAGACATGTTCTTCAGAAAGTTCCTCTCCATTGCCAACTGATTCCAAGTATACTTGGCTGTCTGATGTTACTGCTTCTTTGTGTATGTGTGTAAAGCTGCTTCAGGGTTGCTGCACAATGTTTTCTGACACTCTATCCTTGCTCTTGGTCCATGATACTCATAGTCTATTATGAAATATAACAATTTTTGCTATCCATAAGCCTGGAGGAAGCCTGAAGAAGGGATTAATTTGACAGTTCCAAGTGTGAATTTGGGGCCCAATTTTAACTGTAAAATTTGACATTTTACTGTCTTTTTTGAGACTTCTTTTCCTTCTTTCCTAGTTTCCTTTTACTTTTTTTACTCAAAGCAAATTAGTGATGCGGTAATGTTTCCCAGGAAAGAGACTCTCCACAGAATACATACTGTAGCAACATCAAACACAGCCTGAGAAACCACAGAAGCTAGAGGGGTGAATCTTGTTGGGAGGTCTGGCTCTAAAAAGCCAAGTCTTCTATGCTCGCTTATGGTTTCAGATATCAGCATAAACTGAGAGCCAAGATGATTTGGGTTTCTATTTTCAGTGTATAATTTAGTTCCTTGAGGTGATATTGAGCTATTTATATAACAAAAATCTAGACACTAAATCAATACAACTTTTCTGTGGTTGGGTTTGTTGTTGTGTTTTTAATGCTGAGGGGAAAAAAAAAGTTTTACACTGGAATTTTTAAACATGTAATTCTATTCAACAAGCAACAACATCAAACAATATTCCCTGACCTCATTTTAAAAAATCATTTTGTTATCTCAGGAATAGTATGATATAAATACAAAATGGTTTCCTCCTGGAATTTATAGTGTATAGTTTATACACATTTTCTAGGGAACCTATTAGGATGGTGTTTCACAAACAACTTGTAGCAGAGACCAGACTTTTGGAGGATACATATCTGAAGTATACAAGCTAATTCCTAGGTCAGAGATAAAGGGAGGGTGGCAATTTTGAATATAGTGGAGCATCTGTCTCCAGTTTTCCTAGGGAAGAGTGAGAGAGAGATGGGAGAGAGTGCTCAGGGAAAAGGATTGGCAACCATACAATAAAAAGATTTACCTCTTTTCCCCCCATCAATCACCTGGGTATTTATTTGTTTGTGTGCTAAGTGGGTTAAGTTGCTTCAGTCGTGTCCGACTTTTCAACCCTATGGACTGGAGCCCACCATGCTCCTCTGTCCATGGGTTCTCCAGGCAAGAATACTGGAGTGGGTTGCCATGCCCTCCTCCAGGGAATCTTCCCAACCCAGGGATAGAACCTGCATCTCTTATGTCTCCTGCATTGGCAGGCAGGTTCTTTAGCATTAGCACCACCTGGGAAGCCTGGGTATTTACTTAGGAGATACAAAGGAGGGTCCTTGACCCACTTCTGGTCCTTGAGAACATCTGACAGCATGGGACAAACCAGAACAGAGGCCAACCTTAGGGGTCTGAGCAAGACACAAGACCAGCTCAGCTGCCTCTTGATCATTGCGGCTCTCAGGTATTAGCTGAGCAGTTAAGGCAGAAAAAAGCAAGAGATCTGTTCTCACATGCATGTGAAGAGGCTGGTCCATGGTAAAGGAAGTTGACCCACAAAATTACTGTTTGTTTCTGCTCTTCTGTTCCTGTTTTTACTCCCAGGCCAATATGACCTGGGAAATGCAGATTGCATAATCACTGAAATATCTCCATTGCCAATATTCCTTTGCAATTTTCCATGCTCTTAGATAAGGTTTCTTATATATGCAACACCTCTCTGTTTCCTGAACCACCCACCCTACCCCACCCCAGCCCTGCTTATTCACATTAGGGAACAGTTCTTATGTGAACCTTAACCCCAAGTCACATCCTTTATCATAATATTGATCATTTAAATCCATTTATTTTACTAGTACATTATTTATATCTCTAATTATATCCATCTGTCAAGTTACCTAATGTAAGGACTGGAGCCATCTCCAAAGCCTCTTTCTGCTTCATTCTCTGCATCCCACACATTACATATTTTCTCTGGCCTCTCACTGGGGTGTATGCCAATCTCATGCCTCACAGATGAAGTTTGCCCTAAACTCTAATGCAGCTTCCTACCTGCAGCCACTGTCCCCTCCAGTCTGCCCTCTGGAAGCTACCAGAATTATGTTTGCAGAATGCAAATCTCATTTTGTCAATTATTTAACTTAAAATTGTCTATAATTCTACAAAGAATACACTAGAGTTCTCAAACTGGAAGTGGGGTGATGAAGAAGTGCATGAGCTTCATGGAGGTCTGTGAACCCCCTGAAATTACACTCCGAAAATTGTTTTATGAGCAGTAAGTATGTTTCTCATAAGAAGAGTGTCAATAAATTTCAATGGGTTCTCAATGTGCTGTGACATGGCCTCCTTTCCCCAAAAATAATATTCTCTGAAACTCATTAGTGTGGCAGGCAAGGCCCTTTACAATCCAGTCAAGTATAGCACTGTAGTTCAGTGTGAGGCAGAGGTCATGGGAAGCTGAGGATACTGAAAAACTTTAGAATCAAGGAGTCCTGGGCTTTAATTGTGGTTTGATCATCTGGTTGGTCTTAGGAATACATTCTCTCTGAGCTCTATCTGGCTTCTCTGGTAAATGGGATAATAGTCTTCTTCTAATAGGACTGTCTCAACATTAAATTTAATAACTGTGAAGTAACTGAGAAATAATAGATATAAATTGTAACTTCTTCACTATCATTAAGTTTCTGGACATCTAGAGATGGTATTATTAAAAATAATACCCTACCCTCCCTAGTGATAAATTGCTCCCCTATCATTTGAAGTTACTTTTGTTTCAAGTTATTTAAAAAATCTATATTCAACTGGCTAAATCATTCAAGGGGATGTATTTGTTCACATAGCTCAAGAAGTTCAGAGGTAGAGTACATTTCAGATATAACTTCTACTGGACTCTACCTACAATTTTCTACCATACTCTAGATCTGCTCTTCACTGTGCCTCAGCTTTTTACTCAGGCTAGTTTTCTTCATGGTGACAAAGTGATTGCAACAGGTCCAGCCCTCACAACTACCCCTCCCAATACCTAAAACTAGTAAGAGCCTTTCTGTCCTGAATTGCCAACCAATCTGAGATCACTTCACTTGCTGACTCTTGAGCAATCTCTGAAGCCAAGGCTACATCTTTAGTCTGAAGCATCTCTGGAGTCATCTGCAGTCCCAGGGGGAATTCAGGGTTACAGTGAAGGGCAGAGTACTTAAGATATTTAACAATTCAGATGACACAGGCAACAATTAATCTGAATATATGCCAGCCCAAAGGGAACAGATGCTGGTTGCAAACAACCAGTATTTCCAGGGCATGTGATGTAAGCTGAACTTCAGCCTTTCCTGGGAGCAAGATGAAGATGGCAATAGCTGGCTGAGGTGGTAGCTCTAAGGGACCCACTCTGCATACCTATTCAGATCAGATCAGATCAGTCGCTCAGTCGTGTCCGACTCTTTGCGACCCCATGAATCGCAGCACACCAGGCCTCCCTGTCCATCACCAACTCCCAGAGTTCACTCAGACTCACGTCCATCGAGTCAGTGATGCCATCCAGCCATCTCACCCTCTGTCGTCCCCTTCTCCTCCTGCCCCCAATCCCTCTCAGCATCAGAGTCTTTTCCAATGAGTTAACTCTTCGCATGAGGTGGCCAAAGTACTGGAGTTTCAGCTTTAGCATCATTCCTTCCAAAGAAATCCCAGGGCTGATCTCCTTCAGAATGGACTGCTTGGATCTCCTTGCAGTCCAAGAGACTCTCAAGAGTCTTCTCCAACACCACAGTTCAAAAGCATCAATTCTTTGGCGCTCAGCCTTCTTCACAGTGAAACTCTCACATCCATACATGACCACAGGAAAAACCATAGCCTTGACTAGACGAACTTTTGTTGGCAAAGTAATGTCTCTGCTTTTCAATATGCTATCTAGGTTGGTCATAACTTTCCTTCCAAGGAGGAACCATCTTTTAATTTCATGGCTGCAGTCATCATCTGCAGTGATTTTGGAGCCCAGAAAAATAAAGTCTGATACTGTTTCCACTGTTTCCTCATCTATTTCCCATGATGTGATGGGACCGGATGCCATGATCTTCATTTTCTGAATGTTGAGCTTTAAGCCAACTTTTTCACTCTCCACCTTCACTTTCATCAAGAGGCTTTTGAGTTCCTCTTCACTTTCTGCCATAGGGTGGTGTCATCTGCATATCTGAGGTTATTGATATTTCTCCCGGCAATCTTGATTACAGCTTGTGTTTCTTCCAGCCCAGCGTTTCTCATGATGTACTCTGCATATAAGTTAAATAAACAGGGTGACAATATACAGCCTTGATGTACTCCTTTTCCTATTTGGAACCAGTCTGTTGTGCCATGTCCAGTTCTAATTGTTGCTTCCTGACCTGCATACAAATTTCTCAAGAGGCAGGTCAGGTGGTCTGGTATTGCCATCTCTTTCAGAATTTTCAACAGTTTATTGTGATCCACACAGTCAAAGGCTTAGGCATAGTCAATAAAGCAAAAATAGATGCTTTTCTGGAACTCTCTTGCTTTTTCCATGATCCAGCGGATGTTGGCAATTTGATCTCTGGTTCCTCTGCCTTTTCTAAAACCAGCTTGAGCATCAGGAAGTTCACGGTTCACATATTGCTGAAGTCTGGCTTAGATAATTTTGAGCATTACTTTACTAGCGTGTGAGATGAGTGCAATTGTGCGGTAGTTTGAGCATTCTTTGGCATTGCCCTTCTTTGGGATTGGAATGAAAACTGACCCTTTCCCGTCCTGTGGCCACTGCTGAGTTTTCCAAATTTGCTGGCATATTGAGTGAAGCACTTTCACAGCATCATCTTTCAGGATTTGGAATAGCTCAACTGGAATTCCATCACCTCCACTAGCTTTGTTCGTAGAGAAGTGAAAAGCAAAGGAGAAAAGGAAACATATAAGCATCTGAATGCAGAATTCCAAAGAATACCAAGAAGAGATAAGAAAGCCTTCCTCAGCGATCAATGCAAAGAAATAGAGGAAAACAACAGAATGGGAAGGACTAGAGATCTCTTCAAGAAAATTAGAGATACCAAGGGAACATTTCATGCAAAAAGGACAGAAATGGTATGGACCTAACAGAAGCAGAAGATATTAAGAAGAGGTGGCAAGAATACATAGAAGAACTGTACAAAAAAGAGCTTCACGACCCAGATAACCACGATGGTGTGATCACTGACCTAGAGCCAGACATCCTGGAATGTGAAGTCAAGTGGGCCTTAGAAAGCATCACTACGAACAAAGCTAGTGGAGGTGATGGACTTCCAGTTGAGCTATTCCAAATCCTGAAAGATGATGCTGTGAAAGTGCTGCATTCAATATGCCAGCAAATTTGGACAACTCAGCAATGGCCACAGGATTGGAAAAGGTCAGCTTTCATTCCAATCCTAAAGAAACGCAATGCCAAAGAATGCTCAAACTACCGCACAATTGTACTCATCTCACACGCTAGTAAAGTAATGCTCAAATACCTACTCAAGAATGAACTAATTCTCACCATTCTTCAGATCATCTTTTGTAGCTAGAATATCAGCACTCAGGTGGAAGCTAAGTACCTTTACCTTGAGAACGAGGTTATGTACAAAGGGAGAAGAAAAGACAGCTCTTTGGTGTCCTATTCTCCCTAAAGGAATAAATCATTGGGGGAAAAATAATGTTTCTAACTGAAAATATTTCGGAGGATTCTACTTTAAAGCTTTGGGTTAGTAATGTATATCTCTCACAAATACAGTATTTAGAAATGCAGTACTTGTTAAATTATTTCAAGTCATTTCATAAGCTTAGCAATCCTGAATCAATATTTACTGTAATGGGAAGAGTAATTAAAAAAAAAAAATCACTGCTGTTCTTTAGCTCTCCTTCATATTAAATTATTCACAAGCCACTTCTCACAACCAACTCAGGAATCCAAAATGTATCACAAAACAAAGCTTCACATTATGAAGGAGCATAACTGAGTTACTTTGTTTCTTCCTTTTTTGCCTCCAAATTTTGCTTCCCTCAGCTAAGGGTCTGGAAGCTTTCCAGACGCCAGCAGGGTGGGGGAGTTGTAACACGGGTTTGGCATGTGAACCTCATCACAGATTCTTCAAGGGGCTCATAGGGGGGAGATGTCAGAGCAATAATGTGCAATAATGCGCCTGCCCTGGCATGTGGGGGAAGAGTGGCAGCTGCACTTTTATCTTATGTAGCATTTTCTTTTGAAAAATCAAGTTCAAAAGAGAATGTGTATTCAGATTAGCTGGTTTGGAAACTCTTGGTTACTTTGAAAATACCAAGGAGCAGTAACTTCCAGAGATGGGGTAAATCTGTTACTGTTGTGTTTGCCTCCAAGGGATGCTGTTACCTAGGAGTTCCATAAGATGAACTTATTTTGGAATTTCACATTAAATATATTAGGAGCACATGCCATTGTCTCATTTCACTCACTGATTCATTCACTCATTATCCAATTTGCGTGTGTGCTAAGTCACTCCAGTCATGTCTGACTCTTAGCAACCCTGTGGACTATAGCCCGCCAGGCTCTTCTGTCCTTGGGATTCTCCAGGCAAGAACACAGGAGTGTATTGCCATTTCCTCCTCCAGGGGAGCTTCCCAGGGATTGAACCCCTGACTCTAATGTCTTCTGCATTAGCAGGTGGGTTCTTGATCACTAGCGCCACCTGGGAAGGCCATTATCCCATTTAAGACATGTCCATTGAGCACCCACGAGTGTCAGGCAGTTGTAACTCCTGAGGATACGGAATACGACCAAACAGACTAAGTCTGTGGCCTCTTGAAGCTTGTATCCTAGGGTGACGTAGACAAGCAAATCTTTAAAATCTCAGACAAATAAACAAGAAATGTATCAGGTGGTGATTAGAGAGACTTTAAAAAAATGTGTCAGCAGAGTTAAAGAATAGAGTGATGGGGTGGCAAGGTGATCTGTGGAGAAGGTCAGGGAAGATTCACATCTAGGTCGAATCCAGAATGAAACAAGAGAACAAGCCCTATGATATCTGGCTGGAGTGTTCCAGGCCACAGGAACAGATGGCATGCAGGGTCCTCACAGATAAGACTCTCAATGATCTTGTGATGCAGGTGGGACAGGTAATTTCATCTCAGAGACAGGAGGAAACTGGGACTCCAGTAACTGTGTAGCAGGCCTAGGAATAAGGCTCATCCTTTCAAACACCCAGCCCTTTGTTCTAGAAAGAACAAGTGCTAAATAAGTGCTTTATGAGAGTTCTGACTTGCTTTTTGAATGAGATGCTTTCTTTACATGAAATTTTAGGTGGAATCTCAATTTGTGATTTATGTAAAAATGGAATGTCTCTGAAAGAAGTGAGCAGAAGGTTTTGCTCATGCCTCATCCCCAACCTTACCCCACAGGCTGAACCTTTCCTCTAAGGAACCTCTGCAGCTCCCTCTAACCTTCTGTGCCTCAGGGAAGGAGGGACTGAGGAGAGGGGCTACTGAAGTACACAGGAGGAAAAACAGAGACATGAGGAAGATTATGACAAGATCAGTCATCCCCACTTGCTCATGGTCCTGCAAAAGCAGACTTTTTATTTCTTTCAAGATCCAATTCAAAGTTTCCTCATTTTTGAGAGGAAGTGCATTTGATATCTATTGCTCCACAATTAATAGTTTAAAAGAGCTAGTATTTGTCATCTCTTAGTTTCTGTGGGTTAGGAATCTGGCTGCAACCTAGCTGGACCTCTGACTCAAGGCCTCCATGAGGGTATGATCAAGGTATTGTCACATCATTTGAGCTGCACAGATCTCTGCTCACCTGGAGGGGGCTATCTTTACAAGCTTATCTGTGTGGTTGTTTCAAGATTATGTTTGTTATAGGTTGTTGAACTGAGGGCCTCAGTTTCTTGCTGTCTGTTGGCAGGAAACCCTCAGTGTCTTGTCTTGTGGAGTAAGCTCACTCCATAGGGCAGCTGGTTTCACTCAAAGCAAGACAGAGAGAGACAGAGAGAGAGAGAGAGAAAGCAAGATGAAGTTAGAGCCTTTGTGTAACCTAAACCTGGCGTGCTGCAGTCCATGCGGTTGCAAAGAGTCAGACACAACTGAGCAACTGAACTGAATCTCAGGAGTATCATCCCACCACATTTGCTTATTTTATTCATTAGAGGGGAATCACTGAGTCTAACCCACACTCAGGAGGAAAGGATTACACAAAGGTGTGAATGCCTGGAGATAGGGATCACTGGGGCACATTTTAGAGACTACATAACACAGGGAGGAAAACGTAAACGTAGAAGCTACATAAACTCATGTAATCCATGACATGCAATATAGTTTTAGCATTTCTTGCTTCACAACCTGAGAATATGCATGCTGGTATTTTTTTCATCAATTACTTTTAATATGGAGTCCTTGTTTTGCATCCCACCTATTTATATTCTGGTATTAAGAAATAAAATTTCCTTTTGAAAAGGATTTGATTCAGGATTTTCTTGCTTATGTGGTTAATTAGAATTTTGCTTCAATACAGATAAACACATAAGTTAGAGATATAATTAAAAATTCTCAACACCTTTTCCAGAAGTACAAAGAAAGCCTCAGTAAATTGCCCTCAAAAGTAGTCATAAGCTAGTTTTATGGCCAAAATGAAAAAAAATACCCTGACCTATTTCTGTGTTTCATAGTTGATATCATCAAGCAGTCTTTTGAAAGTTACCTCTGAAAGGATGAAGCTGAGTGTACTGAAGAGTTTGTTCACCTGTCTGTATTATTCACTTAACTGTAACTTTGAGGGTCATCCCTATTCCACAGTATCTGGAACACCCAAGTGCCCTGCAAGAATATGAGGGATGAGTGAGGCAGAAGTGACTTCATGGAAACCAGAGGAAAATGCTGCCAGAATAGCCAAATTAAACAAATTTAAAAAATTATTACAGTATTTTTGTGATAACAAACTTCAGAGAAGAATTCAAGGATTTATATACTAGTTAACAGTGCCAAAGGACTTCCTTGGTGGTTTGGGGTAAAGAATCTGCCTGCCAGTGCAGGAGACACAGGTTCAATCCCTGGGTCAGGAAGATCCCCTGGAGGGGGAAATGGCAAATCACTCCAGTATTCTTTTTTTTTTTTAATTTATTTATTTTTACTGGAGGATAATTTCCTTATAATATTGTGTTGATTTCTGCCATATATCAACATGAATCAGACATAAGTATACATATGTCCCCTCCCTCTTGAACCTCACTCCCACTTCTACTCCATTCCACCCTTCTATATTGTCACAGAGCACCAGTTTGACCTCCTTGCATTATACAGCAAATTCCCACTACCTATCTGTTTAACATATAGCAATGTATATGTATACTCTCTCAATGTGTCCCACCCTTTCCTTTCCCCACTGTGTCTACAAGTCTATTCTCTATGTCTGCATCTCCATTACTATCCTGCAAATAGGTTCCTCAGTACCACGTTTCTAGATTCCATATTTGTGTATTAATAAAAAATATTTGTTTTTCTCTTTCCGACTTACTTCACTCTGTATAATAGGCTCTAGGTTCATCCACCTCACTAGAACTGAGTCAGATACATTCCTTTTTATGACTAATATTCCATTGTATATGTGTACCACAGCTTCTTTATCCATTCATCTGTTGATGAACATCTAGGTTGCTTCCATGTCCTAGCTATTGTAAATAGTGCTGCAATGAACATTGCCACTCCAGTATTCTTGCCTAGAAAATGCCATGGACACAGGAGCCTGGCAGGCTACAGTCCATGGATCACAAAAGACTCAGACATGACTGAGTGACTAAACAACAGCAACAGTTCCAAAGGCTCCTGGACATCAGGTTTTAGTTTCTTTATGTGGCCCAAAATACAGATTGTGAACTCAGTGAATATAATCCAGAAGCTTCTCTAATGAGTGACATGTATCCTGTGATGGCTCTTGGAATGGAACATGAGGACATCAAGAAGATGAAATGAAGACCTTTCCAACCAATTCAGCAGAAGCATTTTCTGACAGTTTTGCTTAGTTAACTATTCATGTTTATGAGGACTAAGCAGTACTGAGTAGAGATGCAAGAAAGTTTCTTTTTGATAGTAATGCTATTGAAATGCTAGATGTGGACCAGAAGGAAAAACAGCAGGGACACAGATTTCAGGAAGTAAGGAGGTGCTGCGGCAGATGTGTCCATCCAAGTGCAGAAGGTATGGAAACTTCTGCTCTCTCCCTTCTTTCCTGGATGATAGAGAAGGGTGGGTGAGGGGACCATACCCGCATTTAGCCTCCCAAGTCCCAGATCCTATTTATCATCCTGCTGTGCCATCAGCCTCTCTCATTCTCTTTCCAGGTATTCCCTCTGCCTTTAAGTTAAAAGACTGTGAGGGAGTAGATTACTGGGCTAGCAAGGATGACCATCATTGGTTAAACTTGGCTTTCCCTCCAATCGCCACTGACCTCTTTGCTCCTGACATGACCACCGGCTATGCACAGTGTTTACTCCTAAAAACTAATAGCTAACCAAGTTAGGACTTCACAATTTGTGTGTGTGTGTGTGTGTGTGTGTGTCGGGGAGGGGGCGGGTGTTTGTTTTCTTACAAAAAAAAAAAAAAAATTGAAGCAATCAAATGCAATGACACCTATTCTGCAAAGCTTTCCCTGATCAACTCCCAGCTGACTCTCCCAGTTGACTTAATGACTTCTCTTTCTAACCTCCCTGCCCGGTTGCCTCTATGCTGGAGCTCCCCACAATGCACTATCCTCACTGATTTCCCTGTTCCTCTCCCAACTAGATTTTGTGCACTTAGGACCCTGGCGTATTAGATGTGCTGGGTGCCACTAAGCAGTTATATTATTTGATGAAAATAAACCCAGGAATGGAAGAAATAAAGATTTAATTAGGAACATCATTAATATGCTTACCCCCGAAACAGAGTGGAAAAGAAATAGGTAAGAATTTCTTTATTTTATTTTATTTTATTATTATTTTTTAATTTTATTTTATTTTTAAACTTTACATAATTGTATTAGTTTTGCCAAATATCAAAATGAATCCACCACAGGTATACATGTGTTCCCCATCCTGAACCCTCCTCCCTCCTCCCTCCCCATTCCATCCCTCTGGGTCGTCCCAGTGCACCAGCCCCAAGCATCCAGTATCGTGCATCGAACCTGGACTGGCAACTCGTTTCATACATGATATTTTACATGTTTCAATGCCATTCTCCCAAATCTTCCCACCCTCTCCCTCTCTCACAGAGTCCATAAGACTGTTTTATACATCAGTGTCTCTTTTGCTGTCTCGTACACAGGGTTATTGTTACCATCTTTCTAAATTCCATACATATGCGTTAATATACTGTACTGGTGTTTTTCTTTCTGGCTTACTTCACTCTGTATAATAGGCTCCAGTTTCATCCACCTCATTAGAACTGATTCAAATGTATTCTTTTTAATTGCTGAGTAATACTCCATTGTGTACATGTACCACTGCTTTCTTATCCATTCATCTGCTGATAGACATCTAGGTTGCTTCCATGTCCTGGCTATTATAAACAGTGCTGCGATGAACATTGGGGTACACGTGTCTCTTTCCCTTCTGGTTTCCTCAGTGTGTATGCCCAGCAGTGGGATTGCTGGATCATAAGGCAGTTCTATTTCCAGTTTTTTAAGGAATCTCCACACTGTTCTCCATAGTGGCTGTACTAGTTTGCATTCCCACCAACAGTGCAAGAGGGTTCCCTTTTCTCCACACCCTCTCCAGCATTTATTGCTTGTAGACTTTTGGATCGCAGTCGTTCTGACTGGCGTGAAATGGTACCTCATTGTGGTCTTGATTTGCATTTCTCTGATAATGAGTGATGTTGAGCATCTTTTCATGTCTTTGTTAGCCATCTGTATGTCTTCTTTGGAGAAATGTCTATTTAGTTCTTTGGCCCATTTTTTGATTGGGTCATTTATTTTTCTGGAGTTGAGCTGTAGGAGTTGCTTGTATATTCTCGAGATTAGTTGTTTGTCAGTTGCTTCATTTGCTATTATCTTCTCCCATTCTGAAGGCTATCTTTTCACCTTGCTAATAGTTTCCTTTGATGTGCAGAAGCTTTTAAGGTTAATTAGGTCCCATTTGTTTATTTTTGCTTAAAATAGGTAAGAATTTCTAGATGTTCTCTTATTTTAACAAAAATTTATGAAGCAACTTCTTCTAACCCTAGCACCACTAACACCACGGGCTTGCAAGAATTGGACATGACTTAGCAACAAAACCAGCATCACCACCACCACCAAGTATTTTAGGAATGCCAAAGGGTTGAAACCTGTCACTTTGGAAGCAGTGAACTATGTTTTGATGAGCTGTTATTGGTATTTGGGCAGAGATTGAACCTAAACTGACCTTCCTGAGTCAGTGTGACTATGAAAAACACAACACTTGCTTTTCCATTGTGATGCGTTGGGAAGACCAAGGTGATGAAGATTGTGAAACTGTTTCCTACCTTACAAAGTACAGTATGCACATTTTCTGCCAAGGGCCTCTTTGGGGAGCAAACAGAGGAAGCAAGAACTGACTGACCACCGTGAGTATGAGATGTTAACACTCTTTGTTTTAAAAGAGGGACTTTCCAAAATCATAATGCTTGTATGAATCAGAAAAGCACTAAAGTTCAAACCTTCCTTTTATCTTTATTTAACATCTTGAGACTTTGGTGGAGAACAAATTCTGAGTAAACATACAAAGTGGACTCGTATCTCTGGTACCATTAATGAGTTTTATGTTTCAAGTTAAAGATCTTGGAAGATCTTACAAAACTGAGAGCTCTTGAGAAGAAAGGAATGATTTTAAGCAAAAAATCCAAGATTATTGCCAACAGTCCCAAAGATGTTACATATTTCCACAAGAGTGGATGTTTCTGCCTCACTATGCTATATGCTAGGTTTCCATGGTAAAACTTCATAGCTCAGTGTAAACACATTCCACTGAACTACATATATGCTCTCTTACTCTGGGATGGGAGTACTCCATCCCCAGTGGGCCCAGAGTCTCTTGGAAAAGAACCATAAACTGTGCACTCTTTCTTAGATCTTTTTTTTTTTTTTTTTTTATTGTTTTACCATAGACTCACTGCAAGCAGTACCTCTGGAAAGGAAAAGTAGGAGTGGGTTTTCCAGGAGAGAGTCTTGTGACTTAAAGGAGGTGGTTTATGCTGTGAGAGTTATATATTGACCTTTTTAAGGCAATTTAAGCACCATTTTTCTTTGACCTGAAAAGGGAAAATAAGAAGAAGTGGCTTTTTACTCATATTCCATTGTTAAAATGAGAGTATAGGAAATGGGGTGGAGGTGAAAGGGGTGAAGATAGTCAAAAGGTACGAACTTTCAGTTATAAAACAAATAAGTCATGGGGATATAATGAACAGCATTATGACTATAGCTCATAATTCTATACTGTATATTTGAAAGTTGCTAAGATAATAGATCTTAAAAGTTGTCATCTCAAAAAAAAATCTGCAACTATGTATGATGACAGACGTTAACTAGACTTATTGTGGAAATCACTTTGCAATATATACAAATATCAAGTGATTATGTTGTATACCTATAACTAATATAATATTATGTCAAATATGTGCATGCTTGCTAAGTCACTTCAGTACTGTCTGACCCCATGTCCTGTAGCTCACCAGGCTTCTCTGCCCATGGGATTCTCCTGGCAAGAATACTGGAGTGAGTTGCCATGCCTGACCCAGGGACAGAACCCATATCTCTTATGTCTCCTCTAGCAGGTTCTTTACCACTAGCGCCACCTTCTTCAGTAAAAAAATGAAAGCTTAAATCTCAGTCATTCTTAAGATATCAGTTGGCACTGACCAGGTTCCCCGTCTTCCCAAATTAGCTATTATATGTTCTTGTAGTACCATCTCTCTCTATTTCATAGCCTTTAGTATTGTGGTGCTTTTATGCCTCTGCATGCGGTTCTTTCATTTAAATGTAAAGGCTCTAGATCCAAAAACAACATGAGTTAAAATTCCAACTTCATCACTTAGTAGCTGGTTAACCAAGCAACTTAGTAGCTCTGTACTATTGTTTCTTCATCTGTAAAATGGAGATTATAGCCCCTACCTCACAGAGTTTAGGATTAAACTTGAAGAGATGATATACAGAACCTTTACAACAATGCCTTCCATATCAGTTCAGTTCAGTTCAGTTGTTCAGTCGTGTCTGACTCTTTGTAACCCCATGACTTTGCATGCCAGGCCTCCCTGTCCATCACCAACTCCCGGAGTTCACCCAAAATCAAGTCCATCGAGTCGGTGATGCCATCCAGACATCTCATCCTCTGTCATCCCCTTCTCCTCCTGCCCCCAATCCCTCCCAGCATCAGAGTCTCTTGCAATGAGTCAACACTTCGCATGAGGTGGCCAAAGTACTGGAGTTTCAGCTTTAGCATCATTCCTTCCAATGAACACCCAGGACTGATCTCCTTCAGAATGGACTGGTTGGATCTCCTTGCAGTCCCAGGGACTCTTAAAAGAGTCTTCTCCAACACCACAGTTCAAAAGCATCAATTCTTCAGTGCTCAGCTTTCTTCACAGTCCAACTCTCACATCCATACATGACCACTGGAAAAACCATAGCCGTTAAGACGGACCTCTGTTGTACATGTCTTTTAATTTCGTGGCTTCAGTCACCATCTGCAGTGATTTTGGAGCCCAAGAAAATAAAGTGTGACACTGTTTCCACTGTTTCCCCATCTATTTCCCATGAAGTCATGGGACCAGATGCCTTGATCTTAGTTTTCTGAATGTTGAGTTTCAAGCCAGCTTTTTCACTCTCATCTTTCACTTTCATCAAGAGGCTTTTTAGTTACTCTTCACTTTCTGCCATAAGGGTGGTGTCATCTGCATACCTGAGATTATTGATATTTCTCCCAGCAATCTTGATTCAGGTTGTGCTTCCTCCAGCCCAGCGTTTCTCATGATGTAGTCTCTATATAAGTTAAATAAGCAGGGTGACAATATACAGCCTTGACATACTCCTTTTCCTATTTGGAACCAGTCTGTTGTTCCCTGTCCAGTTCTAACTGTTGCTTCCTGACCTGCATACAGGTTTCTCAAGAGGCAGGTCAGGTGGTCTGCTATTCCCATCTCTTTCAGAATTTTCCAGTTTATTGTGATCCACACAGTCAAAGGCTTGGCATAGTCAATAAAGCAGAAGTAGATGTTTTTCTGGAACTCTCTTGCTTTTTCCATGATCCAGCAGATGTTGGCAATTTTATCTCTGGTTCTTCTGCCTTTTCTAAAACCAGCTTGAACATCTGGAGTTCATGGTTCATGTATTGCTGAAGCCTGGCATGGAGTATTTTGAGCATTACTTTACTAGCGTGTGAGATGAGTGCAATTGTGCGGTAGTTTGAGCATTCTTTGGCATTGCCTTTCTTTGGGATTGGAATGAAAGCTGACCTTTTCCAGTCCTGTAGCCACTGCTGAGTTTTCCAAATTTGCTGGCATATTGAGTGCTGAATTTCATAGCATCATCTTTTAGGATTTGAAATAGCTCAACTGGAATTCCATCACCTCCACTAGCTTTGTTCGTAGTGATGGTTTCTAAGGCCCACTTGACTTCACATTCCAGGATGTCTGGCTCTACGTCAGTGATCACACCATCATGGTTATCTGGGTCGTGAAGATATTTTTTGTACAGTTCTTCTATGTATTCTTGCTACCTCTTCTTAATATCTTCTGTTTTTGTAGGTCCACACCATTTCTGTCCTTTATTGAGCCCATCTTTGCATGAAATGCTCCCTTGGTATCTCTAATTTTCTTGAAGAGATCTCTAGTCTTTCCCATTCTGTTGTTTTCCTCTATTTTTTTGCATTGATTGCTGAGGAAGGCTTTCTTATCTCTTCTTGGTATTCTTTGGAATTCTGCATTCAGATGCTTATATGTTTCCTTTTCTCCTTTGCTTTTCACTTCTCTACGAACAAAGCTAGTGGAGGTGATAGAATTCCAGTTGAGCTATTCCAAATCCTGAAAGATGATGCTGTGAAAGTGCTGCACTCAATATGCAGCAAATTTGGAAAACTCAGCAGTGGCCACAGGACTGGAAAAGGTCAGTTTTCATTCCAATCCCAAAGAAAGGCAATGCCAAAGAATGCTCAAACTACCGCACAATTGCACTCATCTCACACGCTAGTAAAGTAATGCTCAAAATTATCCAAGCCAGGCTTCAGCAATATGTGAACTGTGAACTTCCTGATGTTCAAGCTGGTTTTAGAAAAGGCAGAGGAACCAGAGATCAAATTGCCAACATCTGCTGGATCATGGAAAGAGCAAGAGAGTTCCAGAAAAGCATCTATTTCTGCTTTATTGACTATGCCAAAGCCTTTGACTGTGTGGATCAGAATAAACTGTGGAAAATTCTGAAAGAGATGGGAATACCAGACCACCTGATCTGCCTCTTGAGAAATTTGTATGCAGGTCAGGAAGCAACAGTTAGAACTGGACATGGAACAACAGACTGGTTCCAAATAGGAAAGGGAGTACGTCAAGGCTGTATGTTGTCACCCTGCTTATTTAACTTCTATGCAGAGTACATCATGAGAAACGCTGGGCTGGAAGAAACACAAGCTGGAATCAAGATTGCTGGGAGAAATATCAATAACCTCAGATAAGCAGATGACACCACCCTTACGGCAGAAAGTGAAGAGGAACTCAAAAGCCTCTTGATGAAAGTGAAAGTGGAGAGTGAAAAAGTTGGCTTAAAGCTCAACATTCAGAAAACGAAGATCACGGCATCCTGTCCCATCACTTCATGGGAAATAGATGGGGAAACAGTGGAAACAGTATCAGACTTTATTTTTCTGGGCTCCAAAATCACTGCAGTTGGTGACTGCAGCCATGAAATTAAAAGACGCTTACTCCTTGGAAGGAAAGTTATGACCAACCTAGATAGCATATTGAAAAGCAGAGACATTACTTTGCCAACAAAGGTTTGTCTAGTCAAGGCTATGGTTTTTCCTGTGGTCATGTATGGGTGTGAGAGTTGGACTGTGAAGAAGGCTGAGTGCCAAAGAATTGATGCTTTTGAAGTGTGGTGTTGGAGAAGACTCTTGAGAGTCCCTTGGACTGCAAGGAGATCCAAACAGTCCATTCTGAAGGAGATCAGCCCTGGGATTTCTTTGGAAGGAATGATGCTAAAGCTGAAACTCCAGTACTTTGGCCACCTCATGCAAAGAGTTGACTCATTGGAAAAGACTCTGATGCTGGGAGGGATTGGGGGCAAGAGGAGAAGGGGACGACAGACAATGAGATGGCTGGATGGCATCACTGACTCGATGGATTGAGTCTGAGTGAACTCTGGGAGTTGGTGATGGACAGGGAAGCCTGGTGTGCTGCGATTCATGGGGTAGCAAAGAGTCGGACACAACTGAGTGACTGATCTGATCTGATCTGATCTTCTTTTCACAGCTATCTCTAAGCCTCCCCAGACAGCCATTTTGCTTTTTTGCATTTCTTTTCCATGGGGATGGTCTTGACCCTGTCTCTTGTACAATGTCACAAACCTCTGTCCATAGTTCATCAGGCACTCTGTCTATCAGATCTAGTCCCTTAAATCTATTTCTCACTTCCACTGTATAATCATAAGGGATTTGATTTAGGTCATACCTGAATGGTCTAGTGGTCTTCCCTACTTTCTTCAATTTCAGTCTGAATTTGGCAATAAGGAGTTCATGATCTGAGTCACAGTCAGCTCCTGGTGTTGTTTTTGTTGACTGTATAGAACTTCTCCATCTTTGGCTGCAAATAATATAATCCATCTGATTTCGGTGTTGACCATCTGGTGATGTCCATGTGTAGAATCTTCTCTTGTGTTGTTGGAAGAGGGTGTTTGCTATGACCAGTGCATTTTCTTGGCAAAACTCTATTAGTCTTTGCCCTGCTTCATTCCATATTCCAAGGCCAAATTTGCCTGTTACCCCAGGTGTTTCTTGACTTCCTACTTTTGCATTCCAGTGCCCTATAATGAAAAGGACATCTTTTTTGGGTGTTAGTTCTAAAAGGTCTTGTAGGTCTTCTTAGAACTGTTCAACTTCAGCTTCTTCAGCATTACTGGTTGGGGCATAGACTTGGATTACTGTGATATTGAATGGTTTGCCTTGGAAATGAACAGAGATCATTCTGTCGTTTTTGAGATTGCATCCAAGTACTGTATTTCGAACTTTTGTTGACCATGATGGCTACTCCATTTCTTCTGAGGGATTCCTTCCCCGCAGTAGTATATATAATGGTCATCTGATTTAAATACACCCATTCCAGTCCATTTTAGTTCACTGATTCCTAGAATGTCGACGTTCACTCTTGCCATCTCCTGTTTGACCACTTCCAATTTGCCTTGATTCATGGACCTAACATTCCAGGTTCCTATGCAATATTGCTCTTTACAGCATCGGACCTTGCTTCTATCACCAGTCACATCCATAACTGGGTATTGTTGTGTCCAACTCTTTGTGACCCCATGGACTGTAGCCAACCAGGCTCCTCTGTCCATGGAATTCTCCAGGCAAGAATCCTGGAGTGGATAGCCATTCCCTTCTCCAGGAGATCTCCCACACTCAGGGATCAAACCCAGGTCTCTCACACTACAGGCAGATTCTTTACCATCTGAGCCACCAGGCGAGCCACCAGGGAATCCCCAAGAGTCTTGGAGTGGGTAGCCATATTCTTTTCCAGGAGATCTTCCTGACTAAGAGATTGAACCCAGGTCTCCTGCATTGCAGGCAAATTCTTTACCACTGAGCCACCAGTGCTTAATAGATTTTAACTATTTGTTTTAGCTTTGCCAGCTTTAAGTTTTATGAGAGCAGGCACATCATTGCCTAACATTCTTCATACCAAAGTACCCTTTTAGGAAACATTTGTTGACTAAAAGAATAAATAACTTAATCTGGAAGATTTCATCCAGGTTTGTATGTATTCCTTTTGTGTGGCAACTCCAGACAATAAAGCAGAGAGCAAAATCATTGTGGGAGACTGTGGTTGAGTTTGATTCTGGAATACTTGACATTTGACCTCATTTACTTCATAGATTAACACAAGGGAAATGAATAAAATGTAACTCATTGTAGACTAAGGGTAATATTTCAAAGAACTCATACATATTTGTTAATTTTTGTCTTATAGCTCAATAAACTGTATGCTTTGAGGAAAAAGAATACCACTAGAATACATTTTTGGGCTTACCAGGTGGCTCAGTGGTAAAGACTCTTAAATCTCTTAAAAGAGACAAAGTCTATTTACTCAATGATTGAAATGAAGGTTTAAAATGCAAATATTCTTATTGACTTCCAGTTAAAATAAGGTATTGATAACTGATGTGGCCATTTTCTAAAGAGATTTTGATAGGAGGCAAAATAATAGGAAAGGATTTCAGTGCTATCGACTAAATTAAATTCCAGAAAAGGGAGGCTGTTAACTTCAAAAACAAATGTCAACATAATAATTTTGACCAACAAAACAATTTGGGATCTGATTAAACCTGAAGATAAAGCCATAAATGTTTTCTGAAAATAAACTCTGTTGGAAAAAACTTTTTCCCCTGGATTTTCTTAGCTTCCTTCCACTCTATTATTTTTAATCTACATTATGGGGAAAAAAACACAATATTGTTACAGCTCATCAAAGAAAGTTCAGGCTTTTTGCTCCTACTGTTTTTGGCAGAGATCAGAGAATTTCAATAACATAAATATTTTCATTGAATTATTAGAAGCAACAGGCAGAAATGACAAGTCATAAATGTTTATTTACTCATCTAATGAATAACTGAGTGGATAGAAGAATAAAAGAATGATGAAGGAGGGAACTGACATACAGTCTTTGGAATGGACACAGCTTTCCACAGAGGCAGTCACAGAAGGAACGGCACTCATTTGCAGAAAGGAATTGGCACATAAAGACTAAATGCAAGCATCATTTATCTCAGTGTTTTCTTTGGCCCAATGGTGGTTTATACTGGCAAAAAGGTTGACTTGACTTGTGCTGATTCTTTTCCAGTTTGGAGTTTAAGTCTAGAAATAATTTTCTATTTAACCCAATAAACTCCATAGTGGGTGATTAAGAGGATACCAACATGTAGGCACTCTGTTCAAGCCTATTATTTCCTAATTGCCTATTATTTCTAAATTTACAGGTTACTTCATTTCTTAATGCATATCCTCCTTGACCTTTTTGCAATAATTGACACTCTTGACTACTCTATCATTGAAGACATCTCCTGTAGTTTCTGTATCACTTTACCCTCCAGATTCTTTTCTATAGGTGGCTTTTCTTTTCCAAGCTGTCCCCCAGTGATACACATTACTCTGGTTTCAGTTTTCCATCCTGCTCTATTTAATCCCTTTGAGCTCCCATTTACTCCAATCTTCTCAATAAATTCCCCTAGATTAAAGGCTGTATTTTATATCCTTAGTCTGCCTCCTGAAATCTTGGTCTACATTTCCAATACTGGGATGAATATTTCTGCCTGGCATTTGCATTGATGATTTATATTTAACAATGAAATTCATTATTTTTATGAATTGGTTGCTCCATTTGGCTTCCTTTGTATTTTGAATGTTGTTTCCAGAAGATAGGGCTTCCCTGGTGGCTCAGATGGTAAAGAATCCACCTGAAATGCAGGAGACCTGGGTTCGATCCCTGGGTTGAGAAGATTCCCCTGGAGAAGGGAATGGCTACCCACTCCAGTATCCTTGCCTCTTCCATGGACAGAGGAGCCTGGTGGGCTACAGTCCATGGGGTGGCAAAGAGTTAGACACAACTGAGTGACTAACATTTTGACTTTTACCAGTAGAAAGGCTGGTAAGTAATAGAATGTTCTGCATCTGGAGTGGCCAGAAAGTGAAAACTAAACTGGTACTTGGAGGGTTAATCCAAAAACCAAGTGAGACAAGAAGTCTGGCCACCATATCCTGCTTCCTGGTGATACTGGAAGTTCTAGATCATCTCAACTTTAGTGTTTTGTTTTGTTTAGATGTTTTTGGTTTTGTTTTTGAATTTTTTGTTCCTGGAAAGATGTTCAAGTTGCAGGATCTTCCATAGGAACTAAAATAATACACATCAGGGTTCTAAGTCAAGGTGAGTTACTTAGTGTCCCTGAATGCCACTCTTCTCATCAGTTAAAAGTAATATTGCAACACTCAAAGTTTTTTTGAAGGGTGAAAACAATATCCATCAAACATATAATACACAGTTGTTCTCAATACGTACTATTATTAACATTATCACTATTACTTGATTTTCCTAGTTTGAACTTGATTTGTTTCTATTCTTTTCTTTAACCAATAGCCCCAGGTCTTATTGGACACTAACTCTGTCAGTTTCTTTCTTTTTTTTTTTAATTTAATTTTGTTTATTTGGCTGCATCCCATCTTAGTTGTGGCACGTGGGATTTTTCTTAGTTGTGGCATATGAGATCTTTAGTTGCAGCATGTGGGATCTAGTTCCCTGACCAGGGATTGAACCCAGGCCCCCTGCATTGGGAGCATGGAATCTTAGCCACTGGACCATGAGGGAAGCCCCTAACTGTATCAGTTTCATAGTATTCTTTATAACTTTTCACTGACTTCATCTTAGGGTAGGTTCTGAAATGCACAACCAAGTTTTCCAGTGGTATCATGACCCAGATAATTTTTTTAACAGCACAACTCATACTATGATAATCCCTAACGACATGCATTGTCATGACTTATCCTTGCTTTCCAGATATGATCTAGTATTCTCAGCATGGCACATAGAACCATGTACTGTGTGGCCACATCCTAATTTTTCAGTCTAGCATAATTTGTCAACTCATTGCTTTATGAATTTTCTTTACTTTCTTCTATCTCTACGCCTTTCATCATATTTCACCCCCTTTTCCCACTACTCTTTCTCTTCCTATTTAGCTAATTAAATCCTACTTACTCTTTAAGTTTCAACTTGAATTACTCCTTCAAAAACCTTTACCAAATCACTCAAGTTCACTAGTCTTTGCCTCTGAATTTATAGCACTTACTATCTAAAGCATTTAGTTGGCTGTTTGTCATGTATATAAGCTATGTCAATTTGTAGCCCATATTGTTAATTAATGTTTCCACCATCATCTGTCTGTCATGCCAACTATTTTAAGTCATCAACATTGTTGACTCTCCTTGATTTAGGGACCAGTGAAGAGCATAATCAATAAACTGTGGGATCAATACCAAAATTTTGCATTTGTCATTCATTCAATATATGTCTCCTTTAAAGACCTAGTATGTACTGCGCCTAATGTTGGCTGTGAGGTATAAGATAAATCAGACACAGGTTCAAGATCTCATGATCTAATGAGAAATATAGACAGGCAAGTAATTAATTAAATGCAGCAGAAATCCTGTAAAAGACGTTGTCCAAAACCTATGGTATCACAGAAATAGGACACACAATTCTGCATTGGTAAAGGGAAGAGTTGAGGGAATCTTCCTAGAGGAACTAATACTTGAGTTGCTATTATAAGATGAGCATGGTTTCTCCATATTGGGAGGCAGTCAGGGAGAGGTTTACAGAAATATGGACCAAGGAAAACATGCAAAGACATGTAGCCCTGAGAACAATACAGAACAAATTGTTCTGTATATATATATATATACAGTTATATATATAACTATATATAAGGTATATAGTTAGTGAGGTCTAGATAGAAGACTAAAAAGAAGGGTCCTAAAATCATATCATGAAGAAACTACCTGCTGAGAGGTTTGGTCATTATCTAGAAGGCAATGGTCCAGAGAAAAAAACAATGAAGGATCCTAGGCAGTGGCGGGAAATTATTCATTTGTGTATTATAGGAAGATCACTTGGAAAAAGAAGAGTATGAAAGAGCCTGAGGGTAAGAAGACATGATAGAAACAAATTTGGATAGTCTAAGAAGAGATACTGTGTTGGCAGTACAGAGAATCCATCACATTTAAGGGGTGTTTTAGTGGCAGATTAAACAGGGGAATGTTTAGGCACAGGTGAGTTTGTGGGAAAATTCAGAATAAGCTGTTTTCTAACTTACAGATAAATGACAATGCGATTAACTAAGAAAAGGAAGAGAACACTCATAGTTCAGTGTTTGTTTTGGAATATACTTTTCTTCCTCTTATTTTGATAGGCTATATGTAAACAGAGAAGCCAAAGTCATTTGGGTGTAAAAGGTAATACTTCATGTTTTATTCACATTAATTATTGGAAACAGCAGGGAGTGATTATCAGTTGGAGAGCATGCATTAAGCATAAAAATTTTATTGGTAAATAAGTATATACAGTAATCTAAGATAACATTACATTCTGGCGGTTCTAATTTTTAGTTCTCGATTTTTAATTGAGACCAAAAATTTAAAGACTAGAAAGTAAACTTTTGGGAAATTTTTACAAATTGCTTTAATGTCATAAAGCTGAGCACTGAAGAATTGATGTGTTTGAACTGTGGTGTTGGAGAAGACTCTTGAGGGTCCCTTGGACTGCAAGGAGATCCAACCAGTCCATCCTAAAGGAGATCAGTCCTGGGTGTTCATTGGAAGGACTGATGCTGAAGCTGAAACTCCAATACTTTGGCCACCTCATGCGAAGAGTTGATTCATTGGAAAAGACCCTGATGCTGGGAGGGATTGGGGGCAGGAGGAGAAGGGGACGACAGAAGATGAGATGGCTGGATGGCATCACCGACTCGATGGACATGAGTTTGAGTGAACTCCAGGTGTTGGTGATGGACAGGGAGGCCTGGTGTGCTGTGATTCATGGGGTCGCAGAGAGTCGGACACGACTGAGCGACTGAACTGAACTGAACCACATGATTACACATTCTTACGCTGTCATTTTGTGGTTCAGTTAGTTATTCTTAGGGAAAAACAACTTAAGCAATAATATTGATACATGGTTAAAGAAATAACTAATCATGAGTAATTCTTCATGCTAAGTAAGAAAAACAGAAATCAGCTTTAATATTTTAGATGCTATGGAAATTGAGAGAAAGTTTGTTTGGTATTAGAACTAGATAGCCAAGCAATTTAAAACCTGAAAAAGAATATCTAGCTCTGTTCTTTTATTTAGATGAAGGAACTAAGAAATATGAATGTTAAGTGACATAACACAGGAAAAAACTGGGTTTAAAATAACTATCAAATCCTTTGAAAGTTTCTTAAATGCCAATGACATACAGTTGAAAGGAAAAACTCAGTTCAGTTCAGTTCAGTTGCTCAGTTGTGTCTGACTCTTTGTGACCCCATGGACTGCAGCACTCCAGGCCTCCCCGTCCATCACCAACTCCAGGAGTTTACACAAACTCATGTCCATTGACTTGGTGATGCCATCCAACCATCTAATCTTCCTGACCTGCATATAGATTCCTCAAGAGGAAGGTCAGGTGGTCTGGTATTCCCATCTCTTTCAGAATTTTCCACAGTTTCTGCTTCCCAGTCCTGTGTACGTTCTGGCAGCTCTATGCTGGGGTTAATGGTGACCTCCTCCTAGAGGGCTTATGCCATACCCAAGTCAACTGCTTCCAGAGCCTCTGACCCTGAGGCAGTCCACTGCTGACCTGTACCTCCACAAGAGATGCTCAAACACAGTTCTGTCTCAGTCTCTGTGGGGTCCCTGGGTCTTGGTGTGCACGAGGTTTGTTTGAGCCTTCTTAGCGTCTCTGGTGGAAATGCGGTTTGATTCTAAATGCAAATTCATCCTCCTACCATCTTGCTGGGGCTTCTCCTTTGTCCTTGGATGTGGGGTATCTCTGCACAGCTGCTCCAGCACCTACCATCTTACTGGGGTTTCTCTGACCTTGGACTTGGAGTATCTCCTCTCTGCCGCTCATTGCTGACCCAGGAGAAAGGAGCAGTGACCCCACAAGAGACTGACCCAGACTTGTCTGTGAGTGTCCAGGGGTCTCCAGCAGAGCCGTCGGTCGGTGGTGGCCTGCTGCAGGGTTGGGGGCACTGAGTGTAGCAGCACATCCATGGGATTTTGATGAGGTCGCCATTATCTTCTTTACCTCCACCAAAATAGCAGGGAGGGAACTCATCTCCTCCCATCAACAGAAAATGGGATTAAAGATTTACTGAGCATGGCCCCGCCCATCAGAACAAGACCCAGTTTCCCCCTCAGTTAGTCTCTCCCATCAAGAAGCTTCCCTAAGCCTCTTATCCTTCTCCATCAGAGGGCAGACAGACTGAAAACCACAATCACAGGAAACTAACCAATCTCATCATATGGACCACAGCCTTGTCTAACTCAATGAAACTATGAGCCGTGCCATGTAGGGCCACTCAAGACAGACGGGTCATGGTGAAGAGTTCTGACAAAAAGTTATCCACTGGAGAAGGGAATGGCAAACCACTTCAGTATTCTTTCCTTGCAAACCCCATCAACAGTATGAAAGGAAAAACTATTTCACATCAAAAGAAATCTATTTCAGTTCCAGCTCTAATGCTAGCTATGTGGTTAAGGGCAAACCATTTAATCATTGTGACAGTTTCACTGTCTAAATACAAGGATCATATTATTTGTTTCACATGATCATCAGGAGGAACAAACACAATGATGTATGTAAAAACTCTTTGTGTAAACTCTTTAAAGGGCTTCCCTGATACCTCAGCTGGTAACAATCCACCTGCAATGCAGGAAACACCAGTTTGATTCCTGGGCCAGGAAGATGCCCTAGAGAAGGGAGAGGCTACCCACTCCAGTATTCTTGGGCTTCCCTTGTGGCTCAGCTGATAAAGAATCGATCCCTGAATTGGGAAGATCCCCTGAAGAAGGGAAAGGCTACCTACTCCAGTATTCTGGCCTGGAGAATTCCATGGACTCTTTAAAAACACTAAAAAATGTAACAGATTATATTTGTAGAGTAAATCTTTAGTTACCATTTAAAGAAAAAATTTATCTTTTACTGAGCAGCTGCTCTATGACAGCATCTTTTTTGTATACTATTTCATTTCATCCTTATATCAACCCTTGAGGTAGATGCTATTTTCCAGTTTTATAGCTCAAAAAGAAAAGGAAGCTCAGAGACTAAATAAACATCTCTAGATCACACCGCAAGCAATTGGAGAATCAAGATTTGAAAATGACTTCACCAATGGAATGTTTGCTACTACATAATGTTTCTGGCAGTCCTGGAAAAGAAAACCACTCCCTACGTAGAGGGTAGCTGGTTTGAGGAGGAATGAAGGCTGGGAGAGAGAAATAGGCTTAAAGGACTGGAATGCTCCATGGATTCTAATCTAGACAATAAAGGATAATCCAGGTGAGGCAAGGTTATACAGCAAAAGATTTAATAACTCATAGTCAGAAGCAGGGCTAGATGAGGACTCAAGGGCATCCAAGAAGGATGATACATTGGTCTCTTGGAAGGGTTAATAATTGGCGCCCTTTTGAGCTTTTATTCTTTGTGTATTTGTTCCACAATTTAAACTCCTGAGGCTGAGAGCTGTGTGGAGAAAGGAGAAAGCCAACACTGACAGTGGGGATCAACCTCCCCTCCCCCATCAAGAAAGTTTGAATTTGTCGCCAAAATTACACACTTTTTTAGGCAAAAGAAAAACACAAATTAGAGCAATTTGGCAATTTGGATTGAGTTTGTTTACGGTATATGGGTGTGTGTGAATGTGTGTGTGCACGTGCTATGGGAGGGAAGGTGTCTGTGAAACTTTCTCCTCTACCCTACTTTAAAGGTATTTTAAAGGTACCTTATTCTACTTTCCAAGAGAGAAGTTCACATAAACAAATTTTTATGTTAGTATTTCATCAATAATTCACCACCTCTCAGAGATTAGTGCTCCAACAATTGGGTTTTTTTGTTTTTTTTTTTTTTACCTTTACTCTGGTTCTTGTCAAAAATTTAAAGTTTGATCCAAAATGAATAATTGGGGAGATTGTGAGGGTTTGTGAGTAGAATGGAGTGGAAAGTGGTCTTCAAATTGAAACTCTGGACAGGTTTAGTAGAGAAGAATAGAAGCTAAGAGCCATCCATATGGAACTGATAAGGACCAATAATTGGCAGGATTTAAACCGAAAAAAAATAACTCTTACAAATTTTAGACCTGGTTCTTCCTCTTACAAACAATGTGATTTTAGGCAAAATCCTTACACCACTTATATCATGTAAAACCAGGGAATTAAAAAAAAATTTTCTTTGAAGTTTAGTTGATTTACTTAGCCATGTTACTTCCTGGTGGGCAGCAAAGTGCTGCAAGTCGGACATTGTTGTTTATCTATTTTACATATAGTTGTTTGTATCTGCTAATCCTAAACTCCTAATTTATTCTCCTCTAGCCCCTTTTTGCCTTTGGTAACTATTTATTTTCTATGTCTGTGAGTCTGTTTTATAAATAAATTGACTTGTATCATACTTTTTTTTTTTAGATTCCACATATAAGTGGTATCATATATTTGTCTTTCTTTGTGTGACTTACTTCACTTAGTATGATCATCTCTATGTCCATCCATGTTGCTGCAAATGGTACTATTTCATTTTCTATGGCTGAATAGTATTCCACTGTATGTATATGTGTGTGTGTATATATATATATATATATATATATATATATATATAATCACATCTTCTTTATCCATTTGCTAATATCAAGTTTCTTTAAATTGTTTTATATTTTCACACATATGTTTATATATAAACATAAGGCTAGCCTTGCTACATGATACATTGCTGTTGTTTTTCAGTCACTTAGTCCTGTCTGACTCTTTGTGACCCATAGACTTCAGCACATCAGGCTTCCCTGTCCTTCACCATCTCCTGGAGCTTGCTCAAACTCATGTCCATCAAATCAGTGATGCCATCCAACCATCTCGTCCTCTGTCATCCCCTTTTCCTGCTGCTTTCAATCTTTCCTGGCATTAGACTCTTTTCCAATGAGTCAGCTCTTCACATCAGGTGGCCAAAAGTATTGGAGCTTCAGCATCAGTTCTTCCAATGAATATTCAGGATTGATTTCCTTTAGGATTGACTGGTATGATTTCCTTACAGTCCAAGGGACTCTCAAGAGTCTTCTCCAACACAGTTCAAAAGTGTCGATTCTTTGGCTCTAAGCCTTTGTTATGGTCCAATTCTCACATCCATACATGACTACTAGAAAAACCATAGCTTTGATGATACAGACCTTTGTCAGCAAAGTAATGTCTTTGCTTTTTAATACACTCTCTCTAGGTTTCTTGTAGCTTTTTTCCAAGGAGCTAGCATTTTAATTTCATGGATGCAGTCACTGTATGCAGTAATTTTGGAGCCCAAGAAAATAAAGTCTGTCACTGCTTCCATTGTTTTCCTGTCTATTTTCCATGAAGTGATGGGACCAGATGCTATGAGTTTTTTAAATGTTGAATTTTAAGCCAGCTCTTTCACTCTCCTCTTTCACCTTCGTCAAGAGGCTCTTTAGTTCCTCTTCATTTTCTGCCATAAGGGTGGGGTCATCTGCATATCTGAGGTTATTGATATTTCTCCCTGCAATCTTGATTCCAGCTTATGCTTCATCCATTCTGGCACGCAACCCACTCCAGTATTCCTGCCTGGAAAATCTCATGGACTGAGGAGCCTGGTAGGCTACATGTGTCCATGGGGTCACAAAGAGTCAGACACGACTGACCAACTTCACTTCACTTCACTCTGCATATAAGTTAAATAATCAGGCTGACAATATACTGTTTTGCTGTAGTCCTTTCCCATTGTTCCATGTCTGGTCCTAACTGTTGCTTCTTGACCTGCATACAGGTTTCACAGGAGGCAGGTAAGGTGGTCTGGTATTGCTATCTCTTTAAGAATTTTCCATAGAGATGGGAATGATAAATATACACATATATATCAGCTTCTTTAGGTCAGCTTTTTATATATATTTATTATACAGCCATGGCTAGGCACTTTATATATATTAACTCATTTTTCCTTCACAATCCTATGAGGGTTACTTTTCACTTTGCAGATGAGGAAACTGAAGTACAGGAAGTTAGGACATGTAGTCAATGATCAGTAGAGCTGGGATTGGAATCCTGGCAGTCTGTTTGCAGAATCTATCTTAACTTTCCACTGTGCTACTTAGCAAATCCATAGAACTGTAGTGAAAATTAAGTGGAACAATTAACCTTTTCTGTAAAACAATTTATCTTATGTATCACTTTCAACATTTTTAGTTTCACAGACTTTGAGAGCCTGATGAAATCATGGATGTTATACCAGCAAAATAAACAGACAAAGATAATATAAAAACATGTGTGCCATTTCCAAGATGTCACAGACCTCCACAGAGGTTCAGTCATCGACGTCAGGTTATAAAAGGCCTGACTTAAACTTGGTTGGGTCTCCTAAGCCTCAGTATCTTCCAACCAGAATTGAGACTGAAAATACTGTGATCTACCTCTCAGCTACCAGTTCTCAGGGCTGAGAGACGTACATATAATCTAAGGAAAATTCCACTTAAGTAGGTAGGTGCTGTTCAGAAGTCCTGTTTCAAATTTCCTTCAAATGTACATATTCAGGGTTTAAAATGGAGTAAGAGGAAAAAAAGAGTTTGGCGAAAATCTTTCGTCTTTGTGGAATCCAAAATATTTGAAAAGTAGTCTGGAGGGGTTGGTGGCATTTAGCCACCCTGAGCTCCCAGAATTGCATCTTGTCAACTTTTGCTAATGTCTTTTTTGACCTCAATTATCTCTACATCCCTTCTTCATTAAAGTACCTTGAGAGCCTAAGGATGGCACCATTCAGGACCACATTAAGGAAAACCATTCCTCCAAGTTGTACATTTCAGCACTTTTTCTGACACTCAAAAATTCTGACAAGTGTTTATCAAGTTACTTTAAACTCACTGTAATTCAAATCAACAAGTTCCATAAAGAAAACCTATTGAACAATTAACTGTGGTTTATAATAGCTGTTCATATTCTTCCTAACAGACACAACAACAGATACATATTGTCTACCACTGATTACCAAGACCAGAATGCAAGAGAGAAAAGGCATTGTCAGTTTTTTTTTGTTTGTTTGTTTCCACTGGACACCAAAACAAAGGTTTTAAACCCTTACACTTTCTTCCATTTCATTTTGATAGGTCTAATTATAATTAATGAGCAACTAATGAACAATTGTGTAATTTAGCAATATTTTAAATTTTCTTGAGTTGATCCAAAGCAGCTGCACAGATACTGACAAGATGATTTTATGATTTTAAAACTTAAGGTGAACAGTTTTAGTAGGTTTAAGAAATCTCTGTTTAGTAGTCCCAAAAATACTATCAAGGGAGGTTTATAATACCTAGAATTTTAAAAAAACTGATGTGAGTCACGTAAGTCAGAAGTCAGCAAGGGAGACTGTGTGTGTTTAAATTGGTCAGTGAATGAACAAAACCTAATTCTTTGCTGCCTGAGATAACTTTACCTACTAAAATGCCACTCAGCCGGTCAAACACGTTTTACCAATTTAAATTCTATTTCTAAATTATGGATTTGCTCCACATGAAAAGTGATTCATAAAGAATTTATAAACATTGATATCTATGCACCAGAGAAAGTACAGAGAGACCAAGTAGCTCAACTCTTAGTGAAACTTAGCAGGTTTTGTTCCAAATAAACATTCTCAAGGCAACACTGTGAATTTAGTAACTTCCCTGTCATACTTCCTAATTAGCCAAAACTATTGGTCAAGAATAGTTCATGAAATGATATAAAAAATTACTTTTATCCTTTGAGGGAAAAGCCATTATGTAATGCTGAACTGATCATACTATTCAGTTAAGTTCAGTCGCTCAGCTGTGTCCGACTCTTTGTGACCCCATGAATCGCAGCACGCCAGGCCTCCCTGTCCATCACCAACTCCCTGAGTTCACTCAGACTCACGTCCATCGAGTCAGTGATGCCATCCAGCCATCTCATCCTCTGTCGTCCCCTTCTCCTCCTGCCCCCAATCCCTCCCAGCATCAGAGTCTTTTCCAATGAGTCAACTCTTCACATAAGGTGGCCAAAGTACTGGAGTTTCAGCTTTAGCATCATTCCTTCCAAAGAACACCCAGGTCTGATCTCCTTTAGGACACATTAAAAAATAGGTATTTTTCATATATATCAATATGATAGAAACAATAGTTATAAAAGTAAATTTGGCTCAAATAATGTCAGATTCTCTAATATATATTATACATATAATATTAGTGCTAATATTTCACTAATATTTCATATTAGTGCTACCTTTCTGCCTCACACTAATGGGTATAACTCCATTTGCTCCAACATTCATTTATTTATTCATTCAACACATATTTTTAAGTTAACATGCTTTAAAGTAGAAGTCTAGAAACTTTTTCTTTAGAGAAACCGTAAACACCTTAGTCTTTGCAAGGTATAATATCTCAGATAATTATGCAGTTGCAGTGTGAAAGCACCACAGGCAATACTGAGAGCATTAAATGTGGCTGTTTCAATTAAACTTTATTTACAAAACAGATAGCCAGTTGCCTACAGGCCATATTTATAATCCTTGCTTTAAATAAGCAGATACTTATCTTGTGCCTATAATGCACAGTTGTTTAAAACATGTAACTTGTGTTCATCAAGTTTACAATCTCTGGAAAAAACAGACCACTTAGTTCAGTTTCTTCCAACTCTAAATAATAATGACTGCCTAAGCTTAAATGCTTCTATTTTAATTTTACATTCACTGAAAATTAGACATTTCAGAATAACAGGAATGTTATTTGCTTCATTAAATAAACAGGCAATTTAACAGCAAAAGAAACCATCAACAAAGTGAAAAGACAACCTATGGAATGGAAGAAAATATTTGCAAATGATGTGACCAACAAAGGATTAATTTCCAAAATACACAAACTGCTCATACAGATCAATTAAAAAAAATAATAATAAACAACCAAATCAAACAATGGGCAGAAAACCAAAACAGAGCTTTCTCCAAAGAAGGCATACAGATGACCAGTAGGCACATGAAGAAATACTCAGTATCGCTAATTATTAGAGAAATGCAAATCAAAACTACAGTGAGGTATCACTCACACTAGTCAGAGTGGTCATCATCAAAATGTCTACAAATAATAAATGCTGGAGAGGATGTGGAGAAAAGGAAAACCATACTGTTGGTAGGAATGTAAATTGGTAGGACCACTATGAAGAATAGTACGGAGCTTCCTTAAAAAACTAAAAGTGGAGTTACCATATGATCTAGCAATCGTACTCCTCGGCATATGTCCAGAAAAGACAAAAACTCTAATTCAGAAAGATACACATACCCCAGTGTTCATAGCAGCACTATTTACAACAGCCAAAATATGGAAGCAACCTAAATGCCCATGGGCAGATGAATGGATAAAGAAATGTGGTACACACATACAATGGAATACTAATCAGCCATTAAAAAACAGAATGAAATAATGTCATTTTTGGCCACATGGATGGACCTAGAGATTATCATACTAAGTAAGACAAAGAAAGACAAGTATCATGATACTACTTCAGTGTGGAATCTAAAAAATGATACAAATGAATTTATTTATAAAACAGAAACAGACTCACAGACATAGTAAAATTATGATTACCAAAGGGGAGAACAGGAGAGAAATAAATTAAGAGTCTGATATTAACATATACACACCACTATACATAAAACAGATAACCAACATGGACCTACTATATTATATAATGAACTACATTCAATATCTTGTAATAACCTATAATGGAGAAAGAAGAATTTGAAAAAAAAAGTGTATATATGTGTGAAATGAAAATATCTCCTGCCATATTAGTCATCAAGAAATGTCGCAGCCATTGGCAATTTCTGGCCTCCAAATGTGAATGAGGGCTCCCAAAACTGTGATCCAGTGGCTGCTGCCACCCACCCCTACGGTGATGGCTGAGGAGCTGGGGGAATGCAAGAAGCAAGGTGAAAAAGGAAACAGGATGGACCGCAGATAGCTGAGGTGCATATGAAAGGAATGAATTCAGCGAGCCCAGAGGCTTGCATCTTCTCATACACAGTATGCTAAATTCCTTAAATTGACACCTGATCTTTGATGTTCAGACTGCCTGCTCCCTCTGTTGCAAGTTTGTATATAGCCTGACATCCCCTGGGCCTCCTTAGAGCAGTTTACTCAGAGCTACTGAGATGCTGCCTCCTGGGTTTGGAATCCTAAACCTTTTCACCAAATAAAATAGCTCTCTACTTTCAGGTTGTGACTATAGTCCAAACCTTCCCACCAAATAAAACAACTCTATTTTTACGTTGTGACTATATTTTTAGTCCACATATGTATAACTAAATCACTTTGCTGTACACCTGAAACTAATACAACACTGTAAATCAACTCCACTACAATAAAAAAAGCTTAAAGACAGGCAATTTAGCCTTAATCTTGTTTTGTATTCTGAAAATCTGCTTAGCATATTTTTCAAACTGAACAATGACAGAATTGTTCTAATGAAAAGATAAATTTAAAGAATAATTAGGGGCTCCCCGGTGACTCAGTAGTAAAGAATCCACCTGCCAATGCAAGAGACGTGGATTTGATCTCTGATCTGAGAAGATTCCACATGCCACGGAGCAACGAAGCACGTGCACCACAACTATTGAGCCTTTCCTCTACAGCCTGGGAACCACAACTATTGAGCCCACATGGTGCAACTGCTGAAGCCTGAAAACCCGAGATCCCATGCTTCACAACAGAAGCCACGGAAACAACCCCATGCACCAAGCTAGAGAGTAGCCCCCACTCGCTGCAACTAGCGGAAAGCCCACACAGCAGCGAAAAACGAGCACAGCCGAAAATAAAATCTAAATAAATTTAAAAGAGTAATTAAAATACCATGATCAATACTACTACATGAAATTGATAATACCCCGCAAAAATATTTATTCCATTATCCAATTCAGAGTATGAAGGATTCTTTTGGGAACAGAAACGACAGTACTTTAGGGAAAACTTCCAGTTCATAAAGTAAAGAAATTACTATGAAGCTATGAGTTATTGGCAGAAAATGAGATTTGAAAGTTTTTTTTTTAAAACAACATGAACAACAGGATCCTCCGTGGGGTCGCTAAGAGTCAGACACGACTCAGCGACTTCCCTTTCACTTTTCACTTTCATGCATTGGAGAAGGAAATGGCAACCCACTCCAGTGTTCTTGCCTGGAGAATCCCAGGGACGGGGGAGCCTGGTGGGCTGTCCTCTATGGGGTCGCACAGAGTCGGACACGACTGAAGCGACTTAGCAGCAGCAGCAGCATCTTTTTCTACAGCCCGACTAGAATTTTATGTAGAACCAGCTCCCTCTAGTGGTGACAATCATGCTTTCACCAAAAAAAGCAAGAGGCCTTGACTAAGTGCATAAAACTTCCTAGAATCAAATCTAAAAATATACTTGTGAAGAGATCAACTTTCATTGAAAAGAAGATAAAAATTCTAACAACTTAATAAGTCATTTTTAAAAGTCTTTCTCAATTTAACACTATTTCAAAAACATGGTAATATAGGGAACGATCTTGGTGTTTTCCAATTCAACTTATTCTCTTTGCTCCTGGAAAAGGCAGGGCCAGACAACTGAATGGACTCTTATATTCAATAGGAGCCAGTTTACAGCTTTAAAAAATCCATTTAAGAAGTTTATGATATGATCTAAAGAAATGAATTTTTAAATGCTAATTTCTGTACCTAGACATAGTCATTTTAATATGCATTTTTACCATCTAGTTGCTTTACTTGATATTGCTGAGGACAAAAACTAAGTGTGTAACTTCAGCAAAGTAAAACATCAGACAGCTGCTGCAAAATGGACTCCTCACTGGAACCCCTGCAGTTTGACTATGGTTGGAATGATGTAGACCAGCAGTTGGTAACTTTTTCTGCAGAAAAAGAAAAGGGGCAAATAGTAAATATTTTCAGCTTTACAGACCATATGGTCTCTGCTGCAACTATTCAGATCTGCTATTGTAGCATGAAAGCGACCAGAGACAACACAGAAATGAATGGGTGGCTGTGTTCTGTAAAAAGATAATGTCCAGAAAAAGGTAAACTCATGACTCTTAACAAAGATATAAGAATGAACACATTTAAAGATTTCATTCTACATATACAGGGGACTACAAATAGTTCAAAGGACAGCATTGTATATGGAGTATATGAATCAAATTACAAATGAAAACAAAACTTTTTTTCATGAAGTGTAAGGAGTCAATGAAAACTGTATTGGACAAGACAGGTTTGCATCTCTGTCAGTCATCTACAACTTACAAAGAGTTGAAAAATAGCTCAAAGAAAATGAAAGCCCAGAGTCTGATAACTCAAAAGGATGTGCAGTACAGAGACAATGCATATTTTCAATTAATCAGGATATTTTCTACAGCCTTAATAAATGTTTATAGACACTGAAAATTGAATCTTATATAATTTTCACATCATAAAATATTAGACTTATTTTGATTTTAGTTTGTATCTAATAAAAAAGAGGAAACACAAGCGGTAAGTGGGATTTGAGCTCTGGATGGTGGTTTGCTTAGCCCTGAACCTTTGATGTTAAGACTGCATTTTCTCAAATAAGAACTGAAGTATGTCATGAAGCAAGTAAATGTATATTTAAAAAGCCAACAGACATAGATTTGAAGTAGTCATATCTCTGATACCTTTAGGACCAACTCAGGCAACAGGAAGATGTTTGAAAGGCAGGCCAGTAATATTTATTACTAACTTTCAAAATATTTTGTCTGTTTGCACCTGGTGTACTTTTGTGTGTAGCTGTGAGTGTAAAATTAAAGAATGCAAGAAGAGGAGTTTTACAAATTAATACATAAAAGAGAAAATGTGTAAGTATAGAAAATAGAAAGTTAGGATGGTAGAAAGTGGAGAGAAAGAAAAGCTAAAAGGAGTACAAATTTCCTGAGTTTTAATAAAGGAAAAAGAAAGAGATATAAAACATTTTTAAAAAATCAAGAAAAAAATCTAACTATGAAAATGCTTACTAGAATTCTACATGCAATTTTATAGGAGATAAATAAGCCATGGCAGTTTCTGTAAAAGTTATGATTTCAAATTAGTGTTTAAAATGAAGAGATTTGGTTTGCTTAAAATATATTTTATAATACATGCTTTTTGTATATTTGTATACTTTTTTAAAAAATGTTAATAAAAAGTGGCTACAAACATGAATAAAAATTTCACACAGATAACAATAATGGCCCTTAAACACATGACAAGATAATCAACATCACTAATACTTAGAAAAATGTAAAATAAAGATGCATTGTTTCACCTACCATTTTTATCTAACACACTTGCAAAAATGAAAATGTAGGATAATGCATTATGTTTGTGAGGATGTAGGTACTCTCATTAACTTTTGGCAGAAATAAACAGATACAAACATTTTGGAAGTGAATTTAACAATATCTAACATGATTACATATGCATTTATATCTTGATTCAGAAATTGCACTTTCTGGAATTTACCTTAAGGATACACACTTCTATAGTAAACACACACACACACACACACACATATATATATGTAGTTAACAACTGTAGCACTGTTTGTTTGAAACTCTTTTTTTGTATTAGAGTATAGCTGATTAACCTGTCCATCTTGGGTGGCCCCACACGGTATGGCTTAGTTTCATTGAGTTAGACAAGGCTGTGGTCCACGTGATCAGATTGGCTAGTTTTCTGTGATTATAGTTTCAGTGTGTCTGCCCTCTGATGCCCTCTCACAACACCTACCATCTTACTTGGGTTTATCTTACCTTGGACGTGGGGTATCTCTTCATGGCTGCTTCAGCAAAGTGCAGCTGCTGCTCTTTACTTTGGACGAGGTCACCCCTCCTGACCTTGAACCTAAGACGGGCGGGTCGTGGTGGAGAGGTCTGACAGAATGTGGTTCACTGGAGAAGGGAATGGCAAACCACTTCAGTATTCTTGCCTTGAGAACCCCATGAACAGTATGAAAAGGCAAAATGATAGGATACTGAAAGGGGAACTCCCCAGGCCAGTAGGTGCCCAATATGCTACTGGAGATGAGTGGAGAAATAACTCCAGAAAGAATGAAGGGATGGAGCCAAGGCAAAAACAATACCCAGTTGTGGATGTGACTGGTGATAGAAGCAAGGTCCAATGCTGTAAAGAGCAATATTGCATAGGAACCTGGAATGTCAGGTCCATGAATCAAGGCAAATTGAAAGTGGTCAAACAGGAGATGGCAAGAGTGAATGTTGACATTCTAGGAATCAGCAAACTAAAATGGACTGGAATGGGTGAATTTAACTCATATGACCATTATATCTACTATTGTGGGCAGAAATCCCTTAGAAGAAATGGAGTAGCCATCATGGTCAACAAAAGAGTCTGAAATGCAGTACTTGGATGCAATCTCAAAAATGACAGAATTATATCAGTTCGTTTCCAAGGCAAATCATTCAATACCACGGTAATCCAAGCCTATGCCCCAACCAGTAACGCTGAAGAAGCTGAAGTTGAACGGTTCTATGAAGACCTACAAGACCTTTTAGAACTAACACCCAAAAAAAGATGTCCTTTTCATTATAGGGGACTGGAATGCAAAAGTAGGAAGACAAGAAACACCTGGAGTAGCAGGCAAATTTGGCCTTGGAATACAGAATGAAGCAGGGCAAAGGTAATAGAGTTTTGCAAAAGAGAACGCACTGGTCATAGCCAACACCCTCTTCCAACAACACAAGAGAAGACTCTACACATGGACATCACCAGATGGTCAACACCGAAATCAGATGGATTATATTCTTTGCAGCCAAAGATGGAGAAGCTCTATAGAGTCAGCAAAAACAAGACTGGGAGCTGACTGTTGCTCAGATCATGAACTCCTTATTGCCAAATTCAGACTTAAATTGAATAAAGTAGGGAAAACCACTAGACCATTCCGGTATGACCTAAATCAAATCCCTTATGATAATATAGTGGAAGTGAGAAATAGATTTAAGGGACTAGATCTGATAGACAGAGTGCCTGATGAACTATGGACGGAGGTTTGTGACATTGTACAGGAGATGGGGATAAAGACAATCCCCATGGAAAAGAAATGCAAAAAAGCAAAATGGCTGTCTGAGGAGGCTTTACAAATAGCTGTGAAAAGAAGAGAAGTGAAAAGCAACAGAGAAAAGGCTAGATATTCCGATTTGAATGCAGAGTTCCAAAGAATAGCAAAGAGAGATAAGAAAACCTTCCTCCGTGATCAATGCAAAGAAATAGAGGAAAACAACAGAATGGGAAATACTAGAGATCTCTTCAAGAAAATTAGATACCAAGGGAACATTGCATGCAAAGATGGGCTCAATAAAGACAGAAATGGTATGGACCTACCAGAAGCAGTAGATATTAAAAAGAGGTGTACAGTTCTTCTGTGTATTCCACAGAAGGAATACACAGGAATTATAGGAATACACAGAAGAACTGTACAAAAAAGATCTTCAGGACCAAGATAATCACGATAGTCTGATCACTCACCTAGAGCCAGACATCCTGGAATGTGAAGTCACGTGGGCCTTAGAAAGCATCACTACAAACACAGCTAGTGGAGGTGATGGAATTCCAGTTGACCTATTTCAAATCCCGAAAGATGGTGCCGTGAAAGTGCTGCACTCAATATGCCAGCAAATTTGGAAAACTCAGCAGTGGCCACAGGACTGGAAAAGGTCAGGTTTCATTCCAATCCCAAAGAAAGGCAATGCCAAAGAATGCTCAAACTACCACACAATTGCACTCAACTCACAAGCTAGTAAAGTAATGCTCAAAATTCTTCAAGCCAGGCTTTAGCAATATGTGAACCGTGAACTTCCAGATGTTCAAGCTGGTTTTAGAAAAGGCAGAGGAACCAGAGATCAAATTGCCAACATCCGCTGGATCATCGAAAGAGCAAGAGTTCCAGAAAAACATCTATTTCTGCTTTATTGACTATGCCAAAGCCCCTGACTGTGTGGATCACAATGAACTGTGGAAAATTCTTCAAGAGATGGGACTACCAGACCACCTGACCTGCATCTTGAGAAACCTATATGCAAGTCAGGAAGCAACAGTTAGAACTGGACATGGAACAACAGACTGGTTCCAAATAGGAAAGGGAGTACGTCAAGGCTGTATGTTGTCACCCTGCTTATTTAACTTCTATGCAGAGTACATCATGAGAAACGCTGGGCTGGAAGAAACACAAGCTGGAATCAAGATTGCTGGGAGAAATATCAATAACCTCAGATATGCAGATGACACCACCCTTATGGCAGAAAGTGAAGAGGAACTAAACAGCCTCCTGATGAAGGTGAAAGTAGAAAGTGAAAAAGTTGGCTTAAAGCTCAACATTTAGAAAATGAAGATCATGGCATCTGGTCCCATCACTTCATGGGAAATAGATGGGGAAACAGTGGAAACAGTGTCAGACTTTACTTTTCTGGGCTTCAAAATCACTGCAGATGGTGATTGCAGCCATGAAATTAAAAGACACTTACTCCTTGGAAGGAAAGTTATGACCAACCTAGATAGCATATTCAAAAGCAGAGACATTACTTTGCCAACAAAGGTCCGTCTAGTCAAGGCTATGGTTTTTCCAGTGGTCATGTATGGATGTGAGAGTTGGACTGTGAAGAAAGCTGAGCGTTGAAGATTTGATGCTTTTGAACTGTGGTGTTGGAGAAAACTCTTGAGAGTCCCCTTGGACTGCAAGGAGATCCAACCAGTCCATTCTAAAGGAAATCAGCCCTGGGATTTCTTTGGGAGGAATGATGCTAAAGCTGAAACTCCAGGACTTTGGCCACCTCATGTGAAGAGTTGACTCATTGGAAAAGACTATGATGCTGGGAGGGATTGGGGGCAGGAGGAGAAGGGGACGACAGAGGATGAGAAGGCTGGATGGCATCACCGACTCGATATACTGAGTTTGGGTGAACTCCAGGAGTTGGTGATGGACAGGGAGGCCTGGCATGCTGCAATTCATGGGGTTGCAGAGTCGGACACGACTGAGCGACTGAACTGAACTGAACTGATAGCTGATTAACAATGTTGTGATAGTTTCAGGTGAACAGTGGAGAGACTCAGCCATACATATATGTATCCATTCTCCCCCAAACTCCCCTCCCATCCAGGCTGTCACATAACACTGAGTAGAGTTTCCTGATCTATACAGTAGGTCCTTGTTGGTAATTTATTTTTAATTTAGCAGTGTAACACTATTTACAATGACAAAATATTAAAAAGAATTTAACTGCCATACATCAGGGTCCTACTGAAAGAACCATGACATATCCACGCAATGGCATCTATGCAACTATGAAAAAGAATGAAGAAGATCTCTCTTAACTGATTTAGAGTGATTTCCAGAAATA